>NC_137874.1:35940050-36250050 GCF_963924005.1 Protomyctophum bolini | reverse complement strand
GAAATAAAAAATAGCCGATCTACAAACTCATAACGTGGCACAAAGCGACGTGTTGTGAGCTTGTAGATCTTCTATTTTCACTAGTTTGGGTCCTGGGCAAACGTCTAATTTCTCTTTTGAGTCTTGAGCTATAAAGTTTGGGAACCACTGGTCTACACACAGGTCTCCACAGAAAGGCCAGATCTCCTACTCAAAACATGCCTGTGTCTAACAAAGCTCAGTTGTTATTACTTATTTCCATAATGGGCTCACCCATGTGCAAGATGTGAGTGTGCGTGTGTTTGATGTGAGCATTAGCAAAGCAAGCACAATGAAAGGTGAGACGGTAATCGCTTCACATTGTTCACCTCCTGGTGAACTCGGCCAACACAAATACAACCTCTGCAGCTCAGACACGAATCCCCAACAACCATGAAGGAAGAGTGAGAAGGAGATGGATTTCTTTGAGATCATTACAGCACAGCTGAGAAATGAGGCTGATACCAAAGCAGGAGAGAATGAAGGAACACATATGCTGCATATAGCTATAGTATATATATATAGTAGTGCCTTTTCAACAAAAAAAAGAAATAAAAAAAAGAAAAAAATCAAGAGACACACAGCAATGAAGCTGCATGCAAGCTAATGGCTGCCAGGCAGATGCGAGATTTCGCAAACAAATACACTGGAATGGGGGGTGGGGGCGACGACAGCCCTCCTGTTTCTATTTCCCCAACTTCCTCCGCCCACATTACATCACTGTGTTTTCCAGCAAACAAGATACATAAGTGGAAGATGCTTTCCAAGCAAACTGGACTCCGACGACGGCTCTTCCTCATTAGCCGTTTTATATCTGGAGAAGAACAGAAGGAAGCTGAAAGGTTCGTTGGAAGGAGGCTTATCAAAGAAGGCCCCGCTAGTGTAAAAGATGTCCCGTCAGCTCCATCATCCGTGGAGGAGAAGTCCTCATTAGAGGTGGTGCTCGGCTCATCACTGTCAGCATCAAAGACTACAGACTAGACCACAGGGAGCCTCATTAGCTTAGGGATGACATTGCAGTACACCCCTCCTACCCACAACCCCGCAACCCCAAAGTCAGGCCAGATTACTCAAGATCCACCATACCATATTACAATTTTGACATTTAGCAGACGCCCTTATGATCCAGAGAGACTTACAAGGTGCAAGGTCTCGGAGTAAGCGGAGTGCCTCTGATGTCACGTGTGTGATACACCATATGTGTACGTGTTGTGCATGTACTACAGTGTACGTGTTGTGTCACAACAACAGCCCAACTCTTGAGTCTGTTCGGTAAGCAGCGCGAGCATGTGTTCAGCATGTGAACCATGCTCTGCATTGAGCTAATCCCTTGAGCACGACAGCCAGGTGTCTCCATGAAACTGTTCCCGATGGAATACCTGTACAGTGTGCAGAATTAGGTTGTGGTCCACCATTCTCTCTTAAACGCATTCCGCTATTGGCAGTAGGGTATACGGATGAGGTACTCTCATACTAAATTAGGCCTCAGAGGATATAGATATTAGAAAACCATATGCTCCTTTGAAACCCTTATGTCAAGGCTGCAATAGCCATTTAGATAACGTAATGGATAGAACAAATCTCAATTCAACCCTGTTTCACTTTTTCAAACATCTAGAAATCTAGAAAGGTGGTATGGGCTGGTATGGGCTGGTATGGGCCGCTTGGCATCGTGTTACTGCATCACCCCGGGGACGCATAATGAGTATTTGCGGGTTGAATAAATCTCTTCCTGCATAAGCATATGGTTTTAATGGGCACCATTTAGACTGTTACGTGTCATCCAATTACTGTTGGCAGATTTATTATGCAGAGATGAAACTCATACGGGGGAGTGGGGGGGGGGGCACTGCCAGGTATAGCCCAACAAGGTTTGATGCCCAGACGTAGCACACCTGGGTGAGCTCACTGTACTGCTATGGGCGGTTGTTTGTTTTTACAATGCTGTTACGAAGGAGAGACAAAGAGAATGTGTGTGTCGGGATGAATTTATGCGGCACAACTGGATCCAGGCAAACTGGGGCAAATGTTGAAGGCCACGCACGTGAGCCCAGCTATCTCTGGCTCACACCTACAATTTATACTGCCCTTGTAATCTGTTTTTGTGATAAGGGGACATGGCAAGTGCCAACGTGTGTGTTTATAGTGCGCGTGCGTGCACACACGCACACGCACACGCACACGCACGCACACACACACACACACACACACACACAGTCACACAGTCACACACACACACACACACACACACACACACACACACACGGCTCAAATAGCCTGCAGATAGAAACTGTTGTGTACATCTTCAATCCCACTTATTCTGACTGCCGAACCATTTGACTGCTGGCTCAACACTATTCTGTTTAAATCTGAACCCCCCCCCCCTCCCCCCCCAACCAAAGCCATACTATAGAGAGAAACAGTGCTGTCGAGTGCTGTCAATATTGATTCTCAATCATTTGGTTCCCAACAGCCCAAATATAGTCCAGATGTCTTCAAGCAAAGTAACTGCTACTCTTTTTTTTCCTTTTTTACACGGATCCCCCACATGAGCGCCTGATGATCTAAAATGAGGAGCTCATTCTGGAAGTCGAGATATGTATTCATTTCCCATTTCAATCTCATGCAATTTCAACCAGCAGGTGGTCCTACCTGACCAGCAGTGACCACATGAACTAAGTAAAGTAAGTAAGTAAGTCAGAGAGGCTTATTGTATCAGCCAGAGTGTGGGAGTCTATCCCGTTTCAATGCGCTAGAGCTAGACCTCTGGGAGATGGAATGCTGATGTGGAGCGCAATCATCAGCTCCCAGTACTTGGTGCACCACACATCAAGCCATGCTACTCATACGCTGAGTTGGCGGTGCCCGGGATCGAACCCATGACCATGAGCATGGTCAAAAGGCAAGTGCTCTACCGACTGAGCTACCTGGACAAAGGAACTAAATGTCTCAATAGAAGAGCAGGGAGACCAACCTCTAGCCACAGCAGTCGTGTTAAACTGTATCCCAGCATACAGACAAAATATAATGTTTGTTCGGTTTGTTTGGAATTGCAGCTTTACGCTAGGTTTCAAACTGTTTTCTTATTAAAGGGCAATGTTCCCCATTTCCCACCTATGTTTATATAATTGGTCCTCTCTAATGCTCATCATAATATGGTACATTTTTTTCCCAACTCATCCTCATAGGAGGGTCATGGACAGTTCAGAAACCTGCCTACCATCATCATTAGGCAGGGCTTTTCCCCCCTTTTTATCTAACTTTTTGTATTTTGATTTAGCATCATGCCAACTTTCCAGGAATATAAATCCTGCTGTTTCTATTAGATTGGATTCCCCGTCGATGATGTTTGGGTTTTTGAACTGTCCACTGGCCTCCTCTGAGACACAGACACAGTATGAAAAAATGTATATTATAATGAGCATTATCCATCCATCCATCTTCAACCACTTATCCGTAGTCGGGTCGCGGGGCAACAGCTCCACCAGAGAGCTCCAGACATTCCTCTCCAGAGCAACAATAGTAACTTCCTCCTGGGGGATCCCGAGGCGTTCCAAGGCCAGTGAGTCCCTCCATCAGCGCCTTGGTCTGCCCTGAGGTCTCCTCCCAGTGGGACGTGCAACGAGGACCTCCTTAGGGAGACGCTCGAGAGGCATCCTATAGCCAGATGCCTGAACCACCTAAGCTGGCTCCTTTCCATAATGAGCATTAGTGAGGACCAATGAACATAGGTTGAAAATGGGTGACGTCATCCTCCAAAGCTTTTTTGCAAATTGATTCTGTGTTGTGGGCATTCCAATGTCTGTTCATTGGAATGCACACATCCATTCATTAGTATTATGGACAGACACAAATGCACATTGACAAATTGGAATACACAACAATCAGATGTGTTGTAGCCTATACATAACCTCTCAAGACAGATTCCGCTAACAGCTGCACCCGGGAGGAAGTGGACTAAGAAAGGGGAGGAGCCAAACCAAGTTCCTGTCCCTGCACAAAAAAGGAGGTGGTGCCTCCAGAGGCAAAAACACGTTTTTCATCACGAGTGATGCAACCACTCCAAGGAACAGCAATGTCCGTGTTCACCTATATGTTCACCTATGAATGAGCATCATATAATGAGTACCAGTAGGGGCGCTGTTTTCCAGAAACAGAGAGAGAGAGACAGTGCTGCACTGTTGCCTGCTAATATGAGAGAGAGAGAGAGAGAGAGAGAGAGAGAGAGGAGGAGGGGGGGAGAGAGAGAGAGGGGGGAGTTGCACCACTCGGTTCACATGGGTGTGATTCTTTTTTTACTGAATGGGTTCCCACTGGTTGGTTGTGTTAAAGCTTACACTCATGGACTCTCCAGGACCTTGACCCTGTTACTGTACAATGCTGTGTTCATTCAACTCAATGAATCCATCTGTACACTCTAAAAATTAAATTAACACTACATACTCCATCTCTGTTTAGTTGTAGGCCTATAGTTAATATAACCATTCTAATAATATTCATGTAATATGAATATGAATTCATGTTATAACATTGTTGCATTGAATTGTGCTCTGGAATTTCCTGCAGAGCACAATATCAAATGTTGGGGATGTACTAGGCTATAGCCTATACGGAAATGCCTCTAAACATAGAGAATAAAATTATTAAAGCAAGATGCACTCCACAACCAAGCAGCAGGCAGGCATCAGTGTTCTCAGCTATAGCTGCACCCTGGCTGGGATGTAATGGCATGTCAACATAGTGGACGGTTACTCATCTGCTACTCCCCTAGCTGTCCTCAGCACCCACCGAGAACAGGCTGCTGACCTATGCCCTATAATAACACGTTGTAGCCTGTGTGCTCACTGTCCTCTTTAATTACTATACGGCCTCTTGTTCAGTCTTATATATGCATGAGGTAATCATAATGCATGGCGAATGAGGGACCATAACCGTATAACCGAGGGCTATTACAATTATACTAGGCTAAATTGTTGCTCTACCATCGGGTTGATTGCTGAAACATGGGATGTCAGCAATCGGGGTCGGGCATTTAATGTTACTTCTTTATACCGCCTGGGAAACTATTAAAGAACAAACAGGCTATAGTCAGAAACTTATGAACTTTGACTCTCACTCACTCTCACTCTCTCTCTCTCTCTCTCTCTCTGACTCTCTCTCTCTCATTTATAAATAATGTATAGCCCTAGCACAAACACATGGTCTGATTTGCAAACTTTTGAACCAGTATATAGTTTCGCACAATATCCATACCTGCACAAATCTGAAGAATTGCCAGTAGAAAGTAAATTCCAATTGAACTCGCTGTCATCGTTCCAGAGCAGACGAGAGTATATGAATTAGTTAACTAATCCACGAACTGTAAAAAGAATATATATGTTCAACAAAACAAAACAAAAAAAATAACTTTTACATCGGTCCCTCCTAATAACCACACGGTCTCCGTTGAACTTCAGGGCGCAAATGTCGATGTCGGGATGGAAGAGATCGTCCTATTGCTCAAAACCTCCTCAAAATGTGCTTTTTCTTCTTCCTCCAAATACGCATCTCTTAAAGTTCGGAACAGCCAGTGATATTATTGCTGACTTCTGTTGAAATACTCCACTTGACATCACTTATAGTTGGACATGCTCGCTCTGCTCTGGTCCCGAACAGCTCCGCTGCTCCGCTATTCCAGATGAAAATAATTCATCGATGATCGTCATCAAATAATGTTTCCCCTCATGTAGAAACTCTCAGTGTCCCACAGACACAGTGTATGTTCATGTCGTAGTAGGCTATCGTAAATTATGAAGCCACATTCCAAACTACAGAGGCGTCCGGTCCGAGCTGTCCAGTCAGTCAGTCAGTCACACACAGATGCTTTAAACTAAAGTGTGTTACTTGTCCCTGTTAGCGCTGGCTGGCCGAGCGCCTCTGTTTCTCCAGAATGTTGGCGTGCTTTAGTCAAAGAGGGGATTCTCAATCAGTGAAGGTCCTTAGCCTACATATAAAGCAATATTTCTGCTGGTTTAATAGTAATAGTATTGTACACACACACCACCACACCACACCCCACCCCGTGAAACAAGACGTCAAGATATTGAAAACTTTGTTATTAATCGAGAATGACAGTTATAGGCGTGTCTTCACCCATATCTCCATATAGCCTACATCCCATAGCCATATCTAACCAGCAGCCTAGACACTTTAATTATACACACGTTCGTTATATAAGCCATGGGTTGGCCATATCCCATCCTGGGATCTGGGTATATACTGTAGGCCTATTAGGTTATGATTTTTATTGGAAGGTGAACAGTAGCTATAGCCTATCAATTTATTTTATTTTAATTAATTGAAAAACGACCTGGCTATAGCCTATATACCTTTAAAGACTCCAAAGGTAATTAGGTCTATTTATAGGATACACAATCTGTAGGCCTAGCCTAGATATTTTAATCGGACTCTAACATCCACTCACTCAGTCTCAGATTGTTAATTACAGAGGGCTCTTTAATTAAGTAGGTCCTCTGCTGTGTTGTATCACGTCATGGTCTTATAATTCAATAATTGGATATATTTAAATATAATTTCAAACTGAAAAATATGAAATAGTTACATTTGAACTGCATGTGCACACTGTGCAGCCTATAATTACTTACTAAAAGTGTTAGGTTTACTTCGGACCTAGCTTTCTTTTGTGACTATAGGTCGCGCGCTCCCTCTGCTGGCTATTATGTAAACAGCAGTGGTTTCATTGGCATTCACACTGACAGGCCTACTCACAAACTGTGAAACTGTAAGGTCCTCAAATTAGCATTCATTAAATTCGTGTTCTGCCACCCATGTTCATCTAATTAGTTAATAGTAGGCCTATACAAATAAAAAATCACACCTGTGTGAAGTGAATATTATATTACGGTGTTGCAAATAGCTAAAAACGTAATTATTGTGTATTATCACGGTCCGTAAGAACTTAATTGGCTCGAAGCGTTTCATTTGCTTTATTTTACTTACTTTACTTTCTGATCATCAAACAACAACAGTTGGGGGTAACCAGGGCTTACTCTAAAGTGCTCTATAGATTTCGTTGTCTAAATATATTGAGAAGTGAGTAATGCTGTGCAGCATGTGATCCCATTATTGTATGCAAAGAAAGAAAAGCATGTATGGGGCAGGAGCCTATTCTCCTGTTTCTGTAGCGTGAGGCAGCTCTATGTACAAGTACACCCCCTGGACTTCATGCTAGTATATCGCAGGGACTTACCCCAAACTAACCCTTGATGCTGAGTGCCTTTGGTATGGACTGGTTAGGGATTGAACCCCAACATCCCAGTCTCAGGGTGGACACAAGGTCACTGAGCTGGTCAAGCTATTGACTATTAAACCCGAGTATATTTAATCTCTCACTCTGCCACTCCTACCGTCAGTCCCTCCCTCAAATTCCTTAGGAACATTGAAGTCATAAAAAGTTAACATTCAGCGAAAATAGGCAAATATTTTACAACTTAATCCAGAGTGATTTACAGTATACATACATGCATGCATGCATACAGTACATACATACATACATACATACATCAACAAGAATCATATGTAAGCTAAGAACCTAACAGGGAATATATAGAGTGGCACCCTACCCTAAACATCTTGACTTAAAGCACAGCTCAAGACCTACTTATTCCCTCTTGCTTTTAGTTGAGCTTTTGAAATTCTCTGTGCTTTGCTGTGTTTTATGTTCTTTGCTATTGTGTTAATGCCACTTTGTGCTTTGGCTGCCGTTTTATGCTTTGTATTGATTTAATGTTTTTGCTTTTGTTTTAATGCTATTTTATGGCTTTGCTGTTGCTATTCTCTTTTTATTGCTCTGTAAAGCACTTTGCGCTGAATTTATGTCATGAAAGGTGCTATATAAATAATGTTTAATATTATTTATTATTATTATATCAAGAGGCTGCTGTACATAACAGGTCCATAAAGTCTGTTCATGGCAAATGTGAGTACAAAATGTGACACTGTTGTTGTATTATGCAAAATTCGTGCTGAGGTTCTTCTACAGTACCTATGTGTTTCTCTAAAGAGTGGTCTCTATTAGAGTGAGTGAGAGAAATGTCCCACTTTCTTTTTTGCAACCTAGTCCGGCAGCCGGCAGGCTTCTTTTGTTTAAAGTAGGACATTTGGTGTATAGTAGGATGTTAATGGTAGGATCACATATAAAACCCTATAAAACAAATTGCTCAACACCGACAGTCAGTCAGCAAGTGGATTCATGAATGTATGTATATAGACAATATGTTACGCCAATAAAAAAAAGACTATATACCAAATTTCCCACCCCACAAGCCCGGCTGCCGGACTAACCCATTTTTTTACCCAGTGTCAATTATCTAATGCTGGGTCGCTAGCCGTGCTGCTCTTCCTCTCCCAGCCTGGGGAGGGTGGCGGACTGACCTCATTGCCCCCAGCGTCCCAGCTGGAATCGAACCCAGGACATTCTAGCTGTGAGCCTAAAGCACTACCGACTGTGCGACAGTGCCCCCCTAACATGTTCCACATTAACAATGAATTAAAGTGTATCTGCTATCCATGAGTATAAATACATTTCAGAATAACTATGAAATTCTGTATCAAGTTCCCTAAAGATACAGCCTGTGTGACTCACTTATCCTACTGTCGCAGTGGGCCAGTTTCCTAGAGTTTCCTAGTGTTCGTACCCATAAGTCGTTCATCATATTATATATAGTTCATGCACTGGTGCTCTCTTGAGCTGTCTGAGAAAATGAATCACATTATGGCTAATATGATGTATATGATCTCTGGGTTCAGCAGTGGAGCTAGGTTTATGAATGTGTGTTCAGAAACATAACAGGTGCGACACACACAGCCAAGTGTGGAGTTTATCGTTTCTACAGGACATTTTCACAGATGGTCTCCACTGACAATGCCTCTGTAGGACAATATTCCCCGGAACAGATGGGAGAGGAGGACCGAAAACAACACAAATGACTGCATGGCAATGTATCACATAAAAAGGGCAAGGATTCTAAGCCTATAATTATGCCAAGTATTAAATCCCATTGTTTTCAAGCCAAAAGTAACTCTGAGCCAACAAGGAAAAGGGCTCAAACAAACACAAGCTGAAATCCCAAATATGACTGAAGTGCTATAGACAGAGCAAAGCCCAATAGCTTGACTGAGGAGCTACTGTACTTTATGAGCACAGGTATCACAAACGGGTGCTCTTGGATCCAAGAGCAAAGAAAAAGAGAGGATAGACGTGTACTTTGCTTTGTGATCAGTAATTCATAACCCAGAAATACAATAAATCCTTTAATAAATGTGCTTAGCACCTACGCATTTCAACTCCCAGCCTTCTTCGGGGCATTATAATAACAAGAGATCAAAGATAAAACAAGGCTCAGTTACATCCATGGTGCTAGCAATAATGCTTGGCCATGTGGTCTTCATTTGAATTGCATTTTGTTCTCCCCTTGTAAAAATAACTAGGGCAGGGTAGGTTGTCTTGAGTTGTTTTGCTGTTAATTAGTGCTTTTATAGTTTAGATATAGAATACAGTTAATTGTACATACTTTAAGTTGTACATCTATTACCCTTGAAAGAGCATTGTGGTCTGCAATTGAGTAAAGTACCTTTATTTGTCTACCGGCTAATAGACCACCATGTCTCCTATAGGTGCATTTCTGACACTGAAAGCTGGTGCACACGCAAACACACCATCAAGAAATGAATACATTATATGATTTTTGAGGGGCACTAGCCCCTCCTATGCCTAGCTTTGTGTGTTGGTGTGTACCCCATCGCGATGATTTGATTAGCTGAGGGCTTCAAAAGTGAGGATAAAAAGTGAGGACAGAAAAGTGAGGACGCCAAAAGTGATTGGCTGGAATGTGATGATGTTTGACGATGTATGATCGAAGATAAGAGTGTCCCTCACTTCACATAAGTGTGATTACCCCCCCCCCCCCAATTATTGATGATGATTTGCTCTATAATGTTGTAGGGTACTGTGTCACAAAGATTTGTTTGTTTGTTCCCCATGCTCATAATATAACAGCAATGTTGTGAGCTGTCACTTGAATTTACAATATATGACCTGAATAATGTGAAACGCATAGGGCAGGCACTATGCCCATTTATTAAAGGCTTTTATTTCTGGGTTTATGGCCTTGACTACTGATCACAACATACAGTACTAGTCTAACCTCTATCTCTCTCTCTCTGGTCTTATATTTTAAGTCCTATGGGTGTGGAATGATACTAACACACTGTAGCATTTGTAGGAGTTGTGTTAAGCACTCAAATGTATAATCGTAAGACAAATCAGTTGCCTCTTTCACCTCCCCGTTTTTCACATCCTATGAAGAAGTCATTTTATTTCTTATGCCAATACCTCCGCACTCCACATCCTGAGCCTGATTTATACTCAGTTGCGCGCCCGTCTCGTGCAGCGAAAATAGCCGATCTACGAGCTCAAAATGATCTTGTAAAATGTAGATTGTCTACTTTTAGTGCGTGACATGATGTGCGACGGAGCATAAATCAAGCGTTCCTCCGCTTCTTATATTTCCATCCACTCCCATTTGCCAGAGCCTCTCTCAGCACAGCAGTCCCGCTGGCTCAAGGTCATGCAATATGAATAACAAATGTGATAGATACCTTCACATTCACCACCCGCTGACCCCAGCTGGAATGGCTGTACTAACTATATGGGTTTCCTCGCTTGTCTGCACACAACATCGCTAAAATATAGCAGCCGTGAAGGTCCTATCTGCCAGACATTTCCTTCGTTTGCCAGTAGGTCAAAAGGAATTCCAAAGATTATCGAATAGGCATAGCATCATCAGACAGTTTGACATAAATCACAAGCCCATTTCACCCGAATGTGGGCTTCAGTTTAGAGCAGGGGTAGGCAACCTGCTACTGTAGAGCCACATGTGGCTCTTAGGCCCTCTCTCGTGGCTTCCAGTTGCTAGGGCAAAGAAGTAGGTAAAGGAATAAGGAATATATATATTATTTTTTTTACATTTGAATCATAATTTATTAATGTAGTAGGCATACACTTATTCTTACATTATCCTATTGTAAATAATAAATA
Organism: Protomyctophum bolini; assembly: GCF_963924005.1. Lineage (NCBI taxonomy): Eukaryota > Metazoa > Chordata > Actinopteri > Myctophiformes > Myctophidae > Protomyctophum > Protomyctophum bolini. The sequence continues at coordinate 36,238,934 of NC_137874.1, read as the reverse complement.
GCCCCCCTTTATTCTCTCATTACAATGGTATGGATCACTCTCTGGTCATACCAGTATCTTTGTCTAATTCTTTTGGTTGTAATATCTTGAGTTTTTATGTAGTTTAATCACTCACTGAGAGATCTGTTAAAAGTATATTGTGGTTTTTGTGAGTTGATGTTCAGCTGTTTTGAGCAACTGTCTTTAAAAATGTTAGTGTCGCCTAGTATACAGCAGTTAAAATTAAGAAACAAATCATTGAAGGAAAATAAAGAATGTAATAATGCCTGGAGTCTGGACATGTTTGTTTGCTTTCACCGCCAACTCTGCTGGCTTACTTGATCTGCTTTGAGAAATTAGCAAACAATAAAAAAGTATTGTAATATTGAAAGACCAGAAAAATCACAAATAATTCAAGATTGCTCCAGACAGAATTTTAATACATTTTAGGGCCAAAATGGCTCTTTTGATAATAAAGATTGCCTACACCTAGTTTAGAGAAAGGTGGAAAAGAGATTGAATTTAGTTGGCTTTGCCAAAATAGAACTTTAAGGTGCTGATGTGGAATTAAGTACTACCACAAACACAATCCTTTACCATTTAACGTGGTTTATCATTATGTTTTTAATGGACAATAATTAGTAAATCAAGACAACACTTGAGATTAAATTACTAAATATAATTTCTCATCTGTCGATTATATTCTAAAGTTATTTTCAATACAAAATGCCTAATTAAAACAGTATTTAAAAATACTATAATTATACTATAATAAGTGATGTCAATGCAGGCGGGGAGCAGTGGTGGAAAAAGTACAGATTTGTTTTACTTAAGTGAAAGTATCAATACTGCAATGTAGAACTACGACTTGAGTAAAAGTAAAAGAATCAAAATGTACTTAAAGTACCAAAAGTAGAAAGTAGGCTACTCATTGTGCAGAATGTCCCATTTCAAGTTTTCAAATGTTTAAACATCTGTTGAAAATAGCAGATCTACAAGCTCACAATGTGTCACATCGCAACGCATTGTGAACTTGTAGATCGGCCATTTTCAAATGGTTATGTTTTGTAATAATAATCAAAGTAACTAAAGTTTTCAATTAAATGTGGATGTAGTGGAGTAAAAGTACAATATTTGCCTCTGAGATGTAGTGGGGTAGAAGTAAAAGTAGCCTATTGGAAATACTCAAGTAAAGTACATATACAGTACCTCAGAAGTGTACTCAAGTACTAGTACTTATTAGTATTAGTAAATATACTTAGTTACTTTTACACCACTGGCGAAGAGAGATGAATGTCAGATATGCTGATGATTGTGTATTGGACAGGCAGGGCATATCATGAAAGTATAATGGGAGATAGCTAGGGCATGACATGTCCTCCATGGGTAGGCTTGGTGAGCTGTGTGTGTGCTACTGCTAATGCATAATGCTGGCTCTGTGCAGTGAAGGAGTGCTCACAGTCTTGAATAAGGCAGAAGCTTTAACATCATGAACCATAGCCATGTGATGGTGTGTGTTGAGCTTTGTAAATCGGCAAAGAGACTTGTTGTAGAGGGGGCTGCTCTATCCCTGGGGACCCTGGCTCAATGGTTAAAGGATTTCTTCAGTGACAGACATTAGCAAGGGCACTTTTTAAGTGGTGCAACCACTTCCTTAAGTAGCTTTGTGTGTGCCTGGGTAGCTGGCTGCAGGGTGGCAGCACGGAAATTGCATTTGGTTGGTTTTCAAATCCAAGTGTCACTGTTGTGCAGCCTAACACACACATTAAAGGTCCCCACACACCCAGCGCGTTTTTCGGATTTTTAGCAGCGTTTCTCCATCGGGTTTTCCGAAAAACGCCAGTGTGCAACCACCTTAACTGTACATGATTCCAGGTGTATCGGTACAGTACAGTAGAGGGACCCCCTGGGGACCCCCACACGGTAACTCTGTCATTTCTCGACCGTTTCGGACGCGGGGCGGCTCGCCGGAATTGGTCGGGGGGGTAGGACCAAGGGATTTGGGATTTGTTTATAAACATTTTGGTATTTGTTTATAAACATTTGTGATTTGTTTATAAACATTTTGGGATTTGTTTATAAACATTTGGGATTTGTTTACAAACATTTGGGATTTGTTTATAAACATTTGGGATTTGTAAGTCTCATGGGGGGGGTAGGACCACTACCAGTTTACCTGTAGTAAGTCTCATGGTCGGGGGGGTAGGACCAAGGGATTTGGGATTTGTTTATAAACATTTTGGTATTTGTTTATAAACATTTGTGATTTGTTTATAAACATTTGTGATTTGTTTATAAACATTTGTGATTTGTTTATAAACATTTTGGGCTCTGTATAATATGTTGCCTAGGGCCTCAAAAGGCCTAGAACCGGCACTGCCGGAACCGGGCCGGCACCCTGGGCGCGTTGAGGACTTGAGGACGTGAGGACAAACAAGTGAGGACGCCAATTGTGATTGGCCGGAATGCAATGATGTATGATGAGTGAGAGCGCCCCTCACTTCACACAGGTGTGATTTCTTTTCTTTTAGCAAAGATGATAACTGTAGTGCTCAAAACTGTATTAGATCATACCTGTGTATCCAAGAATGTCTCGATCTTCATGCTCAGATGAATGGGTAGGGGTGATGTCCTCTTTAATCCCATCATGGCTGTCTGAATGTACTGTACATGTACAAGAATTCACAATAATTAATTAGACGTGAGGTGAGGAAACACAAGACTGGTGAAACATAACTAAGTACATTTACTCAAATACAATACTTAAGAACAACTTTGAGGCACTTTTACTTTACATGACTATTTCCATTATTATACTATTACACACTACATATCAGAGGCAAATATTCCACTTTTAAATGTCACTACAATAATTTGTAGTTACTTTTAGATCTGGATTATTATTATTACCATTCATTATTATTCTTGCAATTCATAATGAGTTGCAAGAATAGTATTGTGGTTTATTGCTACTTTTACTTAGTTACAAAAAATCGGCACTGCAATTTGTGTGGCACATTTCATAAACAAAGCATTTCAAAGTGATTTAAAGTACTGTTCCTCAGACCAAACAGACAAACAAGGGGTTGGCAGTATCATTATATGCAATCAATGGCAATTGGGAGAAAAATGTAAAAGGGAACAAATGTAATTACGATTTGGCCTTGAAAATGTCAAAGTAGCAGCCAAATGTTACCAGTTTTTTCTATTTGCCATAACAGTGAACTGACAGAGAGTAAACTGATGTTTGTGGGTCCTTTTTAAATTACACCACTAGATGGTAGTAGCACTCTGTTGTATTGATTGGGTTAGCTGCAATAAAAGGCAAGGGTTTGTGTTGGTGGTGGGGCTTTGTTTCTGCTCCTTATTGATTGAATACTTCATTAGTCAGAAATATAAACAGCAGGAGGTACAGTCAGTCAGACATTAAGGCTAAAACAGGGGTCATCGCCATGTTTTCTTGTGGCGGACATACAACATGAGTGGACAATAATATTACCAGGCAGAAACACATAAAGAGACAGCCCTGAATGACCATAACAGGTATGTAACTCTGAGAGTGTACAAATGGAATCACATTTGTGCTCTCAGAGTTATGGGGGTCCTTGATATTCAGTTATTGGGTATTATGATAAAAATAAAGCATTGTAATTGTCTGTAAAACAAAGTCTAACAAAGCCACAGACAAAGACAAGTGTTTGCCACGGACACATCTGTCTGTGTACGGACATATTGATGACCCCTGGGCTAAAAGGGTAACACTGGCGACTTGTTTACCATTATTTGGCAGAGAGACTAATGCATTTTAGGTGTGCCTCATTTTCAATATTTGCTCATCTGCCCAAAACCATGGTATATCCAGGGCCAGCCCTAGGGGCAGGCGGAACAGTTCCCCACCTAGGGCGGTGTAGCCCCCAGGGCGTCTGATGTCTCGTGACATCATGTGACATCATGGAGACCCTTGTGCATTTTTTGGTCAAAGACACTGACCTCATCTAACCCTGGATAACCATACATGGAGATTACTGGATCTTCTCCTAGATCTGCATATATGGAGCCGGCCAGCAACTCTACATCTGACCTCAAACCTGACCTGTTCTGACATTCCATATGTTGATCCTACCCCACCCGTTCTTCCTGTTCTGACATTCCATATGCTGATCTCATCAAACCCTGTACACTCAAGACACGCTCCATATATGGCCAGTACAGAATTAATTCCATATGTTGATCTGACCCCCCCATGCCAAAGCGCCAGCGCTCGCCCAGCAGTCTGCCGTCAGCCTGATTTCTTTTGTAAAATCATCAAGTGATTACAGGAACAGTTTTGGAGTGCTGTGGAAGTGTGTATTCATCATGACGTCAACACACGTGGGTTATTTTGACTTGGCCACAGGAAAAGGATGGGTCAGACCATCACAGATGAGGATAACACAACGACAGCAAAACATTCTAAGCATTCTTCATTTTACAGGCTTGTGTGTTGTTATTGAAGGAAAGGTTTTTTCACCTGCAACAGTGGCCCCTTGTTTCTGCTGTGATTGGTCTAGTAGGAGTAAGCTGATTAAGAAGACGGTACAGACAACCGATGGCATGATTTTCTATTGGGCCGGCATGCCTTCCAGATCGATCGTCTTGATATTTCTGGAATAGAGAGATAGGACAGAAAGATAGCATTAAGTCAGGCTTGGTTACCGTAAATTGCATGAAATGTGCAGTTTTGTGCAACATCTGATATGTCAGGTTGAGAAATGATGCACAGATCAATGTCGGCTACTGTACATTCACACAGTTCAAAGGTAATTGAATGGTACCATTGGCTGAGAAATTACACAAATAATATATATGTGTTTATTATTTCTTAGTGATGACTTTGAATTTGAATGTATTTTTGATTCAACAATTAAACACCTGCTGTTTTTTATTCACTCAAATACAGATTTAAATTGCTCTATATCCTGTTACAAATTATTGCTATAAAGTGTTTGTTCATTATCAGGGGTATCCCAGTCTCTCCATCTAAACAGAAAATACATTTTCAGGTCACAATACTAATCTCATCCAATCAGGAGAGGATAACAATTGAAATTGGACATACCAACATTGGAACTGAAACACAATAAAATTGAATCTGATCAATTGTTTTTCTCTCCTGAATGGATGCAAATGGCAACCTGACAATGACATTTCTGTGTAAAGAGATGGAGCGACCCCTGTCACAGACTAGAGCACATTTAATTTAGCACAAGACCCAATCAATAAAGTGGTGCAAGATGAATTCCGTTTTCTGCAATTATTTCCAGCAAATCCTCTCACAAATCATAATCATAGTTGCTTCAGGTATGCCTTACATCCACGTTACTAAGGCCCCATGCTGTAACACATCCACTACAGAAGAACCAGGCAGACAGATGGGCTTTCATCTGAAGCCCACACTACACACAGTGTGCCTGTTTCAGTCTGCTCCAGCCCACACATGCAGGGAGGGAATACACATTGGTACGGATCCAGTTCTGCCTTTCCCACTCCATCTGAACACTTGTGAGGCACAGTATCTTCAATATGTGCTCCTTGTGGGACTCACTCCTTGTGTGTGTGTGTGTGTGTGTGTGTGTGTGTGTGTGTGTGTGTGTGTGTGTGTGTGTGTGTGTGTGTGTGTGTGTGTGTGTGTGTGTGTGTGTGTGTGTGTGTGTGTGCGCGCGTGCGTGCGTGTGTACAGTACAGTGCATCTGGGCAAGTTTGTGTGAAGTGAATACAAATAATTATTTTGTTCCCACCCCTTTGGTGGTGTTTTTGACACTGTACCCAGACTAAAGGGCAGTGGGCACAATTAATACAGAGCCCGGGGAGCAGTTAACAGATGTTAAGTGTCTTGCTCAGGGACACACACTGAGTGGACCACTGAGCGGGCGAGGCCAAGACCTTCTTATTCCCATAAGGCCTCTCTACCCATTCAACTATGGCCACCCCGAACAACACACGTTGCAAGTGTACAGTGTTGTAGACAATCTCACACATTTAAATGACACACTACACAGTACACACACCAGATTCCCCACACAGACCAACCAGCCTGCTCACTCTTCAGTGGGCCTCGTGAAGCGTCTCAGTGACAAGTCCAGGCGGTGGGACGGGAATAGACAGTCAGTCAACTCTACTGATCAGCCATCTGTGATACAAATTGCTTGCAACTGGTGGTGCTTCTTCTTTTATGAACCGCCAGATTCCTGGGCTATCTTGGCACCCGATTAGCAGTCTTTCAACTCCATCCCCCACTCCACTTGGCATTATTTAAAATGAGTTGGAAAAAACATGGAATTTACTATGCAAGTACGGTAGTCTCTCGAGAGAGTCGAGACAGACTGTTGACTCCGTCAAATTCAAGGAAAAGAGGGTGCCGTTTTTCCTTTATTTTTTGACGATGGGTTCTCAGATTGCTATGCAAGTAATACAACAGTAGTAGAACTAAAAGAAGCCTTTCATAAAAATCTATAATAGTCTACTCATTTTTGTCTTTGCTGTTTTATTCATCATTGTGAATTTATGATACATGAACATAGTATTAAAAGATCATTGTTTAGTTGTGTGTGTGTTGTGTATATGTATATTTTATGTATGAGATACACTTTCCTGGACGCCTGGCAGCTGAGGATGAGGCATTTCCTCTGACCCTGCACATCCTGTAGGCTTACCATTGTGGAAAATAATGAGCTGCACCACTCACTGTGTCATGGAGATGCTGTACAACAACATATCAAATGTGATCTGTTCATTCATTATCTCCACCAGGCTGAAGGCATGGGGAGAGAGTATGTTTTGCGCCCTGTCCGTCTGTATGTTCGTCTGTCTGTGTAGCGCTAATATCCGGCACCGTTGCCCCGGTCGCTGCCAAAGCTGTGCACACACACTCCCTGGATGCCAATTCCAAACCTCTGCCCCAAATTATCCAGAACGGCCTGTTATAGTGCCACCATGAAGTAGATTTTTGCAAAAGATTGCAAGAGATTACTTCTACAGATTTTATCCATACATGACACAAATCGGTACACACTTTCTCTATAGTCATGTGATCAACAGGGATCTGTCCCATTGTCCATATTCCATCCTGATTGGCTAAGATGGCCTTCCAAAGTTTGCAGGATTGGTCCGCTTTGAACTAAATGCCTCAAATCATGAACACAGCGTGCGATTTCCATTAAATCTTGCAGGCACATTCCCACTAGGCAGAGGAAGAAATGCCACTTAAAAACTGTCAGCCTCAAAATGCCTCATGGCGGCAGCCGCGGCACTATAACAGGACAATTAGTGTTTTACCTATAACTGCATCAATCTGTGTAAAAATGTGTTTGCCCATTTCCTACAAGCAAAGGAAAAACCTTTGCCCTGCATTTTTCACATATGCCTTTTATAGCACCATCAGGAGGTTGACTTACGGTATGTAAAAACACGTTTTTGATATTACTCCTTGAAGTATCAAAATTTCATGCCAATTTGTACACATGATCTCCATCCTGATTGGCTATGGTTGACATCTAAAGTTTCCACGACTGGCCTGTTTAGAATACAATGCCGCAAATCATGAACGCAGTGCCCAATTGCGCTGAAACTTTGCACGCACATTTCCACTACGTTAACAATAATGCCACCCTTTTAACATTGCCCTATTATTGTGCCACCAGGAGGCACATTTTTTCCAACCATCACAAAAGTTCCTGACCTGGTGGAGACCTGTGCACTGAGGAGCACTTTTTCTAGTTACTATTTTTCTAGTTACTACTTGATCATTTCAGATCAAGTGAAGTGGAACTGCTAAACTTTCTTTCTTCTCTACCTGTCCCACTCCCACGATTCTGATCCTCTAACAGAGTGTCAATATCCAAAAGCAACAGCCACAGGAGTCTTCTTATCGACCAACAGATGTGCCAGACCATGAACTGAAGCAGTCTTCACCACTACTTCCCCTCTTTCATTCTCACAGGTTCTCTCCTCTTTGCTCCACATTTACTAAGTCATGGAGACAGGCGCATTAAATGAAATCCATGTACTAATTGTTGAACTATAGCCTAATCTCAGAAGTAAAAGCAGAAACTTGACACTTGTGTATAATACAGCTCACAGTCAACAAGAGTGGAATGCAGCTATAAAAAACAATAAGTTGGCTAGCTCCGATTGGAACCTCTCCCTCCCGAATTTTAGACTTTAGACTTTAGACTTCCGGGTGGAATAAATACAACTAAAAAGCATCTGAGAGCAGGGAGGACTAGCTTTACTTTTGGATACGATGTGCGGAAAAAGGTACAGATCTGTACTGTTGGCCACGATTCGCCGGTGTCACACCCTGCCGGCACCCTACAAAGCAGGACCTCAACTCGAAGCTATCGTGGAGGGTGAGGTTCCAAAGAATTAAACTATTAGTCCAATAGTTTACAGTAGACAGTACACAGTATCGTGGGGGGTGGACATGTTTTACTCTGTAATCATCCTGATAGTGTGATGGCCTCTCTTTGGAGAGACTATAGACAATGTGCTGCAGCTAAATGAACAAACGAGACGCTTCAGTGTCATCCTTGTGGTAAATCAAATGAGCGTGTATTTGTGAACTAATGAACACCTCTTTGAAGACAAAACGCTGAGTGGAAGCAAGGAGTGCACGCACGCACAGACCCACGCACGCACGCACGCACAGGAAGTGTGCATCACTGGTTGCTTTTTACTCAAGTCCAAGTGGACACAGCAGGATGTATCTGAGATGAGCATAAAAATAAATATAAGAGGCAGTCAGGCAGACACTCTTATCTGATATAACAAAGTTAAACACACACCATACATGCAATCAGTTGCTAACCTGTGCTACAAAAGGTCTTGCTAACAAGTATCATTGACCCCGGACAACAAAGCATCTTCTAGGATGTAAGTGGTTAACTCATAAATAAGACTAAATCATAATACATTCCCAGTACGTCACACTGCAGTCTGTGTCACCCCATATTAGAGTGATTTCTGGGAGACCTGAGCTAGTGTTGGTGAGGAAAGTGTAAAGTGTAAAGAATGTGTCGGTGTGTGACCGTGTAAAGACAGACAGGGAGACAGGTGATGTAGGCTTGTACCACAGACCAGGCCACTGTATTAAGGGAGTTAACAGAGTGAGACAGGTTGAGTATTTAAGAGTATGTGTGGATATCTGGGAAGAAGGGGCGAGCAGAAACACGCAAGGGTCGCAAGGTCAGATTTCATGATTATAAATTCCACAATGACACCATTGTATCTCTCAATTGTAACCAATTAATCCCTACAGTAAATGCTGTACTTGGTAATACGACAAATATCAAAAATAGTCGGTCAACAAGCACACTATGGGTTGATGTGTTGTTGTGAACTATTACACAGGCCAGAATATGGATGCCAGTGTAACTGTAGTTATTAAGTATTAAGTATTATTATTACTTTTTATGGTGCATAATATTTGAGCGTTCAGGGAAAAGCAGCTAAAGGAGAACAGTTAAGTTGACTGCTAATATGGATGACAAGCTGAAGAGGTGAGTTTGACCATAGAGAGGCTGCTCAAATGTACCTTTTTGCTGTCCTTTTGGCTTTAGAATGTTTTCACTATATCTTTCCACTATAATACCACTGACCATTCATAATCAGAACATCCAGACACACCTACTCAACTAGATAAATACTGCTTACAATGATGCAAACCTAAGAACGTTCCTGAAGTGCAGAATCATTTGATAATCATATTAATTCTGACGCAAGTTAAGACATAATGGAAAGGAATATGAGGACAAAGTTATGGCAGCTGTTCTTTCTGCATACAGCACCTGTAACCAAACCTGCGGCATTCTAAAATGCACAACATAGGGCAAACCAAGAGCAAAGGCTGAGGCCTTTATTGTGTACTGTAAAGCCTTGTCGTTTTTAATTTATTCACAGTTTGATATACATTATGTCACAGACCCCCGTTTGATATTATTTGTATGCCTGAGACCCCAAAACTATAGACCCCACTATATTTTTTATTGAGGTACCATTGCACCAAATTATAATGTTTCTTTTCAGTCATGAACAAAGAAAACAAATGAGACAAACATGTAAAATAAAAAGGCAGAACAAAACAAAACAAAGGACTTTGTCACACTTCATCATAATGTTGCAGGTAAATAAATGGGAGATCAGAACAGCCATGCTGGAGACAGTGTGGCCACAAGGAGGCGGGCCACGCTCATATATTCTGGACTTGAAAATTCAGAAATACTGGCAGGATATCCACTCCACCTTGGAGACCATTCTGTGTTTTAAGATACCTCAGACTTGTTCCTTTTTATTGCTGGGAAATATCCCTGAAGAGTTTCTAATACATGATGAATATTTAATCAAGATCCTCTTAGCAACAAGTAAGAAAGCGATCACACGACGCTGGTACCAACAGGACCCACCAACGAAAGAACATTGGATGGACATTACTGAGGAACTGTATGTTATGGAAAAACTACAAGGGGAGGACTACAAGAGGATAAGTTCTATAAAAAGTGGGAAAAGTGGGATCTCTTCTTTCAGCCTAGCAATAATGCAAGAGGATTTCAATGAATGTATCTTGTAATATGAAAAATGCAGCCTTGTTTTTGTCTTTCTCCTTTTTTCTTATTGTCTTTTTTTTGTTTTGTTGTCTCTGTCTTTTCATCAATAAAAAATAAGTGGGAATAAAAATGGGAGATGAGGCTGCCAAATCTTTGTTTGTAAGCCAGAACCTGCATTCTCTTCAAGTAAGAAAGCTTTACCAGTTCTTCTACCAATAATTCTGCCCATGGGAAGCTTAGAATAACTTGCTTCTCTTCAACAATAACACATTTGTTATTTCTGTATGCATCTCTTTCTCCCATGAGCGTGCTCTGATACCTTGTACAGACGGTAAGGTTCTGATCAGTACTAGTGATCATTTAACCCTGAGAGTAAATGGAACCAAATGGACACATGAGGTCCATTTGGTTCTGTTTCTACAGTTTCAGACCTGTATATGTCCATTTGGTCCCTAACTGTCATCCATTTAGCTGGGGACCCCCTGGAAACCCCTTCAAGGACCACTGGGGGTTCCTGGACCACACGTTAACAACCAATAGTCTACTTGGACGATAGTATGGGCCTAGTAGTGGATTGATTTCATTATCACCAGGAAAAAGGGAGGAGAGTTAGTCAATATATCCCAGGAGAAAACAGTGCTTATTTCCATTGAACTGCTGTTCAAATATGACATCCAAACCCAATTTCACTGTAGCTCATCCATCCTCTGAACCATCTTGAGACGGTTCCAGACGCTCCAATGATAGAACTATCCACCAACTACAAACACATTCTTTATGTAGTACACTTCATCCCTTTTAGAAATATTTCACAACGTTATGTCACAACAAAACGCACAGAGCAAATCGTCATTTTTAGAAAGGTTTCAGAATGTTGTCACCACAAAACGCACAGAGCAAATAATCAAGACCATAGAAATATATACTGGCCAGAAATTATTACAGGAATAACTATTACTGGAAAATGTTATAAACTTATAAACTTTTTACAGGCAGAAAATACATAAGTTGAATGCATGAACTTAAGAGCTCACCCTTACAAGCTGTTTCTTCACTGAATTAACTGTGTAATGTCTCACAGTTGCTTTACAAATGTTCCATTTCCTCTGTTTCTCATGCCGACCACCTAACCTTACATAAACAATTAAGATATTAGCAAAAAGGAAAAAAAGGAACAAAGAATATGCCAGGCCAGCTGATTCCCTGCGACAACCACTTTCCTCTGGGTCCTAGGGCTGTACAATTTACTCTCACAGATGAAACTCCACTCATGCGTACCGGTTCATTATTTTGAGATTATTATTGATATAAAGTCCCAAATGTTTGTTCATGTAATTGTTATTTCTCCTGTTTGAAATGTGTAAATTAATTATCAGTTGGTTATTAGGGAGATGGTTTATTAGAAACAATGTTCTCAGAAAGGTACACAAGGACAAGATTGTGATTGTTGTGTTGTTTGTGTATAGAACTTGGTGTAACGCTGATCTGATACTGTAAAAGATTATAATTTAATACATCATAATACTAATAATAACAACATTTTATAAAAGCATAATACCATTTAGAATGTACAAATTCTGCCCAAAAAACTGCCCAAATCCTGTTCAGTTCCATATTGATTGATCCCAACTCATTACTAACATGCAACATGCCAGCATTTGGTAGTCCACCAACATAAATTCTTTAGAAAAAAATTCTTTAATTAGACGGATGGCGGCCAAAAGACTAAAATCGCATCAAACACTATCAAAATGAATCTCTGTAGTCATCATTTAGATGGTCTTGTTCTGCAGCTAAAGGGACTTGGGGGATAGGGACTCCGAAGTCTGTTTAGCCCTGGTATGGTCACTGTCCTCTCTCTTATCAGTGGTGGGAAAGGTACTCACATGTTTTACTTAAGTACAAGAATCAATACTGCAATATATAAATACTCTGTTACAAGTAAAAGACAGGAATTCAAAATGTACTTGAGTAAAAGTACTAGTATTTACAACAAAATGTAGGCTATAAGTGCCAAAGGTTAAAGTACAAATTACCGTATGCAGAATGTCCCATTTCAAGTTTTCAAATGTATAATAATCTTGTAGATCGGCAATTTTCATTTCACTGCACATGTATACAAAATCTCTTTAATCTGAAAGACTTCATCGTTAAACCCACATCTTGATGAAGAAACAAATCTCATCTGTTTTCAGGGGGATAAACAAAAAACTAACAAAAACCTTCAAAGGTTTATTCTTCTAACTTGGAATATAACTTTCTATCTAATTTTAATTGCCAAAATGCCAACATACTATGATGTATTAGTTGAGAGCGGAACATTAATCAATTCAATACAATGTTTTTACAATTATTTTCTTCAGAAATTTAGATCCAACTCTGACTGTGCTCCAGATGTGTAAGAATAAGATATTCTTGATGCCCCCCTAATGTCTTTCTCACACACACACACACACACACACACACACACACACACGCACACGCACACGCACACGCACACGCACACACACACACACACAGTCAGACATTGCTTTGTAATCAAAATGTCCTGTGGTTATATTACCATATATTTATATGATAATATTTTAGACCTGTTTGTGCCGTCTCATTTTCCCACTTTGTTTATGCTGACTGACAGTCGAGACTCTACAAAGGAGGCCAGGCGAGCCCATTTAACCAGACTGACCATTATACAAAAGCTGCACATGGCTTTTAAGAAAATAAATCTGGGTGTCTCGCTCCTTAGTAATCTCCTTCGACTTCAGGAATTAATTTCCTCCTTTACTCAAAAGAAGAGTAGTCTTGGATTTCACACTCTGACACATTTATGGAAATTGCATTTGCCTCTTTATCACTGATAGTCTCCAAAGTCCAGGTACTGTAGGTAGGGGCGGGGTCAATATGGCGAGTCAGGCGAGAGGAAGGTTAGAAAGAAGGAGGTATGTATACGGCATTGAGGTTGTATGCCATGCCTAAGCTAAGAACTCATATAGTTAGTGAAGACTCAAGGTATTCAATAAATGTGCTTTTTGAAATCACAGTGACCTTAGCCTCCTTGACCGCAGGCGAGACATGCATAAGAACTGGCATACGAGTGGGAGTTGTCCTAGCAATTTGTTTATAAAGAGTATCTTTTCTCTGTAGGTTGCAGTACAGCCATTTCCTGTGAGATTATTGTCCTTCTGAGCATGTGTCCTACTCTATGCAAAGAAAAGCATAGGGGCCCTATCTCGCGCCACCCCTTACCCTTATCCCTAAACATATTTGCCATTTCTTTACTATTTTGAAAAAACATTTTAAAATAGTTCAACTAGCCGATCTACATCGACACGTTGAATTCAGTTTGAATTACATTTCGCTCACCCCAGAGTTGTGGGTGACCAATCAGAGCCCACTATTCAAAGTGAGACATTTTTGCTGTGGTGTTGGAATTGTTTGTAACCGCCCCTTGGAAATAAATCTTCCACAGCGAAGTTCCAGACTAATATCTGATATTATTCTGGCCATGCCAGGGTAGCAAGATAATAACCCTAGGTCTCTTTAGGCTACAGTAACCTTGACTTTTGACCTTTCACCACCTACTTCTAACCAGTCATCCTTGATTGATGGACATTTAAGCATAATGCCATGTCAATTCCCTCCATAAGTTACTGAGATATCACGTTTACGAAAATGGGACTGTCGTGAGGTCACAGTGACATAGGATGGGTTTCCCGAACGCATTTAAACGCAAAAGAATATATATATATACATAAATACCAGTAAGACACGCAAACGCGGGAAGCGAACGCAGCTCGTACATATTTGGGGTTTTTTAAGATTTATTTTTAAGTTATTATTTTTTTAAGTTACGTTTTTAACTTAGCCATAACCATATAAGGAGTCCCCAAAGCAGCTATACGTCCAAATATGGAGTGTGTTGCATCAATCACAAACAAATCACTCAGCTCCATATATGGGCACAAAGGGGGACACACGCACGCACGCACGGACAGACATGATCTGCTAGGTCTCATAGTAAGTGCTCACTGCGTTCGCAATTATATTTAAGTATAGAGAGCCTACTGTCAGCTGTCCAGCAGTCCAAATATTATCAAATTAAATTTCAGAATGGTAGAACTGAGGCCTGAGGCCTACCATACCAGGCCTCAGGCCTGTGGCACATCTATGTACATCTATGAATGTCTATGTTCACAGGCTTCTGTGTGCGGCCTAGAGGGCATCTGAGCATGTGCGACACTACAAGTTTTACACTAAATGAGTTCGGGAAACCCAACCTTGACCTTTTATCGGCTATTTCAAATCAGTTCATCCTTGAGTTCAGTGGACGTTTGTGCCAAATGTCATGAAATTCACTCCAGGTTCCTCAGATATCACATTCACGAGGGATGCATGGATGAAGACAACATACATGTCACATTGCATGCCGGCATTCCATGTGACATGTATAACAACAGTGCCAGACAGTGTCTAGTGTTGTTTGACACTGACAACAACGCACTCCGTCACAAAAGCTCCGGAAGTGAAGCATTTTCCTTCACTGAGCAACAAAAAGACTGATTTTACAAATAAGAGCATGCCAATTCTCTTCCATTCTCTTTGGATCAAATAGTAATCTCAGCGAGGCTGATGGCTTCTTGGTTAAAGTGGGTGACAATATTATCACACGAAAAGATGAAATTACCTACCTAGGTTCCATCCTGGAGGCAAATCTTTCCAGTGAAAAAATGGCCACCAACGTAATCAAAAAAGTCAACCAAAGAACAAGATTCCTACACAGGATCTCCTCACTGGTCAACAAAAACACCTTGAAGACCCTAACAGGAGCTCTAGTACAAGGTTTCTTTCAGGCCTATTCACTTAAACTAATTGATTTAAATATGTTGTTGTTGCCACTGAAAGGTTAGGGCTGACTCGTGTCTTGTGCATTTTCTCACAAAATAATAGCTTCATATTCATATAAGGAAAACAATGTGAGTGAGTCGGGCAAGGTCAAGTTGAGAAAACGAGTGCCGTGAAACAGGCCAGGTGGTTTCAGTTGGTTTGAGGCACACAACGCAGCCTCTTTGACTACCTCTGCTCCCGCCAAAACAGGGAAACAACAATACCTGTACTTTTTTATACAGAACAGCGGGGTGAAATAACCATGCAACACTCCTGCTTTGAACATGCTGTGTGAAATGGATATTTGAGGCACAAAGAAGCCAAGGTCAAAACCTTGAGTGGAAAATAGAGAGGGGGAAGAGGGGGGCAGGGACGAAGAAGAGGGTGATGGAAGGAGTAATGCGGTAAAGTTATTGCTATTCCTACCCATACAGCATGCAGTCTTGTGAATGAAATGAGAGGGGAGCTCCACCAGGAAAGCATACAGTTGAGGACGCCAGGGAAAGCACATTCCACCAGGGTTCTTCTCTGCAGGTGTAGGATGCATGGTAGAACGTTCCTTCCTTTTGTCAGGGGATCCCTCCTTGGGGCAGAAGAGAGAGTTATAATTATGCGCATAGAATCTGCCATGCATGCATTATATAGTTGCTTGGAGATTTAATATATCAAACAGTATTGCAAACAGTGATCATTTCCCTGTGGTGATTGTCACACAGCAAATCAGATGTTTGTAGGGGCCTCCCGCCTTCAGTAGAAATGCATTTTTCATCTAATTAAGCAAATATTGTGATGTTTAATATTCACTGCAGTCACAATGACAGCAGTACACATGCAAGGGACAAAGGGATTAGATTAGAATAATGAATCTGCCAACATTTGCCTATTTGGATGAGTTGGCAAGATGTTGTGATATTTGGTCAAATTATATGTTAAATGTACATTATGATGTAAATTTAACATGAGAGCTAGAACAAATGAATATAAAATCTCAAAAGTCCATCCAAATTCTGTAACAAATGTATGACATCTCATGTGTCAATCATAATAGTCTACTTGCCAGTCCATAGAGCCCATTGTGAACCTGGACATTTTGAGTACCCTAAAGTTTTATGTTAGAAATGTTGAGTATGGGTCCCCAGCATTTAGAAACTGCCGGATTCTAACTTGCATATGTTGGGCAATTTCCATAATTAGCATAATAAGATGGGGTACCATTGACATCCTATATAAGGCAACATTAAAAAAAATCCATTATGCTTTAAGTGGCATTGTACGTGTCAATCTGGTTGGTTTTCATGCTTCTGAATCCGTTGCAAGCATTAGTTTTGCATGAAAAACACTCCTTCAGCGAAGAACGGCCATAGCCGTCATCACAAATGTGATGAGGTCAGCACAAATGTGATGAGGTCAGTGCCTATGGCCGTATTTAGCCCAAGGACTGTTTTTTATACAAAATGAATGCTTGCAATGGATTCAGAATCATGAATGACTTACAAGGAACCCCTAGTTTGACACGTCACATGCTACTTAGAGCATAATGGAAAATTGAAATATTTGCTTTGGATAGGTGTCAGTGGTACCCCAGCTTATTATGCTAATTATGAAAATTGCCCAACATAATTATGCAAGGCATTCGGCAGTTTCTAAATGCTGGGGGACCCATACTCAATTCTAACATAAAACTTTAGTCCGGGTTCACATTCTGGCAAGTGGACTATAAGCTAGACTAGACATGCTGGCTGTGTCTGTGATTGTAAATAGCAGAAGCAGTAGCAGCTAGTGTGAGATACTATAAATTTACTTTTAATAGGCCAGGTTGGGTAGTTTGTGTTTACTTTACAGGCACACAGTGGGCTGGGCCGAAAAGCTAGATATTACCTTTGGCTGTGTTTGTGTTGTGTTTACCTGTCAAATTGTGCCATGTGGTCCTGTCCGTTTTTGGTTCTGCTGTTTTTACTGTCGGTGGGTGTTTCTAGTGAAGTTTTGATTAGCCTCGGTACCCAGGCTTTTGATTTTTGATTGATTGGATGCTGCTGCCTGCAGATGGCGACATTTTGCAATGCATTTTCCCTCCTATTCGTTGCTAGGCAGCATTTCCATCGCGTTTTCCTTCATGCATAGAGTTATATGGTTTTGGTTGATGGGGGTTGGTTGATATGTGCCTTAGGTGGACGTCAGTGCGTACGGCGGCACGTTGACTGGCCGACAGCGTCGAAGAAGATAAACAGAAAAGAAGGAACTGCCTCGGTACAGGGTAAAGGCTAGGGGCGGTAGGCCACCCTATCGCGGCAAAATTGGTTCGAACAGTATTGTTTAGCTTCGGGGCTACTCGTTAGCTACAAGCTAACACGTATGATATTGTCGTTTAGGAAAGCAACGACACGCTCTGCGCGACCATGGACGACGCGATCATATTCCGTATGAGCGCATACTCGCAGCAAGGAGGGAGGAAATACATGGAGGACAATTTCGAGATAAAAATCGAGTATGAACCGTCGCCGATTGAAGACAGCAGCGTCGGCGGGGAGCAGCAGGAGAATAAAGCAGCAGAGAGCGACCATAATAATGTGACTCCTCCACAGTCTGGTACTACCGTAACCGCTGTTTCGCCGATCAGTGCAATGTGGGTAGAAAACATGTCAACTAGTAGCGACAAGAGTCAACAACACAACCTCCTCCCGCCAGCATCGAACCATGATGCCACAACGGAGGAGGAGAGTGTGGTTGATACGAGTCGGAAATCCGTGGCTTTCTTCGCCGTGTTTGACGGCCACGGAGGTCGAGAAGCGGCGGATTTCGCCAGGGATCATCTATGGGATTTATTGAAAAGGCAAAGGGGGTTTTGGTCGAAAGATCACAGCGAAGTGTGCGCTGCTCTTCGAAAGGGATTCGTCGCCTGCCACCACGCAATGTGGAAGAAACTACGTAAGTCAGTTAAACGTTTTAATCTAATGTAGTTTATCTTCATTCTTCAATGGCTTGTCCTAAATTGGCCAGTTATGAACGGACGAACGGTCATTGTGTAACTGTAACCGATCGTTACATTTCTCCGAGCAGCAAGCGGAATCTGTTGTTGTTTTGGACCCTGTTGTAAACAAGTCACGTGTAATGCTTTATCAGTGGGTCGTCCATCGTAACAGTCTTTGTATTGAGTTGTGCTTTCATGTGAAATGTACCCAATCTGCAAACTGTAAATAAAAACTTAAATCAATCAGTCCTTACTTTGTATCGGTGTTACGCCGAAATCGGTGACCTGAATCGTGTCACTCCAGGGGTCGTTGTTTCACAGACTGCTTTCCTTTCCACCGTTGTGTTGTTGCTGGCCCTGCTCACTGTATCCTTAAATATTCTGATTGGCATAATTGAATGCAGTCGGTCATTGGGAGTACCAGGGTCAGCGGTCAATCCCATGCCACTAGGATCATTTGAAAAACACAGGTCAATAATTGCAAACAGAATTCAACTGTATGTTTTTATTATTCAGAAATACATTGTTTAATTCTCTCTTTTTATATCACTCAACACTAGAAAATGAATCTCTACCCTTTTACTTCTCTACCACTGCTTGTTAACATTGAATGGAAAAAAATATATTTATATTTTATAATCACTCTTGTTATACCTTCTCCCTTTACAGCGGAGTGGCCTAAGACTCTTACTGGCCTGCCCAGTACGTCGGGCACCACAGCCAGCATCGTGGTGATCCGGGGGGTCCACATGTATGTTGCCCATGTAGGGGATTCAGCAGTGGTCCTTGGGGTGAAAGACAATGACTCTGATATCAAACTCCAGGCACTGGAAGTGACACAAGACCATAAACCTGAACTTCCTAAAGAGAAAGAAAGGATTGAACGACTTGGTGGAAGGTGAGATGTTTATCATTAACTCTTACCTCAGTAGTCGGTACACATTAATTAGGACTTTACCTTGTAATGAGTGGTATCTATTAATGACATGATGGGTAAACAAGCAAAGTAAAGTCTGAGTCCACAGAAAATGGAGGACATGTTTATGACGTGGGATGTTCTGGGATACTTTGTAGGCAGATGGAGTAGCCTTAAGACCATGCTGCTTTCACTATGGAGGACCTGGCAGAACAATCTGTAAAAAAAGAAAATAATCGCAAAAAAGTGCTCTAAACAAACAGTAGAAGGTCCATAGACTTCACTGCCACTCCATGTTTGTTTAAAGTGCTCTAAACAAACTTTTTGAAATGGAAAGTCCATAGACTTGGCTGCCACATTACATCACGTGGGGTGATATTATTATTTACAATACGTCATTAAAAGACTTGGCTGCCACATGACATCACGTGGGGTGATATTATTATTATTTACAATACGTCATTAGAAGTCCATAGACTTGGCTGCCATATGACGTAATTTCCAAAAGCCAGACGCCCCTCAAAAAGAGAGAGCGAACAAAACCATTGCCCTTTTCATCCTCATAGCTGAAAATGGTATACGCTAGCTACCTAATAAATGTTTTAGGGTGTATCTACTTAGTTCCAACGCCCTCGCTTGGGCCACACCCATCTTTTTATCTCTCTTCACTGTCTCTCTTCTCTGTCTCTCTTCTCAATAAACAAGAAAAGCTACACTGTTGTGGCTGGTAAAAAATATAAAATGCACTGTTGTACTTTCTTATTGACGTATGTGTATTTGTGCTTGTGTAACTGCAGTGTAATGAAGAAGTCTGGGGTGAACCGTGTTGTTTGGAAAAGACCCAGATTAACCCACAATGGACCAGTAAGGCGGAGCACCGTCATTGACCAGATCCCCTTCCTGGCTGTGGCCCGGGCCTTAGGTAAAAAAAGAGGACACGTATGCTGCCATAAATCAATACATGTGACTATATTGATTCATTCAACTAATAATGTTACCTGTATTTTTAACAGGTGATCTGTGGAGCTATGATTTCTACAGTGGGGAGTTTGTTGTTTCCCCAGAGCCTGATACCACTATGGTGACCCTTGACCCCAAACGGCATCGCTACATCATCCTCGGCAGTGATGGTCTATGGAACATGATGCCACCTAAGAATGCTGTCAACATGTGCTACAGTCATGACAAAATGATGGTGAGTGATCATGTTCATAATGGCTTTACCGCGAGTTATTATTAATGCCAGCTATTTTAATATCTGGGCTTGATCTCAGGTGGAATGTCTTTTACAGGATTTAAACAAATGTGAATTTACTGTTGCCCTTCTGCACATTGCTTCAAAGGGACCCAAGGGGATGTCCTGTGCCACCCGACTGGGTACCACGGCCCTTTTGTTTTGGAAGCAGCGGATGCTTCGAGCAGACAACACAACGGTCATTGTCCTAGCTTTGCAGGAGCGCGGGGGTCCACCAATTCCTATGCATCAAAATGAGATCGTTGTGGATATGGCAACAGGAATTGACCACGTTCCCTTTCCGGGGTCTCCTTATAACACATGTAAAGTTTATGAGGTTAGTGTAATCGCCCCTTCATTTTGGAGGTTTTCATCTGATACCACATTATCTACTGTATTAGATCATTTTGAAATGTAATGCTTTGTGTTGATATTTTTGCTCTTGAAAGTGTATACTGTATGTTGAGGACCCTTTTCCACTGGAAGAATATACTGTCTGAATATTGTTTTGTTGTTCCGTTTGCATCTTTTCACCACATAGTTTGACGGTATTCACACCACAGGCATACATTAGATGGGTCACACACGGTATTTACTTTAGTGGTTTGTGGTTTATAAAGTGACTCTTTGTTTTCGGGACAGAATACTTGGCTAGCGGGCCAGGCGGAGGAGGAGGATGGCATGTTTTATGAAGAAGATGAGATATTTGAGGAAGAAGAACATGAGGATTGGACATGCCTGAAGTGGTAGTGAGGTGACTTCCCAGAAAAATGAAAATGTACTGAATGGTCACTCACATGGCCATCCAAAGAGTTAACTTGTTTATCAACCCAAGTTGGATCAGCTTAGTCATCGATTGAATAGCATTTAATCCAAGGCTCTTCTTGTCGGACCTGTTGGTGTCAATACTCGATTGTTAATGGATTAACAAATGCTGTGCCCTTCAGTTTCATACATTAACTGTAGTTAAAGATTGTTATTGTGTGTTACTACTATTAACATTACTAGTTGTGTGTGTGTGTGTGTGTGTGTGTGTGTGTGTGTGTGTGTGTGTGTGTGTGTGTGTGTGTGTGTGTGTGTGTGGTCTGTGGGTGGGTTGTTTTGTTTAGAAAATAATGTATTAACCTGTTGATAACTCGATAACTGTCTTAAATGTTTAGTAGATCGTGGTCCAGCTTGTTTCATCATAATTAAATCAAAGAGTTTTCAATATAGGAAAAACCTTCCCATTTGTTTATTTTATTTGTATGCTTAATTCAACATGTGGTTGTTAATTTTCTGTCTATACATTTTTTTACTAGCTTGTAAGAAGGCTGGGACTGAAGTAGTAGTGGTGTAATGGTCAAGAGGTGCACGCACAATCGCACATCCACAAATTGCAACGGGTGCAGGATCCAAAAAATGACTGAGGAAGGAGAGAGGACGAGTAGTGAACATAAATCACTGCCCTTTAGCCAGTTCATGTATAGGTATATAGATAAAACATGCAGTCTATTTTCTATTTATTAATTAATACAAAATTAAGCCTATTGGCTAACCAAGTGATTGAACTTGTACATGGTTAGGTACCGTATATGAAGTAACTCCATATCATCTTCTTTCATTCCTAAACTTGACTATGGTAACTTTTTCCTTACTGTGATTGTAATGTCACAGTATATTTCTAGCGTTCACACATGCCTTTCATCTTCTTCCTAGAGTGAATTCCTGCCTTTGAATCCACAGGAAATGAGACAAATCGTGATGACTGTTTGGTTAATGTGCTTTATGCCCGCAGAGTCGTGAGGTAAACGTGTCCTCTGCATTCAGTGACTGCTATTGGACTGCGGAGCAGAGTGGCGGCCCGTGTGAACCCGTTCTCTGTCCTACCACAGAGCTTTCAGCTGATGTTGACTCTCATAGGGTCACGCCCACCCCTACAGACAGACCCCCGAACATCTGTGAAAATGAAGACTGGAAGGTTCCAGCAGAGTCCTCCACGTTGAGTCCTCCGTTAAAGAGGCCTTGTCGGTCTCCAAACCGCTCCCCCAACCTAAGACCTCCTCGCAGTCCTGTTGACCAGACCCCTAGCAAACATTTGTCCCCCAGAAGAATGCCCCATCGCAGAGCATGTAGGCAAAAAAAAGGTGCGGGAATGAGACTGAAAGGCTCACCCAGTGTACCCAATGTCATGCCTCCACAGTGGAGCAGCGCCTTCCGTTCCGACAAGAATGGAAAAATGACCACAAACCCGCATCAATGACTTGCCGTTGATCTTTACTTAAATATGCATCCCATCACAATCCGCTTTCCTCATGTTCCAGGTGCCACCCTGGCTTTTAGAATGTAACAGTGTTTTCCCTGTACCCTTAAAACTAAAAACAATTTTAATTATGTATAATATTTTAGTTTTGCCTCACACCCTTTTTTAATAGTACATTTTTAAATATTTGGTCTATTTTCATACCTATAACAATGTACAATTTGTACAGTATATCCAAAGGACATATTTTCAGAATCATAAATTATTATTCGGGTGGCATTTGGGAATCTCTACTTGGAGGTGGTTCCTTCTCAGGAGCTGCATTGTGCAAGAGGAGATTGTGGCATTTTCACCAGTGTGTGGGGTCTTGTATCTGTCTTAAGTGGTTGTGGTATGTTTTAACCTAGATACATATAACAAAGGGTGATCCCGAGGGCAAACTTTTTTCTTTTCTCTTTTTCGTTGTTTTAGCATCAATATTGTTTTGAATGTGTTTTTCCTAATGGTCATTTAGGTACTGTTATCTGCATGATTGCATACTACTGAGATAAATGGTCAGTCTGGCATTCTAGCGGCAGCAGATGTTGACACAGCTGTCAGTATCTAGGCGTTTATCAGGTTGTCTGAATTTACCATTAGCCATTGGATGTTCTTTTCAACCTCTTGTGCTTTGTCTCAAATATTATTTGGTTAAAGATTTGGACAATTCCAATGTCGTTGCTGCCATGGGTGTTCTGTTTTTTGAGAGACGTTTTTATGTTTTTATGGCCCTTCATGTATTTCCCATATTCAGTCACACTTTTACTTGTGTTACTGTGAAGTAA
The DNA here is from genome assembly GCF_963924005.1 of Protomyctophum bolini. NCBI lineage: Eukaryota > Metazoa > Chordata > Actinopteri > Myctophiformes > Myctophidae > Protomyctophum > Protomyctophum bolini. The sequence continues at coordinate 36,215,307 of NC_137874.1, read as the reverse complement.
AGGTATTGTTTAAAAACTAAATGAATACGTCTTCCTCTTCATTTTCACAGTTTTACAGTATGCATCGTTTTTCTCCATGATTTGCGTTGGTTGCTTCAGATAACCGTGATTAGGCTTTTTACTGTTCACTCTGTTGATTGCACATACATCTGAGTGGTTGAATTTTCTCATGACAGTCAAATATTTTATTGTAATTTTGCCTTTTGTATTCTGTTTTTATGAAAGGCACCTAATGATGGCTTTTGCATCGTGTTTTTATTGTATTCTTGTAGACCGTATTAATCCTACGGGGGCAAGTGTCTTGCTCACTTGGTCTTCGACACATAAAACTGGGTTGGCCCGAAAGGCATCTCTCCCTACTAAGTTATGGCCATGAGTCACAAACAAGAGAAGTACAATTTACATGTTTTTGTATTTCACATAGATACATTGACAGTATCAGTGACATTACTTGGTTAAATTGTATCAGTTTTATTGTTTTGTACAGTACATTATGCAAAACACTTATTGGATTTGTATTGAGTCTGGCATGCTCAGCGTTACTGTGTTGTGAAGTGTCCAGAGCTAATAACTGTTATATTCTTTATTTTAACAATGTTTACCACAATTTCTGGATTTTAATCCACTACACCCGGGTGTCTAAATAGCTACAATACTATGCCTTGAATGTGACTGGATGTCAGTGTGTTACAATAAAAAAATATTTCATTATTGTATTATGTCATTTTGTTAATGGCAGCGTGTAGAATAACAGACCAATGACCATGCACTGGTGCAAGTAACCATTCTCGGATGAACCAGTAACTCAATGTAGTTTCTCTTTACTTGGACTACTATGGCTAGTAAGAATAGCCATATACTTAGCCATAGTAGTCCAAGTAAAGAGAAACTACATGAACATTCAGTACATGTAGAACAAGAGCGTAGAACAACTCTGGTCTCTCTTCATGAAGGATACAAAACTATATGTTGTGTTTGGCCCTACCTCTGGTAGTATCGGTTTATCAATGGTCTGGGGCCATTGTCACTTGCTCCCCGAGTAGGAATCATACCCACAACCCTCTGCATCAGAGTCAGTTACATTGACCATATATATATACACCATAACTAATTTATTTATATTTGTACAGTCACTAATGATGAATCATCAATGATGAATTTATACTTTGTTGTACGACCATGTCACACTTTTTTTTTAGCATACAACAAAGTACAGATTAGGCTTTACAGAGCTTTTTATATACAGACAGTAGTTCTATGGTTCATTGTTTTTGAGCAACTGCAGTTTGAGCTTTTAAAGTAGCTGCAGTACCATGTTTATCCACTAGACCGAAATACAATGTTTTTTTTAACATACAACAAAGTACAGATTAGGCTTTACAGAGCTTTTTATATACAGACAGTAGAGCTTTTAAAGTAGCTGCAGTACCATGTTTATCCACTAGATGGCAGTAATGTAAAAGGGATTATCAGATGTATTTATTTTGGAGACATCAATATTCTTATTACTGACATTTTATCCCTTAAAAGTACATTCTCTCTCTTACTAGATTACTCTGGTTCAGGGAAGACAGTCCCGGTCATTTCAGCAGATGTGTGGGGAGAAGAGTCTGCAGGGTCCTACAAATGTAACAAAGTTGGAAGGTAAATACATGAGTATAGAGAAGTAACAGATTTAAACCCTATACTAAACTGGACAGTAAATGGGACTGTCATTTTCTCTGCACTTGGACACTCTTTGCTACTACACCAAATTTATTTCCTAAAAAATCTACTATATTTCACAAAGGTTCCCCCAGAACAGGGATGCTGATGTTCTAGTGTTTGCTGATGTTTAATTCACTTAAGCCCTTAATACTAAAACAGAAAATAGCAAAAAATAGCAGGATCCGAGTTGCATTTTTGGAAATCTTTGAAAGATGTTGCCTATGATAACATGCCCAAAAATGGGGACCAGCATTAATGTGGTTATTTCCCTGCCAAAGCCACAAATCAAACCATTTACACACTATAAGGACATTTATTTTAGTCACAACAAGCCGTTTCCAAATAGTCCATACGTTTTCTAAACTTAATATCCTGAACTTGTAGACCGTTTTCAGTCTGTTCAGTTTGGTTACCTTCTGGGTCTTGAACTGAAAGTTTGAGAACACTCTGGAAGATTGATCAGAATAGACCAAAGGAAAGAGTACAAAACAGACCTTATTGAAAGTTGGTGTGTGTAACTCAGGGTTATAGCCTACAGTACAAAAAAAAAACATAAAATGTCTGCTCCCAACAGCAGAATGGGTTAATGACCAGCTAACTGTCAAATGACCATTCCTATAGTTATGGCAGAGGGTTTATTCCCCAGGTGCATCAGTATAATTTTTCCTCCCTGGTTTCCCAAGCAACACGGGTAATCTGTACTCATTTCCAGACAACAGGCACTGTAATGAGTCCCTGAAAATAGAATTGCAGAGTTTGTTGAAGCCGACTTAAATTGACTTCCGTATAATGTTGGGATAATAAATGAGTCTTCCGCCATAGTTCATGTGATTACTCACAGCACAAAAGTGTGGCCACGAGGACACCATTTACATGACATTTGTCTGCACCCAATAATATTAACAGAAACAATAACGTTTAATCATTTATTTAGAAAAGTGAGCTCCAAAAGTGTGGCCAGGACACTCATTTGTCAGGACCCAATAATATTGACAACAGAAACAATATAAAGAGCAATTTAAGAAAAGTGAGTTACAAGACACATTCAAATGTAAAACTGTAAAGTTTTTAAAATTCTTGTGATTCAACGTCTTTGGCTGAGCCACCATCATCATCCTCGTCATCCCTTGATGAAGCTGATGCCCCTTTGGGTTTGGTCTTCTTGGGCAGAAGTTGCGCCTGGATGTTGGGCACAACACCTCCCTCAGAGATGGTTACTTTATCAAGGAATTTGGTCAGCTCCTCATCATTTCTCACTGCCAGGAGGATGTGGCGAGGAGCAATGCGGCGCTTGTTGTTGTCCCGGGCAGCATTTCCTGCTAGCTCCAAAATCTCAGCACAGAGGTACTCCAAGACAGCAGCCAAGTAAATGGGGGCGCCCGCACCGATTCGGTGGGCATAGTTTCCCTTCTTCAGCAGCCTGTGGAGGCGACCCACAGGGAAGGTCAAACCTGCCCTCACCGAACGGCTGGTACTTGTGGTTTTGGCCTTGGCGGCAGCAAGCTTCTTCCCACGGCCAGACATTTTCTGAAGGACAAAAAAACAAATAAGCTACAAACGAACTACATGTTAAGGTTTAAGTCAGACAACAACTCTTGACTGAAGCAGGAGAAATGGTCAAGTTTCATGGGGGACGAGAGGGGGGCAGTAACCAAGTAGCCTATACTTTTACTGAGTATTTCCATTCACAACACATGAGCTTGTAGATCAGCAGTTAGAATGTCGTTTTACTTGTCATCTTAAATATGATGCAAACACTTTCTTACTCAAGTCATTCTTTGAATAGGCTATACAGGACCTTTACTTGGAACAGTAAACATTGTGGAATTGTAGGCTACTTCTTCCACTATTGAAAATGTGGAACCATGATTAGACTGAATCTACAGCCTTAACTTAAGTAAAAAAGGCATTCTCCCAAGCAGGGAGTGAATCATGAAGGCCACATTTTAATAGAAAAGACAAGTGACTCAATGAAATTCTAACTTTGTATTAATATTCCCAAACCTTTCATCAACAGCAACACCATATAGCCTACTACAGAACCCACCATCACAGATTTAAGAACCTGACAGACTAAACAGACTCTGTTCTCACCTCTCAACAACAGTGTTCCACGCCGTATGTTCCTTGCAAAAGAGATTAAGCTGTAGTATTTTCTGAACGTCAGTCTGGGCTTTATGTGAAGCTGTAGCTGATTACCAGATGAATCACACCTGTCCACTCTCGTTGTGCGGCGTGCGCCGGTTGTGCGCAACAGGTTAATTAGGATCTGTCTCTCAGCTGTGTCTGTCTCGTTTGTTGTCATTATTGACAACGTGAAATCTAAAAAAATAAAATAAAAAACAAACAAAAAAACAAACAAACAAAAACATTAGTACCGGTAGTCTAACTGGAAATTATAACAGACCAATAACCATGCACTGGTGCAAGTAACCATTCTCGGATGAACCAGTAACTGAATGTAGTTTCTCTTTACTTGGACTACTATGGCTAGTAAGAATAGCCATATATTTGAACATGAACATTCAGTACATGTATTTATATACTAATAAATTAACTAATTAATTTATATTTGTACAGTCACTAATGACTAATTTATACTTTGTTGTCCATGTCCAACCATGTCACTCACCGAAATACAATGGGTTTTCTTTAACATACAACAAAGCACAGATTAGGCTTTACAGAGGTTTTTATATACAGAAAGTAGTCATATGGTTCATTGTTTTTTAGCAACTGCAGTTTGAGCTTTTAAAGTAGCTGCAGTAACATGTTTATCCAGTAGATGGCAGTAATGTAAAAGGGATTATCAGATGTATTTATTTTGGAGACATCAATATTCTTATTTTATCCCTTAAAAGTACATTAATTGTACCATAATCTGAGACTGTAATTTCCAAAATGATATGTTTTTAAATAAGAAGTGCTTATTGATTTATACCCAGACAGTACCATAGAGTAATGCTACAAACGGAACATTTGGAGTTGCAAGGCACACTGTTGCTCCAATACACACCAAACTTGACGCACACACACTGTTCAGGGGTCTGCCATGAAGTCACATCATGTTAAGGACCCCTGGAGGCCACAAACACTGTTCAGGTGTATGCTGTGACAATATTCAGAGCAGGGTCTATGTCTGGCCCCCAAGGGCCCACCTGTAAAGGACTCCCAAATTGATACGTCCATGGAACCTCATTTGAATAGATTTTGTGCCTAAATTATGCCAAAAGTTCAAGATTTCTTTCAAGATTTTTCTAAATGTTATTAAAAAAAGAATATGGGGGCACAGTCGGTAGTGCTGTCGCCTCACAGCTAAAACACTCCTTAGGCTAAAAACGGCCTTAGCCACTTGCCCAAATGTGCCCAAAATATGCTGACCTCATCACATTTGTGCTGATGGCTATGGTCGTTTTTAGCCCAAGGAGTGTGTTTTGTGCTAAACTAATGCTTGGAATGGATTCAGAATCATGAAAACCCTGCAGTTTGACACGTCAGAAATTGCTCAATGCTGACAGCCGGTCAGCAAGTGGATTCATGAATGTATACAGACAATATCTTAGGCCAATAAAACAGACACATTTTGCACTTTAAACAAAAGAAGCCTGTTGGCTGCCAGTGCCAGACTACAGGTATAATGCAGTTGGTTCAGGGCAGAGTGTAGAGTAGGAGAGTAGCGACACGCTTTGATCTCGCCGCAAAGCGGGCGCCTATGGGCTATAGTTCCAATGTCCAAACATTGCTCCTATGGCTGGCCTGGAACTATCCCATTGAGATAGAATGAGCACTTCCGCATTCCATTGTTACAATGGGAGTCAACGCTAGTGTTGCCACTCTCTTACTAAGTTAATAGATTACTCTGGTTCAGGGAAGGCAGTTCAGATCATTTCAGCAGATGTGTGGGGAGAAGAGTCTGCAGGGTCCTACAAAGGATAATCTCATTCAAATGTAACAAAGTTGGAAGGTAAATTCTGTATGAAACAGAAGTATAGAGAAGTAACAGATTTAAACCCTATAATAAACTGGACTGGACAGTAAACGGGACCGTCATTTTCTCTGCACTTGGACACTCTTGCCACTACACTAAATTTCTTTGCTAAAAATAGCCAATCTACAAGCTCACATCTACTATATTTCGCAAAGGTTCCCCCCAGAACAGGGATGCTGATGTTCAAGTGTTTAAATCACTTAAGCCCTTTATACTCGAAATAGAAAATAGCAAAAATAGCAGGATTTGAATTGCATTTTTGGAAATCTTTGAAAGATGTAGCCTATGATAACATGCCTAAAAATGGGGACACCAGCATTAATGTAGTTATTAATGTAGTCCCTGCCAAAGCCACAAATCAAACCCTTTATATACTGAAGACATTTATTTTAGTCACAAGCCTTTTCCAAAGATTCCATAAGTTTTCTAATTTATATCCTGAATTTGTAGACCGTTTCAATGCATGATTCTAAACTACATCCAGCAACAGGGCTTCATGATGTATTTTTACAAGTTTGGTTACCTTCTGGGTCTTGAACTGAAAACACTCTGGAAGATTGATTATCAGAATAGACCAAAGGAAAGAATACAAAACAGACATATGGAAAGTTGGTGTGTGTAACCCAGGGTTATAGCCTAAGCCTAGAGTACAGAACACCATAAAATGTCTGCTCCCAACAGCAGAACGGGTTAATGACCAGCCAATACTGTCAAATGACCATTCCTATAGTTATGGCATAGGGTTTATTCCCCAGGTGCATCAGTATAATTTGCCTCCAGTGTTACCCAAGCAATACGTGTAATCTGTACTCATTTCCATACAACAGGCACTGTAATGAGTCGATCCCTGAAAATAGAATTGCAGAGTTTGTTGAATTTGACTTAAATGTACTTCCGTATTATGTTGGGATAATAAATGTGGCTTCCACTACAGTTCATGTGATTACTCGCAGCACAAAAGTGTGGCCAGGACACCATTTACATGACATTTGTCTGCACCCAATAATATTAACAGAAACAATAACGTTTAATCATTTATTTAGAAAAGTGAGCTCCAAAAGTGTGGCCAGGACACTCATTTAAATGACATGTGTCAGGACCCAATAATATTGACAACAGAAACAATATAAAGAGCAATTTAAGAAAAGTGAGTTACAAGACACATTCAAATGTAAAACTGTAAAGTTTTTAAAATTCTTGTGATTCAGCAACTTTGGCTGAGCCACCATCATCATCATCATAGTCATCCCTTGATGAAGCTGATGCCCCTTTGGGTTTGGTCTTCTTGGGCAGAAGTTGCGCCTGGATGTTGGGTATAACACCTCCCTCCGAGATGGTGACATGATCAAGGAATTTGGTCAGCTCCTCATCATTTCTCACTGCCAGGAGGATGTGGCGAGGAGCAATGCGGGACTTCTTGTTGTCCCGGGCAGCATTTCCTGCTAGCTCCAAAATCTCGGCACAGAGGTACTCCAAGACAGCAGCCAAGTAAACGGGGGCGCCCGCACCGATTCTGGTGGCATAGTTTCCCTTCTTCAGCAGCCTGTGGAGGCGACCCACAGGGAAGGTCAAACCTGCCCTTGCAGAACGGCTGGTACTTGTGGTTTTGGCCTTGGCGGCAGCAAGCTTCTTCCCTCGGCCAGACATTTTCTGAAGGACAAAAAACAAATGAGCTACATGTTAAGATGACAACAACTCTTGACTGAGGCAGGAGAAATGGTCAAGTTTCAAGGGGGACGAGAGGGGGGCGGGGGCAGTAACCAAGTAGCCTATACTTTTACTGAGTATTTCCATTCACAACACATGAGCTTGTAGAACAGTTAGAATGTCGTTTTACTTGTCATCTTAAATATGATGCAAATACTTTTTTACTCAAGTAATTTTTTGAATAGGCTATACAGGACCTTTACTTGGAACAGTAAACATTGCTACTTGTAGGCAATTCAAAATCTCAGGCTACTTATTGAAAATGTGAAACCATTAGACTGAATCTATATCTTTAACTTTAAAAGTAAAAAGGCATTCTCCCAAACAGGGAGTGAATCGTGAAGGCCACATTTTAATAGAAAAGACAAGTGAAGTGACTCAAAGCAATTCTAACCTATTAATCCCAAACCTTTCATCAACACCATATAGCCTACAGAAACCACCATCACGGATTTAAGAACAGACTTCTCACCTCACAACAGACAGTGTTCCAGTTCCACGTCGTGTGTTCCTTGCAGAAAAAGAGATTAAGCTGTAGTATTTCCTGAACGTCAGTCTGGGCTTTATGTGAAGCTGTAGCTGATTACCAGATGAATCACACCTGTCCACTCTCGTTGTGCGGCGTGCGCCTATTGGTTGTGCGCAACAGGTTAATTAGGATGATAGGATATGTCTCTCAGCTGTGTCTGTCTCGTTTGTTGTCATTATATTGATAACGTGAAATCTAAAAAACAAAAGAAAAAACAAACAAACAAAAAAACATTATTAGGTAGGCTAACTGGAAATTATAACAAACAGTAGCCTATATAACCAGGTTAAAATAACCAACTCAAAAAACAAAATCTACAAGGATTTATATAAATAGAAGTAGCCTAGGATGTGTGTAAACCAGTTTTAAATAACCAAATCTTGGATTACATCATGGGTCTGTTCAAATTGGTCATCACACAAGTTTTAGAAATTAAAATATACAAAAGATATATAGGCCTATATAAAACTAGAAAGGTGCTCGTCAGAGGAGAGCACATTATATACAGGCCTCCTGGTGGCACATTATATTATAGGCCAGTCAATCTAAGATTTGACCACAACATTTTTGCAATAGTAATCGTTCAAGGTTTGTTTTTATAATTATGATCCTTAGGGTCATCCAAATAACATATTCATGGGTAATAAAAATCGAATTACAATATTACTATAGGCATATATAGGTTTTCAATGGTACCCCAACGTTCAACCCCTGAATTTACCATGATCTAAAATTTATATAATAATCCAATTTTAATATGTTATTTGGATGACCCCAAACCACACCAAAGGGGTTGGGTTCGGACAAAACTGTTTTAGGGCAATGGTGTGGCCTACCTTAAAAACACTTGATTTGGGCTGATTTGGGATCATAAAAAACGATTACTATTGCAATTTATTTTGCTCAAACCCTTTTTTAGCTTAGATTGACTGGCCTAATAGGCCAATGTGAAAAGGGTGCCATGTCTTCTATTAGGCCTTTCACAGCAATCGGATGCTGAATTTATGATTTGAGACATTTTCTTCCAAAAATGTGTTGTGAACCTAGTGAAAAGGGTGGCATATTCCTCTAGTGTGCTGTGTCTGTATGACTGCATGTATTGGTTGATTCCTCGCCGACTTCGGCACTGTGTTCCATAGGACAGCAATTTAAACTCCACAGTCCTCAATCAATCAGTCCTCGGTTTCTTTAATGCCAGTGTTTCTTCAGGTCGATTATTTTCTATGTGTGTGTGTGTGTGTGTGTGTGTGTGTGTGTGTGTGTTATGACTATGAGCGTATAGGTACCCGGAACCGCAATGGCAGCGGTCCGGACCGGTCCATGTTCGCCTACAGGTATAGCCTATATCGTATATGATAAGACCAGAATAGGGACGCTAGGGGTTATTGTGGTTAAGAAAGGTTTTGAGCATCTGGCCCCTGTTAAGAAAGTGAGAACTTTATTATGTACTGATCTTCTCTTTATAGCGAGCTTCGGAGTGTAACACAATGGGCTATGAGAACAGTGTTGTGGTAAGTGGAAACATTTGTTACGGTATAGTCTTCACTCTTCAGCTAACATCGTCCTACCCTATGGCTTTTTACAAGTGTCAGCAGCAGTTACATTCAGCGGTTGCTGTAGCAGCACGGGGGAGATGAAAAGGTGTCAGTGGAGGTCATACAAAGCAGATGGGTGACATGCTATACGTATGCTCCCTCTGCACATACATGCACGCACGCACGCGCACACACACACACACACACACACACACACACACACACACACACACACACACACACACACACACACACACACACACACACACACACACACACACACACACACACACAGTCCAGCCTCAGAGTGCCCTATGAAATTTTCATGATGAAATTAGGCTGTTGTTCATCTCGCACCTGCAGGCTCTTAGTGCGGACAGGACCGGAGTGGTGAGAGAGAGCTGTGAGCAATGAGCATAGTGTCTGGGCCACCGCTGGACCACTCCTGCTCACCACTTCACCCATCCCTCCCTTCAGACAACATCAGAAACACTTCAACACGCCTTTAATGGCCAGCCCGCTGCCACTCTTGGGAGGCTCCAAAGTAACTGCTTTGAGTGGAAAAGGTTTCTCAAAATGATGGGAGATGACATGCCCTCCTTTTCTCACATTGCTGCTGGCTCCGAGTCCTCCATCAAGCAAAGCAACTGGCCGTTATGCTCGGGGAAAAAACGTCCACAGGTTTCTTTAACAGCCTGGCAAGAGGTGAGCCTGTAGACTTGGTTTAAATCATTTGACATGGTCATGGACATGGTCGAATTTTGCGTGTACTGCCATTGGATAGAGGGTGACTTGTTGCTATACACAACGGATGGTTGTGTAGCAACATTGTGCAGGGTTGTCAACTTGTCACCCAGCTCTGTCTCTCCCATCATAGGAGCTTACCAGAGAGAGGGGTCTGTGTTCTAGTCTACACTCTACAGTACACTTTAAAATACTGTATGCTGCACACGTTTGCATTTATCTATTTATTTTACCCCTTTTTACAGTTAAATACAGTTGGAGACTTGGATATTAACACATCTCCAACCACCATACAACGGTATGTCTACAGTATGCCCATCCCCCCTTCCCAGCTCGACCTGTTCGTTCACACTGCAGTCTCTCCCTTTGTAACCTCTTTCTCTAGCTCTCACTCACTCTTTCGCGCTTGATTATCCACTCTCTTGCTCACATACAGACAAAAACTCATAGAGACCCTCATGGCCGCAGTGCCTGCAGCAATATGTCACTTATTCATCTCATTGGCGCATGTGAGCATGAAGTGAAAGTAATCTGTCAAAAAGCATCATCTCTTACCAAAGCAGGACTTTCTGTGCACAATATTCACACCCTACAAAGAGAAGTTTCAATGAGCCATGATTAGTTTTGACTGAGTAGTATTCATATTACATTGTAGTGTCAACAAAGAATTGATTTGAGTTTTCTTAAACCCTGTAGCACTGAGATTTGTAAAAATGCATTATTATTAATACTATTTGTCTGTCCAGTTTTCATAGCAAGTTTGATGTTTTAGAAATAGAAGTTACTCTCGAGTCTCAACCATGTTGATTCACATTTATATCCACATTCAAAATAGGATTCACCATCACGAAGACTGAATGATCTATGTGTGGATTATATCTGCAGGTTAATTAGCTATTCCCAGTAAGTAGTAACCCAGACTGTTAGAAATGGACATTGACTGAGTGGACCACAGTAAATTAAGACAAACAGGGCTTTCTTTAACTCATGCAGTATAGCATAGGATGGAGGCAGGAGGTAGAGATCTGGGAACTGGAAGGTCCCTCGATCGACTTTGTTTTGACCTAGTGGCTGGATGTCAATGGAATCTACTTTGCACCTTCATGGAGGATGAACCCTAATGATTTTGGTTCAATGGCCTTGTTCCACCCTTAGACTATAATGCTCCACTTGCACACAGAATCTCAAATTCTAATGGGAAGACTGCTATGAAACATTCATAAAAAAACTTCATACTCCACTGAGCTGCTGATTTTGGAGACTACATGGCCTTTCAAAAACACTTTGTTTTAACCAAACCATGTCACTTACAATAACTTTAATAAGTGCATTCATTCTCCATGTAGAATATAACCATTTGATTGACCCTATGACCTTTCATCTAGAATCAAAATGTCAACTTTGCACTTTTGCACATGCCATATAATCAATACACAGATTTCAGGATGAACCCTACTGAGTATTCCTTCCCCAATTCTGACACATTTTTCTTTTCATTTTCAACACCACTAATGATAGCTCATAGAGAAATGGTATTTTGCAAACGGCATTGTGATGGTGTATACCGGAATGTCCCTATAGTGAAACAGGAGTTGTACATCTTACTGCATGAGGCTGCATGGGTTGAACAGCATGGAGCTTTAATTGCAACCTCCAGACATGTCATCTGGCTTTGAACATTCTTGCCATGACTTATCTGGAGGTCACCTCAGACCACAAAGTGGTCAAAGTCACAATTCTGCAATCAACTTACTGCATTGTCACTACTCAAATATTTTGAGAAACATATTTTAGTGAACTATTTAGCTTGTGTTCTGTATCTCGGCTACATGAGGGTCTGGCCTAGCCCTGATACATGACTCTCGTAATCATCATGGCAGTCATGTTTCAGGGCTAGGTCTGGCCATGCCCCTCAATTGTACTCCGAGTTTAAATATACTGTAGGTTATGATATTAGGTTAGAGCTGTGTGGAAGATTGACTTTATTGGTTAAAATTGGTTGGTACCTGCTGATGTCAGCACAAAACGCTTTTGTTTGATAGAAAGTAATCAATAATTATACTAAAATATATATATACTACTGTATATATATATATATATATATATATATATATAGTAAATCATAATTATGGATCCTGAATGTTAATTACCATTCATTTATACCGGTTGAAGGCAATTTGAGGCAATCTGCTTGACCAAATTGAAATCAAAACTTGGATATGTTTTTCTTGTATTTATTTTTCTTTAGTTTTTTGTAATTGGCTTGCTGTATCAAAAACAAACCAAAAAAGAACCAATTCTGTACTGCACTGCATCATGGCTAAAATGTTCAAAGTTCCACCTCTGACTCTCCTTTTAAGGAAGCAGTAAGGCACGTCTGAATGAAATCTATGTGTGTGTGTGTGTGTGTGTGTGTGTGTGTGTGTGTGTGTGTGTGTGTGTGTGTGTGTGTGTGTGTGTGGTGGACCGGTGGTATAAGGCAGTGACAGGATCTTAAGCCAAAAATATTAAATTACTTGTTTGTGTGCTAATATATTAACTCCAACCGCACTGTTGTAGTGCAGTCAAACAAAGGGTTATTATAACAGTGCCAAGTTGGAATGCAAGGCCAGCAGCATTAACGTGGTATTTCAGACATGTCGCATTAGAGGAGGAGAAAAGAGCCTTTAAGTGGCACCTCGATGTCTGACTCTTGGTTTTGTTTACCAAAGAACATTGAATAGTCTAATAAATGCCGACATACTTCCCGTTTCATCCATTATAAAAAAAACAGTAAATGGAGGGTGCCTGCATGGTGGCTCAGCCAGTTAGTGCACAGACCACAATGCTCCTTGTGAGATGTGAGGACCCTAGTTTGAATGTTCTTTAGCTTCTTAGACCAGTGGGATTTCAGAAAAATGTGAATATGTTAGAGACATTTTGGGGTAAAAGTGGGGAACCAGGCTTAATTCAAGGGTTCTGAATCTCAAATATGGATGCCAATTTTAAGCTATTTCTTCAATAACTAGCCGGGCAGTTATGATGTAATTTGTTTGCCAGCCAAGTCTATGGACTTTGTTTAAGGCCGTAATGACAACGCAAGACGTCATCTGGCTGATCCTGAAATAATTTTGTTTGTTTTTTCATACAAAAAACAAGCCAGGATGGACAAAGGAAACCAACGTGAAATCATATCATCATACATCATCATACATTACATTCCATGCTCAGCCAATCAGCTGAGCACATTCCGTGCTAAATGGACAGACAGATCGACAGACACACATACACACAAGTTTCACAAGAAACAAATACATTGAAACAGAACCAGATAATTCTTAGAAGAAAGGAGCCAGAATGGAAAAATGAAAGAAACAATACAACTGTAACAAAGTGACGTACAATAGCAAGTACTCAGTCTGAGTCTCATAGGAGACCTGTGTAAACTTCAGAAACCCGCCTACCAGTGACAAACAATATTTAAAAGTTTTATATTTAGATTGTCATATAGTGAAAACAATGGCCTCCATTATAGCATGCTAACTTTCCAGGAATAGAAAGCCTGCAGTTTCTATTAGCTTGGATTCCCCATCCATCGATGACGTCACTAGTAGGCGGGTTTCTGAACCTGTCCACAGCCCTCCTCTGAGACACATACCGAGTGCCATATTACCAAAAATGGTGACATTTCTTTTTTGGTGCCATTATCATGAACATTAGTGAGGACCCATTATATGAGGAATTAAAGTTGAAAATGGGTGAAGTCATTTAACCTTTAATAAGCTGAGGCCTTGCGTGTAATGTTGGCTGCAATAAAGTGTTCAAACTATTCAGTCACATGATGCGAATGTTGAATAATTTCTTTATAAATGTGAGGTTAAGCCTTACACTGTCTTTCCAATAGACTAACTGTCATGTTCATGAGGGGTGTGATTCATCACCTTGTGTATAAGGCCTGGTGTCTCTTTCGGTAGAGAACACATGGCCTGAGTGTTTCATGTGCATGAGTTGTGCTACAGTAAGTGGGAATTCAATTCCCAATCCTGATTCCATAATGCAACTGTGTTTCCCAAAAGTGAATCTTTTGTTTCTTTTTTTTCTTTTATTTTTTTCCAACTTTTTTTTTTCAGAAATAAAATTTTCTCCATTTTCCCAAATAGTGGAAAATATAAAATCTACTCAAACGCATTAGCTCACAAGTCACACGTTGCATCGCAACGCTTATATCGGCTATTTTCTTCTTCTTTGTTTTGTTTTTTGTTGCAATAGACAGAGCTTTATAGTCCTAATGCATTTCATAAGTTTGGGTCCCAAGGAGACAACAAAATAATGTATCTTTTGAGTCTCAAACTGAAAGCCATACATTTCCCCAGCCATGAATTTATTTCTGAATGTCATGTAATATTGAATAGCCCCTCCTCCCCCAATTCCCATCCAACACAACACATCCGTCACATGCCCTCAGGCTAGGAAGTAGACTTGTTTGGATATGAAAGGTCCCTTCTGCTTCCATGAAGCACACAAGGCAGCAGCACAGACCATGCAAAGGTACTCTCCTTGCTATTAAGAGTTTAAAGAATATTGAAAAGTGCCTCTAAAGCCAGCTCTATTATATGAAAGAATGCAGGAGCATATCCAGGAGTAATCCCATTGATGGGATTATTGACACTTTCAAGAGTTAAATTATTGCTAAACATTTGCATTTAAAGAAGTCTACAAAATGTAGAACTGTTATTTTGATCAACGTTTGCCTGTTATCTCTCCTATACCAACATCAATACAGCATGGAATTGTGGACAAACCCTTATTCAATGACAACAAAATATTCTTTAGTTCTGGGTCTGAGAGGCTATCTCATCAAATGGTGGTCCGTGGCTCAAATGCTTGACGTGAAAAGGGTTGAAAACCACTGCTCTACTACACCACATGTTTTTGCCAAAAATAGACGATCTATAGCTAATGTTTCCCAGAATGTTTGCCTATTTTGCCGAATGTTTGCTGGAATGCCAGAGGGTTCAAGTTGTTACGTTTCTCCAACTGGCCTCAGTTGACTGTGAAGGTCAAAACTGTAACACAAGACTTATAGGTGGTTGCCATTGCCCGCCGGGCAATGCCCGGCCTCTGTTGAACTTCATGATGATTTAATTTACATCATGCATACTCCCAAAAATGTTTGTGGTGCTGGGAGTAAATCCCCTTAGATAAGAACATCACAAACACTTTTCTTTATTTGTCAATGTTTCGGTCAGATAAGGACCTTCATCAGCACCTGATTTAATTTGGACCAATTTATTTGCAGTCTGTAAAGCAGGAGCCTCTGTGTAATGAGATTAGCTCTCACTCCCAGAGACTGCGCTGGTCCCTTAGTCGTAAGTTCGTAACCAGCTATAATGTAACATAAAATTCTCTAGTGATTACATTAGCCTCATGTGTCAGACAATGGGGCTCTCTCACAAACATTAGTTAAATCTTTAATGTGCACAGTAAAATAGAGAGAGAGTAAAAACGGACCCATTTGCAAATGCTTGCTTTTAGTATTAACTTAAGTGTTTCATAGTTTCACCGACAGCAATACAACCAATGGAGAAATTGTCTCAGTGGGAGGCGGGATGTTGCTGAAGAATCAAACACTACCAATGTATTATCCACTTATTCTGGGGGGATAATTGCTGAAAATAACAATGTTACGCCCAGGGTACGATATTATCAATACCTAAGGTGCCTATTCGATTTATATTGTGACTCTTAATTTCATTGTGATTCAACGATTGTTACGATTCGATATCACGATTTCTTGCGATTATTTCCCCCCGCCAAGTTATGTAGCTTTTGTTATACTAGAACATTTTAAAACAATTAGAGTAGAGTGACAACTAGAGTGGTGCCCATTGGGCACTGGCCTGCTTGGAACGATGCAAGTTGGAAATGCATGCCCCACCCAGTTATTATGTATGTGTCCCTTCTATGCCCATATATGGAGTTCTTGTAACGATGGAAGTTGGAGATCCATGCCCCACCCGGCTATGCAATACCCGTGTCAATATGGAGATTTCTGTATCTGTCTCTCTGTGTCCCTTTATTCCTATATGGAGTTCTGTGTCAGGCATGCCCAAATATGGAGTGTCGATCAGGCATGCCCAAATATGGAGTGTTGTGATGTCAGAACAGGCCAGCTCCAGGCACTGCACTCCTTGTGGTGGTGTGGAATGCGTGTGTCGGTTCTCGAGTTACGTGCATTACAGACGTACACACGTACGTACGACAGACAGACAGAGACGTGGTGCATTTATAGATATACCCTGAAGAAGGCAACCTGCTTGCCGAAACGTTGGTTTATTAAAGTTTCTAGCATCGTGACTACGAGCGTTTCTTTAGTCTAGATAGGTAGAAGTGAAATATTGACACTCAATGAAAAAAATAGATTCTAAATCATGCCAAATTGCACCCTACTGAAAACCAGTGTCAATTACAGGACCTTTATCTTTTTCTTACAATTAACAACGGTGAAGAGGTTAAGTCTGCACTGAGTTGACTGACACTGATCAGGCATATGACTTTGAATCAGGCACAGCATGTCCACTCATCCGGTTACTTGAATTGAATTCACTCTAAAATGACACTGTGGATTGGATTGCAATTATAACAGCCAGCTGTGAACAAATTCCATTAGGAGATCCTCGTGGAGGCAGACTCTAAATTTCAGGAAATGTCATACTTTCATAAGTTGAGCCATGCTGGTGACTCACCTCTACCTAAGCCAGGGAAAATAAAACAGTTAGATTCCGCACCCTTTGTTTTATTTTATTCCAGTCTCTCCATGACCTCTTAATATCCATATAGCTACATATTTGCATATTTGTAATAATAATAATGAGTTTTCATAGGGTAGACTGTAGAGTATATAAGACTTGACATAAGGGCTGAATTTCATAATGAACCTTATAATGTTCCTCGTGATAGTGCAGCCTGATTCAGTCACTTCGTGGACTGGTCTATTGTTTTTTTACTTTGTTACATCCAGTATTATTATTCTTTGTATTATCTTATTGTATTGTACAAGTGTCAGCACAGACTTTGGGGAACATGTCCCACCAACATTTCACTGCTTAAAACTATTATTAATATATATATTAATTAATAGTCCTGTTAAGTATTAACTATCACACTTCTGTGTCTTTTGTCTATGTGAGATAGCCTTTAGTCCAGAGAAGCACCACCACTAAAAACTCCATGGATTGGATATTCACCTGGAAATTGTAATTCCAATTTTCATTCAGTATTTAAATAGTACTTTCCAGCAAATATACAGTACTTTCACCAGAATTCTTCTTGTCATCTGTCTATTCAGTGTTACGAAAGCAGTGCCTCAAGAGGGCCCACACTTTTTTGACTTGAGCGCTATACTTTCAAAATGATCAACAAGATCTATCCACCAAAAACAATATTATCCCATTGCTGAAAATAAGTTAAAAAATGTACCTGAGGGGGCTTTGGAATGGCGGCACTGTCGTCACATATTAGACAAATGCACCCTTGAAAACAAAGTATTGCTTGTGGGTTTGAGCTGACAAGGCCCTTTTGATGTCAATAAATCAAGTCACCTTAATTCAAGTTGCATGCCAAAAAATATTTAAAATAATATCATTTAAATTATATATTTTTAGGGGCATGTCATGTGGTCTACCTGCACACCCTTTGTGATCTACTGGTAGATTGTGATCTACCTTTTGGGCACCTCTGCAAGTCTAACATAAGCACAGGCTGCAGCACATCCACATGGTATAAGGAAATATGTTTCAGAATAGCAACAACCAATTTACTCCATGGTGGACATCAAGACAGCAAATAATTATTCTTGTGTTCTGAGCTAACATGTACCAAACCATGGATGTTGCTTTATCATTGAGCTACCCGTTCCGCTCTGTCACGGCATGATCTCAATAGAAGAGCTAAAGCAGTGCTTAGATGGAGTTAGAGTGAGAGGAATCAGCTTCTACGTGGATGACTTCAGACCTCCGAGCAGTATGATGGCTTTCAATACAAAACAAAGGACGACAGCAAGCAAAATATAAGAAAATACTGTAGCTGCTTATATGCTTGCCAGAGTAAGTGTTAACTCAGGGTGGACTGGACCCTAACGCAGAACGGAACTCAGGAAAAAACACTGAAACCAGCAGGATCACACTTGACTTAACTTGCAGATAATACGTACGGGTCTAAAATAAACTGAACAGGAACACACAAATAAAGTATAACACAACTACTCAAACATACACTCATTTAACTGAAACACAACTCAAACTAACACTCAGAAAACCAAGAACCTGAATAAACTATAATGAGCAACTGAAAGAATGCACAAGAAAAGTCTGTCAGCTCAGCAGGTGGACCTCAGGTGAATCAACCTACAGTTTGCATGCACTGTAAAATCACAGATGTCACACACTTGGTCTTTGGATAGCTGAACACCTCTCTGCACCTATATTGTACTGTATATCAGCATCCCATTTGTCATCTTGAGCTCCACATTCAATCCAGAATAGAACTGTATTGGGATCTGAGCTTCAGCAGGGTAAGTACTCCAAATAACCCTTAATGCTTCTTTATGCTTCAGTGAAAAACACACACAAAATTAGCAGTGAAGATGGCTCACCAACCATCAGTTCATGATACTGTATCAAGCTTATGGCCTTGAACTCAAGATGACTTGCGGTGAAATATGGTTGACCTAGCATTTAACTTAATGTGTCCCAGCTGTGGGTTAAGGGGAAAACTGTGCTCCATTGTCCAGATTGATTGCCTTCCTTCCGGCTGCAGGCCTCATCTGATGTACTGTTGGCTGCCAGGGAAATATGGCACTGGCACTGCAACAAAACGTTCATCCCACTCAGGTGAAGTCAGAGAGAAGTGAACTCAGCCACTGTCACTCCCACCTTCTTCACAACATCTCTTATTATGTATCTGAGACAGAGTCAGACAGGAAGCTCGTGATTTTTGTTTGTTGAGGCAGAAATAATGCATTCCAAAGCCATCTGTCTCATGATGGCACTGATTGCAAGTTATTACCTATAACTTATTATCTATAACTGGTGTAGGCATATAGCCTACACAGTGGTTCCCAACGTGGGGTCCGGCCCCCCTAGGGGTCCTTGAGGGAGTTCCAGAGGGTCCCCAGCTAAGTAGTTGGGAACCAAATCGACCCTTATGGGTCTGGAAATCAGAGAGTGTACAAATGGAACCAAATGGAATTAAAATGGTTGAGAATCAGAGCCATACAATTCTTCTCTAATGGTCCCTGGCATGTCTTTTTCAGATGGGGTTCTGCAGGCTAATTAGTGTCAATTTGGGGGTCCTTGAGTTTGGGAACCACTGATATAGCCTACGTATGGTAGCAGTCACTTCCTAGAATGAGGCTTCCCTCCAGTAGCACTAAACTCCCCTCAACGACACTTCCTTTATCATTTCACCCATCCTGTGAAGAATAACCTTACACTACAGTAACTGATAGGTGATCATCTTTTAACACAGAATATCTGGAAACCTTTTGTGAAAAGGTTGGTCATGGGCCAAGAAACACCTGATAAACTTCAATCAATCATTTACACTCGACATGGCAACTTGCGCACTTTATCGCGCTCAGTGGAGTCTCTCGTCGCTAGAGACGACTCAGCCGAACAATATTTACTACCACAGAGCTAAAAACAAGCAATTAGTGACGTGAAGCTAGGCAAGCCAGTATATACGCGTTTTTGGCCACTGACTCCAGTCAAATTAGCCTGTTCTTTACAACACGTAACAATCCAAGCTCCCAGGCCGAGGGGCGTCACCATTCGGCACAAACCTGGGCCGGAATCCGCACTCGCAACCCAGAACCACCATATAATCAAATGGATAACGCAAAAAAAGCAAACCGCTTGTTTCCATTTAAACTCCAAAGGCCACACCCATTTAAATTCTCCAATATCTCCAAAGCAGCGCACAAGGCATTGGCATCAGACTTGGCTTATAGAGCCACCAACTTGTCAGTCAAGCCACCAGCCACGCCCCCCCTTCCACTTCTTGGAATGTCTCCACTAAAGGGGTCCTCGTGGGTGTCATCTGACTCTGCTTAGAGCTTCTGAGTCTGACTTACTAGTCGACCCCTCCTGCCATGTGCACTTCCAACTGTTTTGGAATGTCTCCAAAGGGGTCCTTTTTGGGGTGTCATCGGACTGTGCTCAGAGCTGATGGCTCTGTCAACCCCTCTGCCACACACCCGTTTTATTGGAATGTATTTCAAGGGGGCTTTGTGGGGTGTCATTGGACTCACCTCGGACACCCCGGGTCATGCCATGCCAACACATGTATAGGGGGATGTTCTTCCCCTGACTGAAGCCTTTGATCGAGGGACAACTGAGGAGAAAAGAAGGCTTCAAAACATGCATATGCATGTCGTGACAAACAGATTATTTGACCCCAATGAGTCACATTCTACTGAGTCACGTTGAAGCTCTTGAGTGGCCAGGCAATGGCATATATTTAGCGGGCTTACTCATATGGCCTGAGAAGTATATAGCTAATAAGCTATAATTTATTACCCATATATTTTTTATTATAAGCTCTGTCTCATGCAGTTTTGACAAGTTCTTTTGCATTTTCTTAATTACCAGTGAGGCTCAGTCAGTGGTTGTCGACCATTTTCAGGACCCCCAAATTGATATGTCAGGTCCCCCCATAAGAGAGTTTTTTTTTTTCAAATCTAAAAGCTCACAAACACAATGTGTTGTGAGCTTGTATAGCTATTTTAGAATAGCCAAGAGGGTTAAAGTGGTAGGTTCATGGCTAAACTGAGTTTGATGCTATACTTTTCCTGTAAAAACATAGCATCCTCAAGGACACTTGGGGGTCTCCACTATAGAATTAAAGTGGCCCTGGGTCCTATGATAAAATATTGTTTAACCTTAAACGGCAACATTTATTGTGGGAAGAAACCTATAGGAAAATAATTTTGATATAATAATAGATATTATGTCACAATAGTGGCCATCTTTGGTTAAAACATTTTAGTGGGCCTAATAAATCAGAAAAGGGCCGAATTGTAAGCTATACTTTCATTTTTTCTTCTTCCATTACAGTATATTTGTATTTCTATGCAAATCTCTACACACTTACAGTGAAGCAGTTAGCTATTTTGGCGACCTTAACAAATATAAGCAGCATAACATTTCCAATTTAATTTAGAAATAAATAATTGTTAGAATCATCACATTAAATGAGTATAGACCTATTTTAAAGTGTCTATATTATGTTATGACTACAGCAGGCATAATGTCACATATTCTTTTGAGTAGCCTATAATCAATGTTATTCCTTTATTACACTCGGGCTGGTCGAACTAAATGAAATGTGACTTCTGGCGTCCCCCTATAATTAACACAACTACCATAGTTTGTTCAAATGAAACAGGCAGTAACCACGCCCATCGCGCTCCTGGTTAACCAGACGATAAAATCAGCAGTCAATGGAATTTGACAGTAGCCAGACTACTGTAGCCTAGAATGAGTTAGGGAAAGGCTAAAAAGGTTTTCAGTTGATTGGTTATCATAACTGAATCTTTTTGCTCTCCAAATACCGGTATATATGCGCGTAAACAGCCTTCAACTTGCTGCCATAATTCCCATGCATTAGACACTAGAAACTAGTAGAAAGCTGTCTTGCCCATGAGTAAAAGTATCCTCGAGTTTCTTGTAGATGCCAATTCCTCGGTGTAAAGGATCTCTCTGTGAGTGTGTAGTGTACATGGATCTGAGGCGCTTCTGAGCTTCTCTGGACAAGTTAGCCTATAACTCCATCGCATAGCCACGATTGGAGTGATCGGCGGCGCACGGATGAGAAACCCAATATAGACTGCACGCACCTGCACGGGTCTCGGTCATGATGGCATATCACCCAATCCACGTCCACGGGTCGACCGGGTATTCGATGTCATCTTTCCTGGCTCAGCCTTCGTTTTTTCCTGCACTGACGTTTCCTCCAAGCGCCCTTACCCAGGCTGTGGCGGACAGAACGGAATGTGAAGCCGCAGACGCAAGGCGATGCGCTGCTTTAGGACATCGCTGTGGACCACCACCACCATGCCCCTTTAAAAGTTTGTGGCCAGAACTTCCAGAAGACGAAGTGGACGAGGATGAGCTGAACGTCTCGCTGGATTCAAAGGATTTGTGGAATGAATTCTACAAAATGGGAACAGAGATGGTCATTACGAAATCTGGAAGGTAAAGATGTCCAATATTCCTATAGACAAATGTAGGAAGTGACACATAGCTTTCTAGGCTACTCATCTAAACTTTCAAAAGCAGACCCAAAGTAATGTATCAATCTTAATCCTGATTCCTAAAGCCTTGTAATGTTAGTCTGTTAATTAATAATACCGTATTATGTAATAATGAGTTACCCCGCATTATTATTAATTGATTTTTTTTCATTCTTTTTGTTTTACATTTGGTTGTAATTATTTTTATTTAGCCTAACTTTTACCGTGGATCCCCACGGCTGTGGATCCAAATAAACAATTCAATTGTTTAATGGTTTATTTAGGCCTAATGGCCTATACCGTTAATATAATAGCCTGCATGCTTTTATTCTGTTCTACAGGAGAATGTTTCCTCCTTTCAAAGTTCGCGTCAGTGGCCTGGATAAGAAAGCAAAGTATATTCTACTAATGGACATCGTCGCTGCTGATGACTGTCGCTATAAATTCCATAACTCCCACTGGGTGGTTGCTGGCAAGGCAGACCCGGAGATGCCCAGACGGATGTACATCCACCCCGACAGTCCTTCCAAAGGGGAGCAGTGGATGACCAAGCCAGTTGCTTTTCATAAACTCAAATTAACCAATAATATTTCGGACAAGCATGGATTTGTAAGTGTAATGACACGATCGCTGTCCATGGTGCTGAAATCTTGTGTGCGTGCGTACATGGTTTGTGCTGTGAGTGTGCATGTGCCCAGGGGCATGCAGGCAATGTTTTGTTTACCTTTGTGTGTATGTTTTAACTATAATCAGACTACATTAAAATGTAGGGTATGTATGGGTTAGTCATATTTTAGCAATATTGTTCAAAGTATATATATTCTGATAGTATTGCCAGAGTGATTGTTCAGTTCACTGTCTCTCCAGCCCTTTGATGACAGGAGAATACATTTTCAGGTAGGGATACAATCCCAGCCAATCAGGATTTAGGAGTAGTGTAGAGCGTATAGGCCAGTAGCCTATAGCAGTGGTTCCTAAAGTGCTGTCCGAGTTCCAGGGGGTCCCCAGCTAAATGATAGTTTGGAACCAAATGGACCCTTATGGGTCTGCAACTCTGAGAGTGTACACATGGAACCAAATGGACACTAATGGGTCCATTTGTACACTCTCAGAGTTAAATTAACATTGATTTTACAATATAAATTGGGGGTCCCAGAGATAGAAATGCCATTGAATGGGTGTCCGTAGACTAATTCATGTCAAACCGGGGGTCCTTGAAATGAAATGGTTTGAGAATCACAGCTAGAGCCGTAAAAATCATCTCTTATGGGGGTCCCTGGCATATCTTTTCAAATGGGGGTCCACAGGCTAATTAGTGTCAATGTGGGGGTCCTTGACATGAAAGGGTTTGGGAACCACTGGCCTAGTGTTCCAGTTCCAATTTTGTCTGGTCATTTATTTGTGTTATCACTTTGTTTAATCTGTATCCTGACTCTCTACCTTGATTGGATAAGATTGTTATTCAGACTTGAAAATGCATTTTTGCGTTTTATAAAGAGCTGGAGACTCCTGTTACTGAACAAACACTCTATTCTATAGCAATGAGTGCTATCAGAATATAGAGCTATTTAACACTTATTTTAACAAAATAAAATACCTTTAATTAACTATATGCATGCTTTTCTGAACCTGGATTGTGCCCCGCAGGGGACTGTATACAGTTTCTACAGCATTATGGGGTTTGGGGGGTGGGGGTTGTCTTGTGCTCTGTCTGGCCCCAGTGCTTTCTAACTTGCTTGTCAGTTTGTATATGTTGTTTTCTTCTTTACTGATTTAGAAATATCGTTTCTTTATGCCACAACATGCCACAATCACCACTGCCTCCATGCTGAAGGACAATGATGTGATGCATTGTGGTCTTTCTCTAATTTTGCAGACAATTCTGAATTCGATGCATAAATATCAGCCCAGATTTCACATTGTGAGAGCTAATGATGTAATGAAGCTGCCCTGCTGCAACTTCCGGACGTATGTCTTCCCCGAGACAGAGTTCATTGCAGTCACGGCGTATCAGAATGATAAGGTAAACTTTAACACTATCCCGCACGCATTTCACAAAAAAAGAAATAGTTGCAGGAAAGTACAAACATTTTTTTAAGTAGGTTACTAATGCAACAAACAAGAGCCTTATATGGACATGAATTCACTTGCTGTATAGCCTAGAAAATCCAAACACCTTTCAACCTTTTACATAATATGCACAATGACAGCCATATCTTTCCCCCCTTCTTCTGCAGATTACACAGTTAAAAATTGATAACAATCCTTTTGCTAAAGGATTCAGAGACACAGGGAATGGTAGGCGAGAAAAAAGGTAGGCTGCTACATAGCCTGTGTGCAATGAGCCACTTGTTTGGCAACCAGGATGCATATTAAACAGATTTATCACACTATAATATTGATGCACACAGGTGGATTTACTAATCAATGGTTGATTTACAGGAAGCACCTAAACCATCTGTCGCTGCACAAGGAATATGAGGAAGGTGCAGACTCTGACGAGTCCAGTGAACATCCAGGTTCCAGGGTTCATTCTCCACTTGATGTATCTAACCCTGCAAATCAAGGTAGTAACACCCGATAGCTTTTAATAATGACAATGCATAAATAACGTAGTCCTGAACTAATACATGCTGAAAGTGTATAAGTAGTGTATAAGTGGGTTTCACTTTCAGGCTATACTATTATTTTGTTCTGCACCTAGATAGTGTCTGGCTTTGTAAAAAGCATTGATTTGGGGAAAATGACAATTGGCCTATACATAAAAACAGCCTTTGGGTATACTTCATTCTTACACAGTGCAGGAGGATGCTAAACGTACACCAGTCTTAGTAGTGGTGCCAGCTCACGGCAGAAACATCTAAAGAGATAAGTCTTAAAAAGACAAAAGAGTGGCCGCACACTATAGCTAAAAAGTGCTGATTGTATATTAGGATGCAGAGTAGGAACCAACGTTTTGGCAGATGCCTTCTTCTTGACCCTGAAGCTCTCAATACTGCAGCTCTCAATACTACAACATAACCTTTCTTATCCATTCTATCACATGGCAGTGTCGCTTGCCAAAAAGTACAGATTTTCAGCCAACCAAA
This sequence comes from Protomyctophum bolini, assembly GCF_963924005.1. Classification (NCBI taxonomy): domain Eukaryota; kingdom Metazoa; phylum Chordata; class Actinopteri; order Myctophiformes; family Myctophidae; genus Protomyctophum; species Protomyctophum bolini. Next base: position 36,189,737 of record NC_137874.1, on the reverse strand, counting down.
AAGTAATGTGTTTACTTTATTTCAGTTAGTCATGAGCACCCTTACTTCCCAAGTTAATTCTTCTACAATTTCAGTGCGGGAGATGGCTTATTTACATGGTTTTGACATTTACTCCATTTTAGATCATGATAGTTAACATAGATAACGTAGAAACGTTAACTTGATAGCTGAATTAGATAATTTGATATTATTTAAAGATTGGTTAGATTGAGGCTTTTTGTAGAATTATAACCACATGATATAATTTGAGAGTAGATATGTCTGAATGAAGACCAGAAGCCTAGCAGGTGGTTTCAATTCCAAGCTCTGTTTCTATTGGTATTGCATGATCGTAAAAGAAGAACACTACACGTTTTAGTTGAGCTTCAGGGCAATGAAGCCGCAGTCAGTAATTCGAATGCTCTTCTAATGTCATTGTTCACTTGTGATTAATCTAATTTCAGATATGTATTTGAAAGCATTGTATTCTTTTTCTTCAGATGAGAAAAACAGCGACATTGGACAGGATGTTGAGGCCCAAGATACTGTAACCTGTTCAAATCCTTTGAGCCAAAAGGGCAAGGAAACACCAAGGAACAGTTCAGACCTCAGGAACAGTGACTATGGGTCAAGGGAAGAACAAAATATGTTCAGACATAAGCACCGCAATATGAAAGAGTTCCAGAAGAGGGATTTAAATACAGAAATACAAGATGGAATTGTGCCAACAGAGAGCCCACCACCATTTAGTTCTTGTTACCTACAGCGCTTGGCGATCCAGGACTTCCAAAGTCAACAGTTTTTAAGGCCATTGAATTCTGGACAGAGTGGTTCAGTGGTTCCAGAATCGTTGTCCGCTGTTGGTAAGGGACACCTGTTTGGCTATCTGTCAGGAGCAAATGGACTTGAGAACAAATGCTTACCTTCTCAAAGCATCAGCTATTCGAGTTCCTTCCTGTTCCACCTGTCGCAGCACATTTTGGCGTCTCAGGTAGGCTTGCCTTGAAGAAAGATAAAAGTACTTTTAATTAACAGTGTAAAGGCGCCACTTTACCCATTTTCAACCTATCTTCGTATAATTGGTCCTCTCTAATTTGCTCATTAATACGATAGCACCATTTCTGTCTTCTCGCTCTGTGTTACTACCAGTAACTTCAAAGTCCGATTTGGACATGTCAAACAAGATTTAAAACTTACAGTATATAAAATATTATACTGCATCTACTTTAATGCAAGAACAATCGCTTCTATTTCAGAGTGCTAACTTTGTGAGAAGAGCAAAGCTGTAATTTCTACCTTCATATCCCAATTGACAATACATTTTACGTTGTTTTATATTTTCTTTCAGGGAATTCCGGGGACACCTTTTGGAGGATTCTTCCCATATCCATACAACTATATGGCAGCGGCGTCCACAATGGCCCCAGCACTGCTCACCTCTTCAGCAACCTCCGGCATGTACAGGAACGCCAGGCTCGGCACCTCTCCATCAAGCTTGCGATTCAACCCTTATCAGATCCCCACCTCTACTGCACCAAGCAATCATTTTCCCAGCACTAACAGACTGTCTGGCAAATTAAAAGCAGGATCTGTGTTGTTCAAATCAGACAGCACGGACTCAGTTCCGGTGTCTGACTGTCACAATACTGGGATCAACAAGATTTTGTCACCTAAAGCTCTGATAAAGGTTTCTACTAATGAGCTGCAAAGTATAGTGGACTTGAGAAAACAAACATGCCACCCATAAACTCATGTGATGAATAAATCAATTCACAAATAATTTCACCTAAAATGATCTAGTATGACTGTGTAGCTGCAGTTATTTTTTTTATATATATATATACTGCCACAAGGAAACAAAATCTAATTGTAAATGGTTAAAATATATAGAATATTTTTGGGTAGTAAATGCTCTGCAACATTCAAATTGTGTAAATATGCAATAAACTTAAAGATTAATAATACATAACTTATATTAATTTATTTTGTATTTACATTCATATAGATATGTAGTGTTCTTTTAACACGTGAAGATGTGATTTCTACCAATTTAAAAAAAAAAAGTGAATTACATGCCCGAAAAGTAAGGACTGCCACCTGTAATGAGCATCATGTAAGTCAGCAAACGGGAACAATGGGGCTGGGTGGGCCAAAGAGCTCTATATTCCCATATGGCTATAAACTAGAGTTAGGTGCTCCCCATCTCTCTCCAGTTATGAGGATATTCATTTTCAGTTCGGGATAGCAATTTCATCCAATCAGGAGATGGAACTACAGGAAAAACAAGTGAAATTGAAATTGGAACAAATTATGAAATATATATATTTAACCAGCCAACCAGGTGGACGGGGACGGATTAACCACCACGAGGGCCCCTGGGCCGTAATTGTTTTGGGGGGGCTCCGATTTCGGGTTTTTTCTTTCTTTTTATTAATATTTTTTACCTAAATTTCACACAATCAACAGCCGATGAAGGTCCCCAGGAGCCCTTTTCAGGGCCTCAAACCCAGTACTGTGCAGTCCAGTTTCCCTGATGGGCCCCTGAGAGCCAAGGGCCCCTGGGCTTTAATTGCAATTTTCACAAAGATTCTGGCCTTCACTAATGTTTTCTTAGCTTTGATGCTTTCCAGAGAGTCCACAGCAAAATTAGGAACAATTAACCCCTATTTTATACTTTGTTTGAAAATAGCACCAATCTACATACGTGTAAATGTTGGGGTCTTTGATATGACAATGTTGAGAAACACTGCTTTAGAGGTTTTAACCAACTTGAAAATTACAATTATGCATTTGATTTTTTAAGAAGAAACTTACGAATAATATTAGTGAATGATTCTTTTTAGGTTGAGTTCTGTTTTGCCTGGCACCAAAGAAGGAAAATATTTTTATTTATTAATTTTTTAGTTCTTGAGGCGCATTGATATGATTTCCCTGAATAGCCTGCCTTACAGAGTCTAAATTAATTTAAATTAAACCATGTGAAAATGTTGTCTTAAAATTATATCCGTTTTTTCTTCCTGGTGTTGCGTGACAATACCTCACTGCTGCAACATTCTTCACTCTTGTCATCTCTCAAGTCCATTGAAGCCGACAGTCAACAGCTCTGTAAGACTGGGAGGCCCATGGACCTAATGAGGTTGATTCTGATGTGATGGTTTTGGACAGCGATCCTCCATTCTCTCTAGACACTGCTTCCCCTCCCTCTCCTGCAACATGTGACTCATTAAAGTTCTTCACAATTACACTTTCATGTCAGATTTTTCTGTTAACATGCATTTGTAGCCAGCTAGCCACACATCATTGCGTAAGCAGTCATAAATAACACCAGGTTTTGCAATGTGTCAATGTTTCTGTGTAGAGAACAATGCGCTCTTGACATTGCACTTTGGTTTACCATGACAGTCTGACAGACTCTATTCAGAACATGCAACTAAGTTGCAGTTTCGACAGGCCAATTACGCCCTGTATACTTAGTTGACCGAAGTCCCCCAGGGGTATATACTAACTAGACCCCGACCTGTTATCCCTCCAGTCTACACTAAATATCTTACCTGGCTGGAAATGATTGTGAATGTTTGTCCCAGAATATCTATATTAAGGTTGATGTGGTTAAAGCACATTCATTAATTGATGACAGAGAGTTCTGTTTTAATATGGATAGTCACTGCCCACGAGTGTGATGTGTTTATGTGTCTGTGTGCAGGTAAGTGTGAGATCATAATAACAGAGTATAGCATAAACTCTGGTCATACAGTAAATAAGAGTGCAGAGAAAAATGTGTCTCAAAGTCAAGACATCACACCATCTAAAAAAAAATAACATTTAGGGTGACAAAACCTTTGAGACCTTAAGACTACGGCGGAAAGACTGGACTGGACTGAGTGCAGTTCTGATTGAAATGGGAAGTTTATTCCAGTTTGGGAGATAGGAGGGAGAAACGTCTAGGATGCATTGTCCTGCAGTGTTTTATGCCATCAAGTGATATGGACTTGCACATCATTAGGCTGCAAATAACACCTGGCCATTAGTCAGTTTGCATCTGGACATACAGTACCATTAACATCAGCACCATGTCACGGCTTGAGAGGATGGTGGCTCTAAAGTATGGGTGTGGGTGGAGCAGTAGTAAGGATTCAATCTGATCTGTTCAGTAATAACTGATAATGTGCCATTCTTCTGGAGGAACGTGTTGTACTCATTACGGTTGGAATCCATATGGGACTGGGGTCAGGCAGGTCCTTGGCTGGAGCCACAGTCCAGCAGTTGTTTGGGTTTGTGTCAAGTCAGCTTAAGCATCAAGGTGCCTAGATTCACAACCTCCGTATACAGTATTTAATTAAAGCCGTCATTGCTTTAATTATATACTGACCCTCAACCCTCCAATCTAATCTGCTGAAGTGTTGTTCCTATATATATCCAAGCCATACTAGGAAAGAACAAATAGATGGTATAATGATTCAGGGATGTGAGTGATTTGATCCTGGCTATAGTGCTCCAGCACAAAAATAGATTTGCTGCTAAACTAAAAATAATAGACCACTTTTGAGATTAGTTCATTTGGTTACATCATGGATGTAGATTTGGGGGAAGTACTAATGTCCATTAAGCCAGGCATTCCCTTGGCTGCACAAAATGCCAAAAGGCTAAACTGACATTCCTTCATGATTGGTGAGTGAATGGCATTTCACAGTATAGACCAAATAATTCTGACATCACCACAATAACAAATTTACCCCTGGGTACACATAGAAATACTGTATAACCATATATATGATGGTATAACAACGTATATTATTTTTGTCTCATTTGTTTAGTTGGCTTCTCTTTCATTCACCACTGGTCATATTTGTGCAAAAATATAGAAACTTCTTAAGGGTTCACAAACATTCAACCATCACTGAATCTCAGAAAGGCTAAATGACTAGAGCAGGATTATTAAGCATTCTCCCCCCCAAAACTTTACTTAACCTAGATGACAGGTTGCAAAGGGACAAGGAGGGAGATGACCTTCTAAACATGTACACAGAAGGTTACACCGACTCTGGGATATGACAGGTAGTGCTTCATTGTGACAGAAGGTCATGTCACTTTGGATATAGACACACCACTTGAATACACTCTTTAAGGGCTAAACCACACTGACAGGCGTCATTCTCAACACTGTGAAGACATTTCAAGACAGACTATTTCCCAACTGACAATGGGTGGTCAAAGAGTTCCAAGACTGAAGCCCCCGCTTCAAAGAATTGTGTGTATATACTGTATACTACATATATCATACATTATGAGCTGACACCTGTAATATCCATAACGACCATATTTGGAAGTAATGTGGCAAAGTCAAACAGACAGGCCAGGGTTAAAGAGGTCAATTTTATTACTCAAATCCTTTTCTATACACCTCAGCACAGCTCAGTGCCTCCACAGCACTCCAATAGACAAAATAAAAAATGTATCAATCTACCCTTGTTCTGTGTAAACAAGGACATGCTGATCAAGAAACTTACTTTAGTACAGAAAAACAAAAATGTTCACAAATCAGTCTGTTTTGTGTGCATAACCAATTTCTAAGGTTGAAGAGGAAAGCCATTCTACAGTAGTTAACAAATCAGGTGGACCTTGTACTTTTAAAAAAACACGATATTAAAAACACAATTTACAATTTAGGCATTTAGCAGACGCTCTTAATCCAGAGCACAGGTAAAGATGAGAAACAGCTAGGTTATCAAACATGACATTCCTTTGAATTTGTGTTGAGTCAAACAAACATGGGCTTCTCTATAAGACAAGACAAATGAATGCAACTCACTAGTTGCATGGAGGAGTAAATATATTTACATGGAAAGAATTGGGGCCCACTGGCATAGCAGTCCAGACGCATACCACATATAAGCACATGCCTGTGTCGCAGGTACGAATGCCATTACAGACCTTTTCTGTGTGTCCTTCCCAGTCTCTCTCCATTTCCTGTCTATCTGCACTCCTGTCCCATCAATAAAAGGCAGAAAAGCACAAGAAATATCATAAAAGAAAAAAACAACGTGAAGAATTCCTGCAAAGTTCTATGTGAATGTATTTAATTTGACCTGACCTTCTAAAACCCTTGTAAGGCATGAGCTTGTTATTGTAAGGCTCACTAACACTTGGGTAGTGTCATAGCTTACACCAGCACTGTGGATATCTATAGCAGGAGAGTCAAGGAAAGTGACATGTTGCAGGCGTCAGTTTGATGTCCTCATACACTTTGCTAAACCCCTTATCTTCTCACCCGTTGTGCTGGACTACTCACGGGGCCTATATGGGCAAGCTGTAGAAGTCAAATCTCACGGAAAGCCTTTCCCCCAGAGGTACGAGACCTGTCAAAGGACACGGCTCTGGAGACGGTTCTTAATCATCAGCTCATCTCCACATGGACATTCGAGAAGAAACAACTGAAGCGATGAGACAGGTCGGTTGAAGATATACAAAAGGATAAAATAGGTGTACAATCTTAAATGTTATTGTCAGTGTGATACTGTATAGCCTATCATTGAAGTCTTTATAGTTCCAAACACAGGGAAAAACAACAAATAAAACAATGTATTAGGAAGCTATAACTACATTTGGGTTAAAGTAGGCCTAAATGTAAAGATCTGTACTATGGCATCCCACATGGAACACACAGAATATAGCACACATTATATATATATATATACACATACGGTATATATGTATATAAAATATATGCAGGTTGCAAGCTTCCGTTCAATTCTTAAACACTTATTTCCTATTTTATGGAATTCCTTTCTAAATGAAATTACTTTGAAAACAATCTTTGATTTGTTTTTAATAAAATAAAAGGGACCCATAAAAATTGGTCTGTGACTCACAAATAGGTCCCGACCCACTGTTTGGGAAACAGTGGCCTACAGTATAACCTCAGTAGCCTATGTGGTGTGTAGCATAACTTTTGGTTCAGAAAGAAAATAGAATACATAAAACGAATTCTATGGTATGGTAATAAAAGAAAATCTTGTAGGACTAATGATACTAGCAGTGCTTAACATGTGCAGAGGCATTGAAGGAAGAGTTACAACTACTCCAGTCCAATGGCGGCCCCTGCTGGCATAGCAACGAGCAGTGTCTGTGATGGATAGCCTAGGTGCTCTTGGTGGATTGAGCTGTTGTACGAGCTATATGGTGACGGTGAACGATGGTGACATGATGCAAGGGGCTGAGATGATGCTGACTGGAGTAGCCGAGTGTAGGTGAACAACAGGAATGCCTACGGTGTTCATAGAAACAAGCAGTGGGTTGGACAGTGTGCCGGGTGCATTTGGTGGTTTGTTGGCCCGCCTGCCGGGTGCTTTTGGTGGTTTGCTCATAACGGGAGCTTTTTTAGCTTTTTTGGTTTTTTGGCCTCCATCATGTCCATCAGATTTTCGTTTTTTCTTTTCACCCTGTATCTTTTTTGACTCAGCTCCTCCATTCTGACTGCAGCCTTTTCGCTTGGCTCCACTCTGTCCAGGAAGTCGACTAGAAACTCTTTGTCGACATGGTAGCTCCCACTTTTTACTGTCAGAAGAATCAAACTGCCCAACCGATATTAATCTCAGTGCTTTATGAAATCCCACTGGAGTCGGCATAGGATTCCTGTATCGTACACAGCTGAATACACCCTCCAGACAGTCCAGGGTGAACCTACCCGTTAGGACAAACGTGTGTCCCTTAGTTAGCATTTCCTCCTGTATTGCCAGCATAGAGCGGGTCGCCATTTCAACCCCCGTTTGTATGGGTGTCGAATCATCAGTCGTCCCAATCGAAACTTTGCCGAACAGATCAACTATGCCGTTGAGGAAGACCTTGGCGTTCTCATACTCCGGAGTCTTTAGACTGCTCAGTGCCGTAACTGGATGGCGGAAGGACATCAGATCAAACCAGCGACTGACCTGCTCTAGGAACCATGCTGTTGCTAAATGGGATTGGGGTCGTCCTTCTTTCTCCACCATGTGTTTCAGCCCAGCACTAGTTGAGGTGCTGAAAACATCCTTGGCAGGGCCAACTTTCATGTTTTCAAAAGTAGACTCAATGGATTTCCTGGACAGCTTCGGGGCTATTTTTAGTGCCGTCCCTTCCTGGAAGTTTATTAGATCCTTAATGGGCTCTAGTGACACTGTGTTAGATGTCAAATTCTCTTTTTCCACGACATCATCAGGAATTGTGATCACTTGGACAAGGGCATTCATCATGTTTGTTACCAGATGGGGGACATCAGGCATAAAATACAGCTGCCTGTCTGGCGTCACAGGATGTGGGACGGATGTGTTGATGTGGTCCACCCCAAAAGCTCTCCACATGGCTTGGTTGGGGCCAGCCATGTCAGTGGTGACGTCGATGACATGCAGCCCAATGGCTTGGGCTCTCTGGATGATCTCTAGGATGATAGGTTTGTATACTTCACCTTGGGTTAAATTGCCACTGTAGTGGTAAGCTACAATCTGTTGCCACTGTGTTGTTGTAGAGCCAGCCAACATGAAAACGCAGGCGTGTGTTGCTGGCCCAGTGTGACCTGGCAGAGTGACATCCCCATACTGCCGCCCTGAGCCCTTGTGTACTTCAACACTGGGAGTGAGGGCCATCTCGCCCAGCGTTAAAACGCACTCCCTTTCCAGTTCACTCATCCCCACTGCCTTAATTTTCAGAATGTCAAAGACCTCCTCTAAAATCCCTGCCTCAAATTTAACCCCTTGCATTCTCCTCTGCAGTGTCCTTATTGCAGGCAGAGGGATGTGCAGATCTTGGAGGGCCTTGTAGCCCGTTGGTCCTGCAGCAAACATGATTTGTAATGCCCTTTCGATGGTGCCATTACTCCACAACATTCCCTGTGTATTACCTCTGCCTAATGCCCTAATCTGGTCTTCGGAAAATACTTTAAGCAATTTCCTATCCTTGCATTCCATTCTTTTTAGCAAAGCTGCCTTTTCTTTTCTTACTCTTTTTAATGTGCGCCGTGCCTTATTGGCCTCCCTCTGTGCTTTCTGAGTAGCCCTCTGTTGCTTTTCTAACATTAACTCCATCTTTCTTAGATTCATCGTGCCGATTCCTGCCGGTTGCACTCTTTTTTCTTTTTTCTCTCTTTGCTCATCTATCAGAGGTTCTTCTCTGTCAGCTGTCTGTCTGTCCTCGCTTGGAATTCCCGTTTCTGTCCCGTCCTTGGTTAGAATTCCTGTTTCTGCCCTGTCCTCGCTTGGAATTCCCGGTTCTGTCCCGTCCTTGGTTGGAATTCCTGTTTCTGCCCTGTCCTCGCTTGGAATTCCTGTTTCTGCCCTGCCATTGGTTGGAATTCCCGTTTCTGCCCTGTCCTCGCTTGGAATTCCTGTTTCTGCACTGTCCTCGCTTGGAATTCCTGTTCCTGCCCCGTCCTTGGTTGGAATTCCTGTTTCTGCTGTGTCCTTCTGTGGAATACCTGTTTCTGCTCGGTCCTTGCTTGGAATTCCTGTTGCTGCGCTGTCCTTGCTTGGAATTTCTCTCTTCACTCTGCGCTTCCTTGGCATTTCTTCTTCACCTCTGTCCTTGCGTTCACATTTAATCTCTGAAATGGATGTAAAGAATACAGGCCACATAGTTAGGATTAGAGGACACAATGTCAGTATGAAATATAACTGCAAATAGATGTTCCCATATACCTGTGCCAGCTGCAGCTGTGTAATTGTGCTCTCCAGGAACAGGTACACCGGTGGTTCTAACTGTAGGTGGCTTTCTTTTTTTCACTTTGGCACAATGTGCAAATAGAGTAGGGATTGCATCTTTCCTTAGCCTTCTCTTGCCCTTTTTTGTTGTTTTGAATTGATCTTCCTCAAAGTGTGCCTGTAGAGTAAACCTTTGTTTATTTTTTTATTGTTGTACACAAACACTACACATCAACATTATTTAGTACAGTGTCCTCACATTACCTCACATAGCTTTCTGTTTTTGGTGACATCTTTCAAGTCCATTCGCTTCACTTTAATCAGCCATTTCTTCCTTCTTTCAGGATCTACTGGGAAGGCGTACATTTTCATTCCTTTCTCCGAGCGGCTGCTGCATCCGACCGCCTCACAACCACCCATGTTGCAAGAAGCTGTCTACAAGGAAAGAATGAGCAGAGCCCAAGCATTGACTTTATTAAACCATTAAGACCTGAGACCAGATTCTACAAATGTTTTCTAAATCATGACATTTTTATGAAAAACCTATGTTTCTTATCAGTGGTTTTCAAACTATTTCATGTCAAGGACCTCAAAAATGATATGTATTTGGCCACCGACCCATCTCAAAATATGTTGTACCAGGGAACCCCCAGAAGAAGCAAAGATATGTGTTCTGTGATAGTATATATTCAAAGATTTGCGGCACATTTTCATGACTTGAAAATTGACGTGTTGCCAAAATACATTTTACACGACTAAATCAACTGTAGATTTAGTTTACTAAAATCATATAATATTTAGTCCACTAAAACTAGACTAACACTAAAATGGGTAACTAAATAGGTAACTAAAATGTGACTAAAACAAAATGAAAACTATTTAAGAGAGTATGACTAAAAAAAAATCTAAATTTGCTGTCAAAATCAACACTGGCTTATAGTATAAGCCCAAGTGTCATTAGATTGTGTTTAGAGTTAATTGTCTCATTATGTTAACGTATGCTTCATTGCATTTATAATCTATGCAGACTTCTAAATTGTACTAGTCCTGTCAACGTCCTGCCTGTGTAATGATGATGACAGCGTTTATTTTAAATTCCTTTAAACCCAGTTTGTGCGACTCTGTTCACTCCAAAACAATAACAGTACCATTTGGTCAATAGGTGGCAGTGCAAGACCACACAGATCAGACCTGAGAGGTAGAGATGTGTAGGCACTGGGCAGAGGGGGGGGGGGGCGGAATTGGCTCAGGGGTAGAGTGGCCGGATGGGAAACGCAAGGTTGCCAGTTCGAACCCCCAGAGTTAGCCTCTGTACCCAGGCATTTATTTTCACTCGCTACGGCTCAAAAAATAAAAGCCTGGGGTAACGCATGACATTTCATGGTGTAGGAGTGGGAGTGAACTACAGTGTAGAGGGGTGTCACTCTTCCACTGTTTGCCACCAGGGAGGGTAGGGGGCGCTTGGGCTGTGATCGGTGAACCAATATTTCTCCAGCACTTGCTCCATGCGTGCCTGCCCCTCTAGACCAGAAAGTACGCTGGCTGGGCCAGGCTACCCCAGAGTTAGTGTCGAACTGTTCTTGAGCAAGACTGGACCCCTAATTGCTCCCGATGTGCAGGGTGCCTTGCATGGTTTCCTCTGTTAGCGGTGTATGAATGTTTGTGTGAATGGGTGAAGGTAATGCACAATCTGTGTAAAGTGCCTTGGATAAAGGCTCTATATAAATGCACCATTTAGCCGTTGCTAACAGTCAAAACCCAGCTTCTTTGTTGATGTAAAGAAATATTACAGTTACGTCTTGTGTGTGTATAAGTAATATTACTGCTATTGGCCCAATACTAAAAATCATTATAGAAGAGTGACATACCTCCTGTCTTGGAAGAGTGACAGAACTCGCCCTTCTGTCTCAGAAGAGGACAGGTGAGAATTGACCCGTAGACTTGGACAGCTGGAGGCGGATCCACTAACCGAGGTCCGACTGGCACACTAAAGGTGTTCTTTTCTTCAGCCACTGGATGGACCTGTTAAGCAGTGGTGGAAAAAGTACTGAAATGTTTTACTCAAGTAAAAGTATCAATACTGCAATATAGATACAAGTAGAAGTCCCGTATTAAAAATGTACTCAAGTAAGAGTACAAAAGGATCAAGTTAAAAATGTGTACACAATCTTTTGAAAATAGCTGATCTACAAGCACACAATGTGTCGCATCTCAACACATTGTGAGCTTGTAGATCTGCTTTTAAAATGGCAGAAATGTATATGGAGTTGACTACGTTTTCAAATTATTGTAGTGGAGTAAAAGTATTGGAAATTACTCCAAAAATTGTACAGTACTTAGTTACTTTGTGTTTTCATGGTTTTAAACAAACCAGGATAGTATAATAGAAACTGTGAATGCAATAATACCATACACATATAATCAAGATGTCATAAAATGGCTGCTGGAAATAACTGACAGAACACAATTGTGTACAATTTCCCATTGCATACACTGGTGGTATTCACAGCATTTGGTCATGTGGATGAATTGATATCCTGTTGATACAAACCTTCTGGTGCTCCGTGAAAGAAATGCATTATCTGAAAGTATAGTGTGGTAAAATATGGACCACTAACAGACAGTACACTATTCAGTTATGTTCATGTCTGGTAAACTCAATTAGCTTCAGTCGACCCATGCGATTTACTTTATGTGAGCTTTGGGTCCCAAAGCATTTGCATTATCCTTAACCTGTGCTTTGTGATGAAATCCTTTGAGGACCATGGTTAGAACTAAAGATAGCCTACAGCCAGGTGAAAGGCAACAGGCTTTTAGTGAATCACTTCATTTTAGATCGTTTAAAAAAAACATAAACATTACAGACTTCAGTAGTCAGTTACTGTACAATACTTTAAACAGTTGTGTTGCATACATACCTTTTTGCCGATATTTGCGCGGCTTGCGCCGCTTTCGATGAAAACAATGTGTTCACTCCTGCTATAATTGTCACTCTCACGCTGTGTTCTGCCCCCTCAATGAAGCAACTCTCCTTCAGCCTCTCTGAAACATGTGTAAAGAAAATTGGTGATAGGTTACCCTGCGCGGACTCAGTTAATTTGCATTGTATTATAGGTTCAAGATTAAGACTGGACTGAAACTTTAGAGTTGTTGTGGTTGTTGTTGACAGCAGGTTGACAGCAAATGCAGCAACGGAGGATTTAGAAGTGGGTGTTACATATAAATATGTCCGGGCTGCAGCTGCACGCTGCATTATCAGTTCCTATACTTGTAGACTGCAGCAGGGGCGTTGGACGTAGAATAGATAATAATAAAAATAAAAGTTGGGGTGGGTTAATGGGTATTTTACTAAATACAACTCTCATGTGTTGACGAAACCAGAGTGTTGTGCTTTTAAGAACTGTAACATGTAGCCATTTTGTGCTGATTCAACTGCAACTGGGCTTGCTTTTGAGGCCCAACATTTGGAGCTAAATTCATGCTAACTTTGGGACTTCGTATCTACGCTTTAGTTCGGAGCTAAAGCGTAGATATGAGGTTCCGAACGAAGATAGTTTCATGCTTGTGTGAATACAATACTCCTTTTCAAGTCCTCTATATTTGTCTTTTAATTATTATTGTACAGACAGTGTTATGCATACTTAGCTAATGTTGTTACTTCCGTGGTTGGAATGGCGACGCGTCTCGGAATGCCACTGTCTCAGTCTGTTCCCCTTTTGCCCTAAACGTTTCTGAGGCTAAATTACTTCAGAGTAAAGTTTAAACTCTGTACCTTTTCACCAACTAAGTAGAGAATGGTTACGGGCCGGCCGGCCATAGAGTAAGACAACTCCGTTCACTGCATTGGGTCAGACTCAGCACAATGGCGGCTCTTCTACATAAAATTATATTGGCGAATAGGGACACCGGAAGTTTACAGAATGCATTGGAGTCTATGGGCTCGCGCGAGTACATGAACCACGTGACCGGGCAGTTTTCTGCCCCCTCAATGTCGCAACTCTACTGAGTAGAGTTTCCATAGAGTAAAGTCTACTCTATGGCTCTGGTTTTTACATACAGTAAGTATATTATGAATGAGCACGAAGCCATGCACCACCCAACAACCAAGCTTCCTTGCAACCGCAGTACCCAAGGAAGACAAACAGCCACTCTTGCCAGATTGTGTGGGAGAAATAAGCATCCTGCAGGATAAACCTGGTCTATAAAACAAATCAAAAAGGCAAAGCTCTCCGTCTACCGATCAATCTTCGTTCCTACTCTCACCTATGGACCATAGGTGAGAGATTCTAGGGTCCTTTAGTTGGACAAATACATTAGCAACTACACTTTAGAAACAAGCCCAAAGTAGCTTATAATTAGCGGACGTGGCAACATTGCGAACAGCCCTTCCACTGTTCACTTCGTCGTGCTACGGTGTCGCGGGCCGAATGTAGCCAATCTACAAGCTCACAGCGCGTCGCATCGCAACCGATCACGACGTGTTGTGAGCTTGTAGATCGGCTATATTCGGCATCAGGCTGCACACACCCACGGAAGTCATCGTAGAATCCGATTGGTCCGCCAATATGGAAACCAGAGAAATAGAACACATAGAAACTGATCAATTGACAGAATCTGTACACTTTGTACAATGCATATATTATAAAAAATAATATATGCATATATATATGCAGCCCTATAAGGGCTTGTTTCCATTGTGTGGTGATGTGGTCATATATGAATATAGGACCACATCACCACAATGGAAACAAGCCCTTATTAATTGAATAAAACCTAAAACGATGGCATGCATTGATTGATTGATTGAAATATTTATTAACAGTTTGCAGAATTACAGTACATTTCAAGCACAAACTCAATACAAAGACTGTTAACTGTGAGTGGACGACCCAATTAAGCATTACACTTGTTTACAACAGGGTCCACCATGTTCAATTCATCAAAGACGTACAAATAGACACTTCTATATAGTTAAAGAACAGAACAGGAATTCATCATAAAGGAAGCAAAAAGGGAAAAGAAACATATACAGTGAGGGGGAAAAAGGGGGGATTTTACGGGGGCCAGTTTCGAATTGCAGCCGTCCGTAGGTGCCCTTTGAGAGCGGTTTTGAAGGAGTCAAGGGATTCACATGTCTTAATGACCCTTAATGGCCCTTGGTAGGGCGTTCCACATTTTGGTGGCATAGGAGCGAAAATAATTTAGTCCCTTGTTTGTGCCGAATCTGGGTTGTACATGGTTTGTTGCACTCCCTCTGGTGTTGTGGGTGTGGACTTCATTTACATTAAGGAAGTATTTAGACAGGTACATGGGTATCTTGGTGGTGTATCGAATCTTGTGGACCAGACCCATTGCAAGATGCTGTACTCTGTCGTCGATCCTAAGCCATCCCAGCCTGTCAAAGTGGGCAGGGGTGAGGTGGGATCGGGGGGTGAGGCCAAGTAGGAGCCTGACCAGTTTGTTTAGGGAGGTCTGGAGCCTTGTTTTAAGGGCCTTTGAGGTGCTGTGGTACCAAGAGGTGCATGCATAGTCAAAGAAACCTTGTTTGAGGGCTCCTGGTAAAGTCTTCAAGGTGTTTTTGTTGACCAGTGAGGAGATCCTGTAAAGGAATCTTGTTCTTTGATTGACTTTTTTGATTACGTTGGTGGCCATTTTATCACCGGAAAGATTGGCCTCCAGGATGGAACCTAGGTAGGTAATTTCATCTTTTCGTGTGATAATATTGTCACCCACTCTAACCAAGAAGCCATCTGCCTTGCTGAGATTACCATTTGATCCGAAGAGAATGGATTCAGTTTTTCTTCAGGTGTAAGGATAGTTTGTTATCAGCGAGCCAGGTGCAGATCCTACCGAGTTCAGAGCTGAGGGTCTTTTCAACCTGCAGTTGCAATGCAGCAGCACTGCAGTGGGCAGCCATTTTAATCTAATTATCAGCTCCCTGGGGGTTACAAGTGACAAGTGAGGATATCCCCCATATTGTTCAACCAGCATCAGTTAACATGGGCCACCTCAGTGGGTTCCCACAACTTGACTGAGATGCCAATTCATGACATCATTCTTCCTTTGTGTAAGACAAGTGAAGTATTAGGATACATAGGCTACGTGTATTATTTTTGATATGATGTATGATTCTGTGAAAGTAAATAATATATATATATATATATATATATATATATAGAGAGAGAGAGAGAGAGAGAGAGAGAGAGAGAGAGAGAGAGAGACAAAAAAACAGTACATTTTGTACAGTAGGAGGTGTCTCTCTCTACTTGTTGTAGTTCTATGGCGGAAGCGGGGGTTCGGTTCAGAGGTGAATGGCCACTAGTAACCCGCTGGCGCATCACATCATGATCACACCACTTCTCTGCTGTTACATCGGCCCCTTGTAGTTTTATGTATGAGCTCATCATGATGTGACTTTTCTTTTTTCATCGTCATCTGCGTGAAATAAATGTCAATGGAACACATTGAGTAACTTGTCTTTTGCAATCAACGTTTCAGGATTACGTGTCGGTATATCTCAGACGGTGAGTTAATCTGCCTGTCAAACTAACCCCTGCCTCGGTTCTGGACATCTCTGTTAAGACCACGCGTGGGTATTTCTGTTTAACCAGTGACCCATCTTAAACGATATAGTAAGGCGAACAGAACGGTTGTTGTGTCTGCAATGAGAGCTCATTTGTATTAGCATGGGGTAGTTTTCGAGTATAACCCGCAGTTGTCTCAGACAGTTGGTATCAGTTGGTGTCGGTGATGTATTATAGTTGGCTCGCATTTTGTCTGACTGCTGCACTGCTCGGCTTGTTTTTCTGGTCTCGCGAGCAGCTATCGATAGGTAAGGAAGGTGTGACTACTGCCTGCCCCACTACACTTGCATGACCATGGCACTGAGTGCACTTGTCATTTTGTGACCCAGCCCCAGGGTTCGCTCTCGCATTAGAGCTATGGAATCAGAGCTCAGCTACCCCAGGGTATCCTAGAGTGGGTGATACATTGGTCACATTCTGTGGTTAATTGTCGCAATGTTAGCAATGCATCCCTAAGCAGGCTATTATGCCTATAGCTATATATAGGGAGACAGCCTGTAAGAATATACTAACTATATTGATGTGTAGGTCAGGACACCATCATACTGTCTTTAAATCCCAGTCAAAGCAGCCTCGGAATTGTGCCATCATGTCACAAATTCCTCTGGGAAATTGGGAATAGTTTGTTGAAGCTCCCTGTTGTGCAGAGTATATGTTTGTATTACCAGTATATTATATATTTATATAATAACTGCGCAAACAAATAGGTCAGTGGGATACTTAACATTAATAGACTTAACAGAATGAACAGTGGCACATACTGTTCAAGTTAGAAAAGCAGTTGATATGAAGTTGCAGGCGGTTAGATGACAATAGCTCGGTCTTGTATGGGTGGGTGGACTGACTCTGGTGTGATTGGAGCATGTGAAGGTGTGGTTCAGTGTGGGACGGGTGGTGTGCCTTGGTGGGTACCTAACCTCAGATGATGTCTTTTGCAAATTGCTACTGACAACTGATTTAAATGGAAATGCCACTAATGACCTATTAATCACCATCTCATCTGCATTGTTTTGGTGAGAGGTTCAGTGCTGCTAGACTGAGACTTATGGATTGGTCATGCTCTCATACCTGCACAAGCGGGATGCCCTGCAGTTCCCTAAGCTACTTTTTAGTTAAAGACTTTTAAAACACTTTAAGAGATGATCTAAATAAACGATTTAGGCATTTTTAAATGTATGCATTTAGTTGATTTTCTTTTGCAGATAGGCTACTACTAAAAGGAGCCAGTTCTGTGTTTATTCTGTACTACAGTTTGCTGGCGATGGATTTATTAGGATTCTGATTGACATTGGTGGTTATTAATGGAACATTAGGATTTGATTACTGCTTCGTTAAAAATAGATCCCGCAATACAGTTGTATTTCAGTGTAACATATTGTTATTATCCACAGGGTCACAATTCGATCTCCAAACCATTTGTTGGAATGAAGTGTTGTCAAAGGCATATTTTTCATATGCTTTTTCCATTAAAAAAGGTGATACCTGTTCAGAAACTGTACCCTATGCCACAGTACTCTTGGGTTATAGTTGGTTGGTTATATTTTTGCAACGCTTGCATTATCAATATCTATCTCTTAAGTTTATGCAACCCACTGATGCAATATGGTAAACAGAAGACTGTGCCAACCGTGGCACAACTCATGTCATCGTGTGCTGTGCTTTTTGGACTCCGTGTCTCCTTTATAACCATACCACTGCCCTGTGTCCCTGCACAGTGTTTGCAGCCTGTTCGTGTCAACCAGCCATGGCACAACAGGTCGCACCTGCCAAGAAGAAGAACCCCGCGGTCGCAGCACTGAACTCCCACTTCATTGTGGGCTCGGTGTCGGAGGAGAACTCTGAGGATGAGACCCTGGGGAAGCCAGAGGCGCCGCCGCTGCTGGAGGAGAAGGAGGCTCGCTCGCTGTCACCATCGTCTGTTAGTTCAGACAACAGCAGCTCCTTTGAGATGGGCTTTGACCACATCGATGGCCCCTTGCACAACCTAAGGTCAGGATTATGGCCCTTTCACATTCTCTCACACTCGCATTCATCAGTTATAGTTTAATGTTATTAAATCAAGTTATCTATCATTTTATTTACTACTACTACTACTAATAATAATAATTATTATTATTATTTACATTCCTGAACAATAAAAAGCAGCCTTTGCAAAAATCTGATTTGATTTACTGAAAGTACTCTTCATGTGACCACTGTGCTCTGACTTTAGGTGCGTTACCCGTTCAAATGTCTCCTGTTCAAAATGCAAGAATAAATGATTGAAATGCAGTCTTGGTGTGTGCACAGCACAGTTTACAGTACATCGGCTGCCTTTTAATTTTCACTTCATTTAGTTTCATTTTGGCTCCAGCACCTCAAGTTTATTGACAGATGAGCTGTGCTGAGCTTTTTTTGTCTAATAAAGCTGTGTAAAAAAATAATTCTGATATGCAACTGGAACCTTCGGCCAATCTTTCAGAACATCTCCAAGCTTTCCTGTGAAGCTCTCTGACTCTGAATTTAAACAAAAAATCTATATTGTAGTTAAAATATTTTTTTGGATGCTAATTGATCATCAGAAATAGATACTTCGTTAATGCCAGCGTCACATGCAGTCTGTCTAGTGTCTACTGCTCTGTAATCCACGTTATGATTTTATGAATTGGACAACAAAATTGTTGTTTCATGGCTATGAAACGTGAAATGTGAGTGTTG
This sequence comes from Protomyctophum bolini, assembly GCF_963924005.1. NCBI lineage: Eukaryota > Metazoa > Chordata > Actinopteri > Myctophiformes > Myctophidae > Protomyctophum > Protomyctophum bolini. Next base: position 36,170,809 of record NC_137874.1, on the reverse strand, counting down.
TACCCCATATCGAGAAAGATTGGCTCTTTGAAAGATGTCGTCACAAGGCGAGTCTGTGGGAGCGGGTTTGGCTTTAACCCATTTTGAGCGGGAACCCCTTTTGGTGGTTACATACATTATGTTATAATTTAGCTATTTTTGAAAAATTGTTAAAATGTGCCTCAAATCTTTGAGAAAATTGTCATGATTTAGAAAACATTTTTATTAAATTTCGACGTCAGGCCTGAATGGGTTAAACAAAGTTGAAAGTACACCATGTTCAGTCGAGCTACGGGCCCCCCTCCTCCCCCACACACCTGACTGGATGGCCCCTTTTCTCCAGCAAGCATGTGTGAAAAAAATGTGGTCTCTCCTGCTTTCCACTTCCACAGTGTATCTCTGTATGCTCCTCATGAGGCTGACGGGTTTATGCTCCTGAGACTGAGAGGTTAGGCCCTGCCAGCTCCAGTTATTTCACTGAGTTGCCCTTTTCATTCCACTGCTCCAGTCCTTTCACATACCACTGTATCAGGTTTCTGAACGCTGAGGCACTTTACTTCAAACACTGCAGAACACTTTACGATGCATATTGTTACATCTTGTAGTCTACAAGTAAACAAGAGTAAATGTAACAGCTAGACGGCTTAGTTCTGAAAATTTGAGCCTTTAAACCAGGAAAAGGCAATACTTGATGATATCTCCTAGTAGTCTAATATCACTATATTGAGGATATTGCTATATTGCCCAGTCTTACTTATCAGTGTAAAGTTCATGTGCATGAATATGCAATATCGTAATACAAGAGATATGGTGAGATATTGGCACCGGTGTGCTGCGGTGGTAGGCACAAGACTGATGGCTGAGCACTGGAATAGCACACCAGTGCCAATATTATCATTATGTGGTATATCACAAGCTCGAGAGTGTAATGATTAGATGGCAAATAAAGCATGAAAATTACAGCTGGCAGCTAAGTAATGGCAACGGTAGCGGTGAATATATGTTCAGACTCGGGGGTGCTGTTAATATTGATGTATATTGAGTTATTGACATGCATTATAATGCATTTCAGCCAATTACACTGTGGCACTGTATTTGATTAGGAACTTGTTGTCCCTTTCTTGTGGATAGTGATGTACTATGTTGCCTGACTGTTATGCTACGCTACTCTGTAAGCAGGGCCCTTCATCTTATTGTTGATCCTGATTTATTCTTGGTTGCACACCGAAAATAGCTGATCTACAATCTCACAACGCGTTACATTTTTGTTGTGTGACAATGGTGTATAAATCAAGCTGTAGACCCTTACCTCTTAGACTTTAGAATCTCTCAGCCCTCAATATTTGACTAGCACTGTTTGCGTGGTCAGCTTTAAAAGAGTGAAAAAGCGTTGCACGAGGCTGAACATGAATAGATGATGACCAGACCGTCAGAACTAGAAATATTGAATGGGGCCATGTGTGTTTGTCTCTTTTCCTTGGGCCAAGGGGAGCCCATTCAGCTCTGTACAGAAGCTGCATGCATGCCCGGTTTAACCTCAAAGCACCCCTGTGACACTGACGCAACCGTGTTGTCATGATGCCACTGAAGCCAGCCAGCCAAACGAGCTCGGACACTCCACACACTCTTCCCTCCCACTGTACTCCTCTTTTTAATGGCTCACTCTGAGGGTGGAGTTTTGAAACGCCAGACACTTGCTCAAGCCTGTAAACACGTTCCAATAAGTAAGCCACGCTGAGGATTAATTTCTTAGCACCATTTAGACTGGCGTTGTCTGTGTCTGTCTGTCTGTCTGTCTGCTGTGGGCAAAAAACACTAAAAGCCATAAACTACATGACCAGTCTGCACAACCAGGAAATAGATGCCTGGTAAAGTGAAAGCCATGTTGTGTGAAAGTTGGACCCTACAATGATCATAGTTGATCATGTAAAAACACCCACATTGTTCTTGTTAATCACCTTTGTACGGTAGTATTTACAGCGCACTAGTTGGCATACCCTGTCGCAGCCAGTTTGTCAATGTGGGTATGGTGTCATGCTGCCATCTGGCTTTGTCCTGTATTGCATAGCTTTGTCACTGATCAACACATATCTATAGCAATGTGCATATGGCTAGTGCCAAGCAGACACAGGCCCTCCTGGCTAGGTATAATTTACGACAATTTAATTAAAAATAGCATATTTTCGAAGGTTCTTTAGCACAAGGTGTCACTAAGTCGTAAAATTAGTCTTCACTTAGTTCAACAGGCTATGCTTCTTCAACAGGCCCAGCATGTCCGGACTGCACTTAGTAAAGCAGGGAAGGGACCGTCGTCGCATTGACCTGCAGAGGGATTTCACTGTCGCCTCGCCGGCTGAATTTGTCACCCGTTTTGGTGGCAACAAGGTCATCGAGAAGGTATTAGTCTATGTATTATTAGGGATCCACCGATATGGAAATTATTGCCCGATACAGATGTTTAAAATAACAATTGAGCTTATAGTGATACCGATATAATTTTAGTTAATTTAGTTTTTGTACTTATTTCCCCCTTTTTGTGCCAGGGAAACAAATACATCTTCAAAACAATAAATCTACAGCTTGGTAGGCTGCAGATAACCAACACACCATAGCCAACTCAAAGTGTATGCTTATCAACAACCGATAAATATCGGCTCCTGTCATCGGTTAATGTCAGTTTTATTTGCCTATACCAATATTGGCCGATGCCAATATGTGGCCATCGGAGCATCCCTAATAATTATTTACCATGTTTGAACGGCCTTTCTGTTAACTGTACACAATACTATGGTGAGACATCAGCACTTGCTTGTGTCTGGCCTGGCCTGGCCTGTGCCTGTCTGCCAAATATGCATATAGTTGTCATTAATGACTCAAAATGTTTCCATTCACCAGGTCCTCATTGCTAACAATGGCATCGCAGCGGTCAAATGTATGCGTTCCATCCGCCGCTGGTCCTATGAGATGTTCCGCAATGAAAGGGCCATCCGCTTTGTTGTCATGGTGACCCCCGAGGACCTGAAAGCCAACGCAGGTGAACTTTGCTATCCCATCTTAATGGGGTAAAAGCTTTAGTCAATGTGCTCACTGACTGACTGGTGCTTAATGTCACAGCAAAACACCTGACACAGCCATGATGTGGCCCTAGTTAATGTATTTAAACAAAGGAGTGGAAGCTCAGATTGACCAAGCCTCATGGCTTTAAAGTATTCCATTAGCACTAGCAGAAAGGAGAATAATTGATAACACAATGGGCTATAGTAGTAAAGGTTAGCCCATTCTTTTAAAATTGTGAATATAGCCACGTTAAATATAATGAAGTTTGATATTTTCATATGGCAACATTCGTAGGTGACCACAAGATATAAAAAACATTTGCATTCATTATAAACGTGCACTCACGTTGTCATGTGTTCATCGCCCACAGAGTACATCAAGATGGCGGACCATTACGTGCCTGTGCCAGGAGGCACCAACAACAACAACTACGCCAATGTTGAGCTCATTCTGGACATTGCTAAGCGCATACCTGTTCAGGTAAGTTCCGACGTTTTGTTTCCATCTCATGCAGACGCAGTAAAACCTCGATCTCAAGAGGGGGAAGTGCACCGGATTGTCTGGTTTGAGTCATCATTTGGAAAGTATTGGTAGTCAATGGACCGTTGGCTGAGAAACAGTGGGATGTATACGCATGGGATGCATAGCAAGTGTTACAAAAGCACAAATCTTAGCCCATATCCCCAAACCAACACAACAGTGGTCCCCAAGTTGATTCTAAGTCAGGGGGTGGTGCCGGTGGTCCTTCGTTCACAATCAGTTGAAAACCCCTGCACTAAATTAACACTGATTTTACTGTATACATTTTCAAAGCGAAACTGAGGCTGTGCTTTGGAGTATTTTCTATTGTTGAACAGCCTTATTTGTATATTCTGTACAGGCAGTGTGGGCTGGATGGGGCCATGCCTCTGAGAACCCCAAACTCCCTGAGCTGCTTTACAAGCATGGCATTGCTTTCATAGGTAAGACAAGGCTGTACCTTTTACTTAGTTTATTGTTGTGTACTTTTTTGTTGCATTGTCGTTTTGTCCAGAGTGTTGAATGTGTTTGATGGACCACAATGGAAACAAGCCTGTGGCTTTTTGTGTCATCCATTTGGCATGTTTTTAAATCGTTTTACTGCCTGTACCTTTAAAGATTGTCAAAGTATTCAATCCATCAATCAAACTCATCAAAATGATCTACCCATTAGTTGATCTCTTTGACTGTTTTTATTTCACAGGTCCCCCAAGCCAGGCCATGTGGTCTCTCGGAGACAAGATTGCCTCTTCTATTGTGGCTCAAACTGCTGGCATTCCAACCTTGCCCTGGAGTGGTTCAGGTAGGTTGTTTTTCTCCGAAACCTTTTTCTCCAAAACCTACTGGAAAACTGGAAAGACTACTTTGGAAATGCGTGCAAATAGATGTAGTCATTTCTGGATAAATGTGTGCATCTGTATACTGACCTGACGAAGATCTACTAAGATCGAAACGTTGTCGTTTAATCAATAAAGTAGTTCTTTACCAAAAGACCTCCTTCCATGGATAAATATAGGTAACATTTTCTTATTTGAGGGCAATTTCCCTCGCATTACTAACAACCTCTAATGTTGGGTAGAGTAATAAGCACCTAGAGCTGCAACGATGGAGTATTTTCTGTAGTGTAGAGTCATTGAATAATCAACTATAACCTAAAATCGATTATTTTATTTTTTGAGGTGTGCTAGCCCCTCCTACATCCAGATTTTAGTTACCGTCCACAAACCTCGTCTTAAACAAACAAATTTTACGTCATAGTGTCTGAGCAAATGGGCATAGTCTTTATTTTACGTCATGATGATGTACGATGATAAGAGCGCCCCTCACTTCATTTGTTCAGTTAAATTGATTATGCTGAATAACTGTTGCAATCTTATATGGGACAGATGCCAGGCCATGTATAGACCTGGCATCCTATAGTCTGCACTCCGTATAGTTTCAATGTACAGATTATTGATAGATTCTTTTTAAATATTATATACTGTTTAGACTGATCTGCTTCTTGGTTTCTTTTTGCCTTATGTGCCACAAGGCACGAAGTGGATAGGTAACAGGTTCTTGGTTTACCTATGATCCTAGATGACTATTTTTATACATTTGATGCATTACCTTGTGTTTTCTGCTTGCTGTAAAATCGATCTGGATTGCCTAAATTGCAAATAGTTTTGAGAGATTACTCGAGCGCAACATGGAAAGTGGTTTACCTGTGAGCGGCGTTCAAACTCAGTGAACCGCAGGGAGGACATGATTACTCGGTCTTACCTAATGGGGGATCACTTACTGCCAACGAAAACAGACAACCATACTCACGTCACCATGCATTAACTATAGGCGAGTGGAACCACACCATTCAAACAAACGGAGCATTAGAACCTGCACAAACGCAGGGAAAAAACTCAGCCCTGCCCGAACGAGCCCGTCATAACTGCCGGGTGCAACAAGCTCTTGTAGTGCCCGTTTTCGTTTATTTCTGACGTTCTTTTGTTGGTTCACTCATGGTGTTTTGTTATGGCTTTCCTATAGCTCCAGTTAGCTCCTAACATTAGCTGCTGATGCCTCTCTCTCCGCGTTGCGGTGTTCAGAGTAGTGGTTTTTATGCCGTTCAGACTCCCATTGGCTTAGAAGGCAGCCAATCATCATGACAAGGTCGCTAGGAGGCAACCAATCATGACTAGGTTGTGTTTAGAGTCGTCTTTACGGTCGTCAGTCCTGCAAATGTAGGCCAGGCTGCTTCGCACCTGGCAAAAAACAACTGCCATTCATGCCACGTGTTGTGAAAATAGTACTGTAAAATATTGTTGGATGTTTCTGTGCTTGTGTCTCAGGTCTGACGGTGGAGTGGTCCGAGGCGGACCAAAAGAAGAGAATCATCAATGTGCCCTCTGACCTGTACGAGCAAGGCTGTATCCACGACGTGGAGGCTGGCATGAAGGTGATTGTTTCACCTGCTTGACGTGATGCTTGAGACTAACCAATCGGCCGTGGACTTTGGCCTTATCGTTGCATGTATGTTGATGAGCTGTGTGTGTGTGTGTATGTGTATTTTTCCAGGCTGCGGAGGAGATTGGCTACCCTGTAATGGTGAAGGCCTCCGAAGGAGGTGGAGGAAAGGGCATCCGCAAGGTCAACTCTGCCGACGATTTCCCTAACCTCTACAGACAGGTTAGTGAAGACTTTGTCCGTAGTCGAACTGACATCATGTCATGTGTTTTGTGTAATGTAGTATCAGTGTCAGTGATCTTCAACCTATGTCATATCAAGGCCCATTATTTATTCGGCATTTAAGCCGCGGACCACCATTTGACGAGATTTAGCCTCGCAGACCCAAAACTAAAGAATATTTTGTTGTTGTCGTTGGATAAGATTTTGTCCACAATTCCATGCTGCATTAATGTGGTACCATAGGAGAGAAATGGCACACGTTGATCAAAATTGAGAATAATTTTACATCCTCTAATTGTGTAGACTTCTTTTAAATTATGTAAAATAATGCAGGTGTTTAACAATAATCCATTTGGTTTCATTTTACGCTCTCAAGAGCTAAATATCTACTAAGGGTCCATTTGGTTCCCTACTCTCCGTCATTTAGCTGGGGACCACCTGGAATCCCCTCAAGGACCCCCGGACCACTGGTTGAAAACCCCTCTAGTGTGTCATCGCTGTTGGGGTGGACACATTGTATGATCCCAAACCGTTACTTCATAGGAGATGTACTGTAATATAGAACTGAAGTGTTCCCATGGATACAGTGTAATTATTATTTCTTTAGTCACAAGGCTCTTGTTGTTGTTAATACTTTTCATTGGTTGAATATTTATCAAACTGATTTACCACATCTTGTGAAACCTCTTTTTTGTTTGGCTTGCTTCAGACAATGCAGCAGCATAGATAAAATAAGTTCACATCAATCACAGCAAACAAAGGGATACAATAGAGAGTGGAAGAAAGAGCAAACGAGGAGTAAAAAAAAAAGAGTAACGTATGTGCATGTTTTCCCTGTAGTAGCAAAGTTAGGCAAACCTTTTGTGAACATCTTCACATTAGGTTATGTTCCATACATGCACATAACGCATTTTAGTTTAGAATTTTTTATGCAACTTCGAGCATAATAGTTCTCTGCCAGTTTTCCCAAAATAATTTTGAGGAAATACAGATATGCAAGGTCACCACATGATTACGAAATAAGCTTAACTTCCTCCTCGTGTGTCTCCAGGTCCAGACGGAGGTTCCGGGATCGCCCATCTTCGTCATGCAGCTGGCGAAGCACGCGCGGCACCTGGAGGTGCAGATCCTCGCCGATCAGTACGGCAACGCCATCTCGCTGTTCGGCAGAGACTGCTCTGTGCAGCGACGGCACCAGAAGATCATCGAGGAGGCCCCCGCTACTATCGCTACCGCCGACGTGTTTGAGGAGATGGAGCGGGTATGGATCCCCCCCCCACCCCTATGTTACACACGAACCCATTTAGACCCGTGGACGATTCTACACATGTCTTCGAAATCATGACAGTTTTCTGATAAGCCTCTGTTTCTATGTCAGTGGTGCTCAAAACTATTTCATGTCAAGGAGCCCTAGAATGATATGCATTTGGCCGCCGACACCCATCTCAAAATATGTTGTTCCAGGGACCCCCCCCCCCCCCCAGAAGCAAAGATTTTAGTTAAAAATGTTCACTCTGAAAGACTATATATTCAAAGATTTGCGCCACATTTTCACGATTTTTCAAAAATGGCAGACCTACAAGCTCGTACACGGCTTGTAGATCTGCTATTTTTCAATAGCTAAAGTATAACATAATATAAGCTTAAAACACCAAAAGGGGTTCCCGCCCAAAATGGGTGGAAAAAGTACTCAAATGTATATTTGGCAATCTGTAATGACCTAGTGCTCAAAATATGGACTCCTGGCTCCAGTTTGAAAGTCGTTAAAATGGACAAAAACTAACTTGAGGACGGTTCTTTCCACCCATCCAGTGTGCGGTGAAGCTAGCCAAGATGGTGGGCTACGTGAGCGCCGGTACGGTGGAGTATCTCTACAGCCAGAACGGCAGCTTCTACTTCCTGGAGCTCAACCCTCGTCTCCAGGTGGAGCACCCCTGCACTGAGATGGTGGCCGATGTCAACCTGCCCGCCGCACAGCTGCAAGTGAGTCTCACTGATGCAATTCAAATCAAATTAGCTTTTTTGGCATGAGAAAACATATACGTTTACATTGCCAAAGCAAGTGTCACAATATAATAAAACGGTTGAAAATGGGGAAAGTATTTACAGTTGGAGGGGGTACAGCATTGTGTAAACAGAGCTATGTCACATTGTATCGTTATATGCTATATGTATATGTATAAATCTTTTGAAGTAATTTTCCCTCAAAACTATTTTAATAGTATACAAATGGGAAAAAAAGGAGCAGGTCTAGAGGTCTAGTCAATACAGGCAGTAGTGAAGTCCTTCCATTCCATTGGCTAACCTTTTATTCGAACAGTTCACAAATCTTGCTGCTGTGTTCGCACATTGTTGTAGTTCTCCCAACATGCAGACACACATGTGCGTGTATATATACATACGTACATACGTGAGCTGCTTGGGAGGGTATGTGTTACAATCACGTGTTATCTACTCGACCGGTGTCTGTTTATTTTTGGGACAAAGCTGGCATGCTTCACCGCCCAGCGCTAGAGTAGGCCCCTTTAATCTCCATGGCAACCGACCAAGAAGAGAGGCGATACGCAGAAACTATAGTTGCACTAGGCTGCTGTTTAGGTTTGTGTGTGTGTGTGTGTACACACACTCAACAGTAAATAGGTCAGTTGTGGTGAAGCTGAAGGGTAGTGTTGCGAAGCAACCATGCATCAACCAAGCTCAACAGATGGACAGCATCTGTCCTCTACAGTGTAGAGGACAGATGCTGTCCTACTCCTTCACACTGGCTCTTAATAAAATGAAGAGCCAGAACAGAAAGGCTATCGGCTGAGAGACGAGTGTGTGCACAACATAGACAGGATGTCGTGCACACCCTCATCTCTCAGCCGATAGCCTTTCTGTTCTGGCTCTTCATTTTATTATCACTTATCCACAAATCGGAGCTGTGTTGGGGTTCAAAATATCAACAAATCTATTCTGAAGTACCTGTACTTCTGTACATTCTACGTGAATAGATGTACAGCGTACATATACCGTACTATGGCCAAAACAGTTCACCTCTATAATTATTTTATACTTTCGAAATGTTTAAAAAATAGCAGACATACAAGGTCGCAAAACTCGCAATGGGCCTTGTCGATTTATTCCTGAAAATATTCTTGAAAAACATGAACAACACCAGGTTGAAAGTAGATAAAAGAGCATGGACAATGAAGTGGAAATAATGATGGATTTATTTTATTTTTGTATAGAGATCTATATGTATCTATATGTTTGTATAGAGAGGAATAGAAACTATTCAATAGAAACTATTCAATACAATATATCTCTGACAGCCTGGCAGAGATATGTGCTCTGTGGTGCACCCCTCTAGTTTATGCACGTGCAACTCAAATACCGTACAAATGTAACCAAATGGACCCTGTGAAGTCAGACATGGTAGCAGCAATCATCTATGAAAGGCTACGGTTATATTTGACTGATATTTTGTTCCGTGTTTCACTTTGTCCAGTGAAGAGAGCATCATGTAAATCCTTAATGTCTCCTGTCTAGATTTCCATGGGAATCCCTCTGCACCGCATCAAAGACATCAGGATGCTGTATGGGGTCCAGCCCTGGGGGGACTGTCACATTGACTTTGAGGGTCTGTTCACGGCCCCCTCCCCTCGAGGCCACGTGATCGCAGCCCGCATCACCAGCGAAAACCCCGATGAGGTATGTGCCAGTGGCCACGTTTACATGCAGGCTGATCATTCAGAATAAATACTTCAGAATAAAATACTTCGGAAGTAAAAAAAAATCCTGCGAGTTTACATGGGAAATGGTCATTCCGAATGATTGTTTACATGGAGACATGATATAAGACATGATACATGTTAATTCACGTGAAACTACGCCATCTGTTGGACACATACAATATAGGCAGTTCATTCATTGTGACTGTCTCAACAATACAAACATTACAGACGAAAGACGATACTTTGAAATCATTTCATTCCGCAGTAGCTTTGAGGCTGCTGGTTGGATAGGGGTGGGCATATATGTTTACCGTCTTTTTTTCCCCACCCGCTGTGGCTCCCCTTCTCCGCTGGGAAGGTGATCATCTCGTTTTTATTTGTACTTTATTATCTACAGCACGGCCAGGGCACCCAACACACTGATTATTATTTTATCAAGGGTCGCTCGTTATTTTTTAGAGAGAGAGAGACACTGTTGAACAAACACTCAGATCAGGGGGATCTGTGTGTGCTGCTCCACGTTTTTTTGTGTGGATTTCGGATCTGCAAAATGCACGAAATAATGCGCTCTATGTGAAAACTCCTCGGCGCGCCTTGGAGTTGGAAATGAGCATGCTCAGAAAGACCAGAATGAACTTGCATCCGAAGCAGTGTATACATGAGTCCAATTTTCTTTCAATCGCATTAAACATCGGAATAATCCGGCCAGTGACATCGGAATGGTTTTTAAATCGCATCAAGCATTTTCATTCGGATTTAAGTTTTTGTAGGTGTTTACATGACAACGTTTAATAGGATTTAACTTCTATTCGGAATTAAGAGGGGTTGAAAGACCTCATGTAAGCGTCTCTCTCTCTCTCTCTCTCTCTCTATCCCGCTCTCGACACAGGACATAGAATTTATACACAGTAAAATCCTCTGTGGTAATTTAACTTAAGACCTGAGACCAGTTTCTATAACGGTGGTTCTCAAACGTTTTCATGTCAGAAACTCCTAGAATTATATATATTTGGCCGCAGACCTCCATCTCAAAATATTTTCTAGTTAAAAATGCTCGCTGTGAAAGAATATATATATTCAAAGATTTGCACACCTTTTAAAAAAAAGAGAGCAGATCTACAAGTTCCGTGTCGCGCAATGAGCTTGTAGATCTGCTATTTTTCAACAGCTAAAGTTTAAAATAATGGTTAAAAAGTGGTTAAAGGCTAAGGCGACACAGATGTGTTCCAGGTCTTGTAATGGGTTGAAGTCCAAATTGAAGGGCCCTGATTAAACATCTGTGTGATGTGTCGTTGTTGCTGTAGGGTTTCAAGCCGAGCTCGGGAACGGTGCAGGAGCTGAACTTCCGCAGCAATAAGAACGTCTGGGGTTACTTCAGCGTGGCTGCGGCCGGAGGCCTGCACGAGTTTGCCGACTCCCAGTTCGGACACTGCTTCTCCTGGGGGGAGAATCGCGAGGAGGCCATTTCGTGAGTATACACTCACGTACACACACCCAACACTGGATGACACGGTTGGTGACAAATGGTGGAAAAATATGTCAATTCTCCCCTCTGTTCGTGGGAGAGTTCAGTTTTTGGCACTATTTTTCCTACTCAGAGATGCAATCGATAACTACTTTTGAGAGGAGCTTCTAGACGTGAATGAATTGAACTCGACTAGGTCATAAGCTCACCATTCAACCTAGCTTCTAACTGCATGCCGTGACATTAATAATAAGTTGATAATGAGTTTGTTTAATTCTGGGTAAGTCGGAAAGAAAATCCCCCAAAATCCAAACTATCCCTTTTAAGCACTTAAACCCTATATTCTTTGTTGACCGGGGTCCTCCAGCGGTCTAATACCTTCATCCCTTCTTTTTTTGCCTCTAGTCTGCACCAAATCTCTTCATCTGTAATGACATACCCCACATAATTAGGACGCTAGGGGCTAATGCGGTTAATAGGTTTTATGTTTTGTATGATGTGAAGGCACCCAGCGAGATGTATTTACAGTTGTCTTTGTCTCCATGGATTAAAGTTCTCAGTCGCCACAACCGATTTCAGTCATTTGGATTCCATAGAAGTCTGCATGTCTTCTATAGAAGTGGGTCCTGCACCAAAAATAGGCTATCTACAAGCTTTTTATATTGTTAAGCACTTTGTGACACACTTTGTGCAGCGCGACGTGTTGTATGCTTGTAGATTTTCGGTTATTAGTTATTTCATCCATGTGTCTCTCTACGCAGTAACATGGTGGTGGCTCTGAAGGAACTATCTATCAGGGGAGACTTCAGGACCACGGTGGAATACCTCATAAAGCTCCTGGAGACGGAGAGCTTTCAGCATAACACCATCGACACTGGCTGGCTGGACAGGCTCATCTCGGAGAAGATGCAGGTATACAGCCATGTCTCTCATTTGGGTGAGAGCTATGAGGAGCATGTGTACTAGCATGTAGCATCACGTTTCTTAGTGTGGCGGTTCTCAAACGTTTTGATTTCAAAGACCCTTGTATCTCTCAGTGGTTGTTTAATACCATAAGACAAGTGGTTCTCAAAGTGAGGTCATCGACCCTCAGGGTTCCTTCCTTGAATTGGCTTCAAATGGCCACTTGGCTTTAGTTTTATGATTTTAAATTGCATGCTCACTTGATTAAACGGATGAGTTTTTAATGCTGTGTCTGCAGGCAGAGCGACCAGACACCATGCTGGGGATCGTGGCCGGTGCGCTCCACGTAGCCGACGTCAACCTGAGGAACAGTGTGTCCAACTTCCTGCACTCTCTGGAAAGGTACAAAACTGCCCCTAGATCAGTCTATCTGTTGGATAGAAAACACATCCACAGGGCATCTAGTGGAACAGCGGTAAAGTTCCCACCACTGCAGAGACTACTAGAGGGGTTTGAATCCTCCGCTGTGCATCCGGCTTGGCCGGGGCTCTCCAGCAAACACAATGGGCTCTATGCACACAGGCCATTTTGGGAAGACGGGTGTTACCGCTGATAGTACGAATGAAGGCTCTGTTCCATTCTGGTCAAACAGAGTCAGGGTGCTGCTATTGTGCGTGTTGGCTCACTGGCTACTCCAGTGGGTCTCAAAGTGTCCTTGAGTGGGTTCCAAATGGACCCATAAGGGTGTGTAACTCTGAAAGGTATGGGGATCCTTGAAATGAAGAGGTTTGAGAACCACTGTACACTAAATGCAACAGAGCCTTACTTGGTGTCATCGGCAACACCTGTGAAGGAAGTACGGAAGTGGCCCAAGTTCTTTCCAAAATGGCGTGTGTGCACATAGCCCATTGGCTGTGTTTACGAGTGGGAGGCCGGGCGGAGTGTGCAATTTCTATCGCTACACTAGCGACTCCTACAGCTTGGTCGGGACCTGTTCAGCACGATGGGAAACTGAGAGGAGGAATGGCATATTCCACCACATGCGAAAACTGTGAATTGGCATAACGACTAAATTGGGAAAAGGGGGAAATAAATAAATGCCTCACTAACGCACACCTTTGTATCATGAACTACGTCAAAGATTGTTTTAGTAGATGTGGAAACCTGGATCTGATATGGTTAAGCGACGCAGAGAGAGGCTTTTAACATAAGATATTCACAGTCTTGCAGAATATTTAGAGAATGTGTGGGACAAGCGGACAAAGAAAACATATATGTGATGTATATTTATTTCTGGTTTTGGGTATTAACCAAATATTTTCTTTTTCTTTTTGTGTAGTTTCTGTGTTCAGGATGTGATTTTGTTAACTCATTGTTTGTTTCTGGTCTCTTATAATCCTGTAAGGGAAGGATCTGTTATGGAAATTAAAAATAGTTTGTTCGTTCATTCATTCACACACATCTCCCACTGTTCCAGGGGTCAGGTGTTACCCGCACACACGCTCCTCAACACGGTGGTGGTGGAGCTGATCTACGAAGGCACCAAGTACGTGCTGACCGTGACACGGCAGTCTCCCAACTCCTACGTGGTCATCATGAACCAGGTGTCTGCCGAGGTGGACGTCCATCGCCTCAGCGACGGAGGCCTTCTGCTCTCCTACGACGGCAGCAGCTACACCACCTACATGAAGGAGGAGGTGGACAGGTACGTTACTGTTTAACTATACCACTCTACATGAAGGAGGAGGTGGACAGGTACGTTACTGTTTAACTATACCACCTACATGAAGGAGGAGGTGGACAGGTACGTTACTGTTTAACTATACCACCTACATGAAGGAGGAGGTGGACAGGTACGTTACTGTTTAACTATACCACCTACATGAAGGAGGAGGTGGACAGGTACGTTACTGTTTAACTATACCACTCTACATGAAGGAGGAGGTGGACAGGTATGTTACTGTTTAACTATACCACCTACATGAAGGAGGAGGTGGACAGGTACGTTACTGTTTAACTATACCACTCTACATGAAGGAGGAGGTGGACAGGTACGTTACTGTTTAACTATACCACCTACATGAAGGAGGAGGTGGACAGGTATGTTACTGTTTAACTATACCACCTACATGAAGGAGGAGGTGGACAGGTATGTTACTGTTTAACTATACCACTCTACATGAAGGAGGAGGTGGACAGGTATGTTACTGTTTAACTATACCACCTACATGAAGGAGGAGGTGGACAGGTACGTTACTGTTTAACTATACCACTCTACATGAAGGAGGAGGTGGACAGGTATGTTACTGTTTAACTATACCACCTACATGAAGGAGGAGGTGGACACGTACGTTACTGTTTAACTATACCACCTACATGAAGGAGGAGGTGGACAGGTACGTTACTGTTTAACTATACCACTCTACATGAAGGAGGAGGTGGACAGGTATGTTACTGTTTAACTATACCACCTACATGAAGGAGGAGGTGGACAGGTATGTTACTGTTTAACTATACCACCTACATGAAGGAGGAGGTGGACAGGTACGTTACTGTTTAACTATACCACCTACATGAAGGAGGAGGTGGACAGGTACGTTACTGTTTAACTATACCACTCTACATGAAGGAGGAGGTGGACAGGTATGTTACTGTTTAACTATACCACCTACATGAAGGAGGAGGTGGACAGGTACGTTACTGTTTAACTATACCACTCTACATGAAATAGGAGGTGGTCCGTACCTTATTTAGCCTTCATCGTATGACACTGTGGCACGCTGAAAATAGGCAATCCTCAAGCTCTCAACGCGTCGCTCTCTGCTGCGTTGTTTGTAGCAGATGTCCTATTTTTGGTGAAGTGACCAATGCATGTTGACTTTTTATTTTGGCATTTTGTGCACAATCGTCTTTGGCCATTCTGATTTGTAAATAGTAAATACATTACTCAATGGTTAAACTTGGTTAGTACTGTTGTTCTTTTGTATTTCGCAGGTATCGCATCACCATCGGGAACAAGACTTGTGTTTTCGAGAAGGAGAACGACCCGACGCTGCTGCGCTCACCCTCGGCGGGAAAAATCATCCAGTACACGGTAGAGGACGGCGGGCACGTGTTCGCTGGCCAGTGCTACGCTGAGATCGAGGTTCGTGACATCCACGTGAAAGAGCATTAACGGCACATTTGCCGTAATTTCATAGATGCAAATTTATAGATGTGTAAACGTGTGTGTGTTGTTGGTCCAGGTGATGAAGATGGTGATGACTCTGACTTCTGCAGAATCTGGGTGTATTCACTATGTGAAGAGAGCTGGGGGAGCTCTGGAGCCTGGCTGTGTCATCGCCAAGCTGCAACTGGACGACCCCAGCAAAGTGCAGCAGGTACTGTAGATCACTGTTCCACAAACACTGGGTCGGGACCCATCTGTGGGTACTGGGTAGCATGGGTCCCTTTGTTTTTTGTTTTAAACAAATGTTTAACAGTTAAGCTGCATACCCCGTGTTCCACACTATTTAATCCATGTTTCGGTGCTGCTTATTACGCTAAACCCGCTATGTGTTTAATTCGCTGTTGTTTAATAATTAAAAAAGAGCGGATTTGTCACGGACCTGGTGACGAGGCCGTCACGTTATGATGACAAAACCGGAAATCGAGCCGTGCTCTGGGCTGCAAGGGCTTCTGGGAAAATTAGTTCAATGCAAGTGAACGGTGGTTTTGACTGGACTCGCAGAGCCCTCGCAGCCTGTTGTCGCTTCGCATCGCACAGGGGCCCTGCCCACCACTATCTAACCGTGTGTGTTTTTTTTGTCCCCAAGGCGGAGCTGCACTTGGGGGCCCTGCCCGTTATCCAGGCCGTGGCGCTGAGAGGGGAGAAGCTCCACAGAGTGTTCCACAGCACACTGGACCACCTGGTCAACATGATGAACGGCTACTGCCTGCCCGAACCCTTCTTCGGCATCAAGGTACCCAGAGTCCACGCGTAGCATAAAGGCCTATTCATAGTCCAGTTATCGGTGAAGAGGTGACCACCGAAAATGACGTCACGAATTAATTTTTTATACAGTTTGAACTTGAGTAGGTTGAGTACTAAACTACTTTAAGTACATTTTGATGCCGAAGCTTTTGTACTTTTACTCAAGTACATTTTGAATTCCGAACTTTTACTTGTAACAGAGTACTGATATTTTTACATAAGTAAAGAATGTGAGTACTTTTCCCACCACTGATAAACACTCCGTTCCTTGTCTCTCCCCCCCAGCTTAAGGAGTGGGTGGAGAGGCTGATGAAGACCATGCGAGACCCCTCGTTGCCTCTGCTGGAGCTGCAGGACATCATGACCAGCGTGTCAGGACGCATTCCTCCCGCCGTGGAGAAGGCCATCAAGAAAGAGATGGCGCAGTATGCCAGCAACATCACCTCGGTGCTGTGCCAGTTCCCCAGCCAGCAGGTAACGCACGCACGCTCTCTTTTCTAAATGAGGCTATGGGCCCTATCTCGTGCCACCCCTCACCCTTCATCCCTAAACCAATTTGCCATTTTTTACTATTTTGAAAAATATTTTCAAATGTTCAACTAGCCGATCTAGTCATCGACATGTTGTGAGCTTGTAGTTCGGCTAGTTGAACTATTTTTTTTTTAACACTTTATTTTGATTTTTATTGTTGAATAAATGAAAAAACATATGTGTACATTTTGTTGTATCCGACATGTAAATATCCCCCCCTCCCCCCAAATCAAGGTCAGAACAAGACAAATAAAACAAAGACAGACAGTACAAGACAGTAAAAGTAATTAGTAAACTAGTTTTGAAAGTACTAATGAACAAAAAATAAAATTAAAATAAAATAATAATAATAAAATAAATAGTATTTTCCATCAGGGTATGGTATCTAGGTTACATACATTGTATCCATCTTTCAGTTTAGATAGTAAGTTGCTCTGTATCCAACTGTCTACTTACTGAGGGCCTCTAACCAGAGGTCGGCCAATGTCAGGTTTGGTGTAAGGTATCAGATTGTACAGGGGAATATGGGTTTAAGTGAAAGTTATACTTTCTACAAACTCTATGAAAGGGGTCCAAGTCATAATGTATCTATCTTTAGAACCACTACGGTTGTACCTTAGTTTCTCTAGGGGAATCATGGAGAGAACCTCTTTGACCCACTGTTTGAATGAGGGAGGTGTCCCCGACTTCCATTGTCGAAGTATCAATCTACGAGCCAAAAGCGTTGTGAATGCCACAGCGTTTGCCTGAAGACCCGTGAGCCGTTCCTCGGTTGGCGACAGCCCAAAAACAGCAATCACTGGGCAGGGATCCACCGTTCCACCACATACATAAGACACCGCCTCGAAAATTTTCTCCCAAAACCTGACTAAAGATTAGTTGAACTATTTTAAAAGGTTTTTCAAAATAGATGGGGATAGATTGCAAATAAGTTTAGGCGTAAGGGCTGGTGCAAGATATAGCCCTTTATGTTTATTCTGCTTGCTTGTGGTGCAAGAATATTTCACAATACTTCTAACTGATGGAATGCCAGTCTGAATGAGCGGAGGAGGAGAAAGAAGCCAGCAATTCATAGACCTTAATACACACTGTGTGTGTGTGTGTGTGTGTGCCGTGCGTGTGTGGCGCGCTATAGACGGGTTCTTTCTTACTTCAAATCAAGAGTTTTAATTCTGAAGATGGAATGTTCTAATCCCTCCTTTCCAGATCGCCAACATCCTGGACAGCCATGCTGCCACTCTGAACAGGAAGTCAGAGAGAGAGGTGTTCTTCATGAACACCCAGAGCATCGTGCAGCTCGTTCAGAAGTGAGTACATCCTGAAGCATGAGGTCAGTCCGTTGCTCTCCCCAGGTTGGCAGAGGGAGTGTAGAGCCCAGGATTACACTAGGCAATTGACACTGGGTGAAAAAAGAATGGGTTACAAAATTGTGGGATAAAAGTTATCTAGTAAATATTATTACCAGTGAAAATGGCAGATCTACAAGCTCACAACGCGACGCTTCGAGCCGCGTTGTGAGCTTGCTATTTTCACTAGTCTGTGTCCCGGGCAAACGTTTAATTTCTCTTTTGGGTCACGGGCTAAGAAGTTTGGGAACCACTTGTCTAAACTGACTGCACACTCGTCTGCCAGGTATCGCAGTGGCATCCGTGGTCACATGAAGGCTGTGGTGATGGATCTGCTCAGGCAGTACCTCAAAGTAGAGATCCAGTTCCAGAACGGTGAGAAATAACATCTATACACCAACATTTTAGCTTTAAGGATCATGTGTGTGTGTGGAATAATGTATGCATGATGTGTAATGGGGTTTAGATTTGGTCTCTTTTAGAAGTTGCCCAAAAGCGTTGCAGTTCCTCAATTTGACCAGTTGAGGGCACTGCCGCACAACAAACGTTTTGTACCCCTCTTACCACTTTGCCTGTAGATGTCCGAACTATCCATTCCTTATGCATGTCATGTGCTTGTTCACACAGGAGTGACAGGACACTACGATAAGTCCTAATATGCATGTTCTTGTTTACAGGACACTACGACAAGTGTGTATTCGCACTGCGTGAAGAGAACAAAAGCGACATGGCCAACGTGCTCAACTACATATTCTCCCACGCCCAAGTGACCAAAAAGAACCTCCTGGTCACTATGCTGATTGTAAGTGTCCACTTAACGCCTAGTCATTCATTCATCCATTTGTCATCAAAGATTTGATAGATTTTTCAACACCATAACTCACATGACATAAAAGACAAATCAAAATAAGACAAAACACAACAAGCAGTCAAAAACTACACTAATAGGACAACACCCCTCTACACTCTATAGTTAACAATAGTGATTTTATAAAAGTAGTCCCATAACTAACATTATTCTTTCTGGCAAACACTGGGTGTTTTACTGTGCACGTCCTCTTGCGTTGTCCAGGACCAGCTGTGCGGGCGAGATCCCACGCTCACTGATGAGCTGATGACCATCCTGACCGAGCTCACCCAGCTCAGCAAGACCACCAACGCCAAGGTGGCGCTTCGTGCCAGACAGGTCTGCTGACCCCCACGCGCCATTCACCTTACATTTCCTTACATCCTTACATTTCCTTGCTATATAGTATATACAGAACACGTACAGTAGGCCTATGGTATATCCCCCTCTCCTGAAATTGCTCATTTCATTGCTACAGTACAGCACACATACAATGATGCACCGTGTGGAACCGTTAGCCGTGCAGAGCCATGAGGCCCAGGAGCCTATCTCTCCTGACCTGTTTCCTTAGCGTGAGGCAGCTTGATGTACAAGTACACCCCCTGGACATGACGCTAGTATGTCGCAGGGACTTATCCCCAATCCAACCCTTGATGCCGAGTGCCTTCTTTGGTATGACCCGGGGCCCAGGGCGGACAGTCAAACACACAAGGCCACTGAGACCGTTAAGTCGCCACTTAATCATTAAGGGGTGACTTCATTAAGGTTTAATGCATCCTGCAGCAGCTATATTAATTTATGACCAACTGGAAATAATTATCATAATTATTCCCTCCCCCCCCCCCGCCCCGCCCCAGGTGCTGATAGCCTCCCACCTGCCCTCCTACGAGCTCCGACACAACCAGGTGGAGTCCATCTTCCTCTCGGCCATCGACATGTACGGACACCAGTTCTGCATCGAGAACCTGCAGGTATATACGAGGTGTCAGGCAGTGGTGGAAAGTAACTAAGTGCATTTACTCAAGTACAATTCATAGTTATTCTTATTTGTACTTTACTTGAGTATTTCCAATTTCCAGTACTGTTACTTCTACTCCACTACATCTCGGAGGCAAATATTGTACTTCCACTCCGCTACATTTATTTGAAAACTTTACTTACTTTGTAACCACACTTTTGGTACTTTAAGTACATTTACTTACTTTTGTACTTTTAGTACATTTTGAATTCAGAACTTTAACTTGTAAAAGTAGTTCTACAATACAGTATTGATACTCAAGTAAAACATTTATATACTTTAAATACTTTTCCATCACTAGTGTCGGGGAAACAGCTTGTGTGTGCACCATGTGCTCTTTCTTTTTATCTATAATGTTTATCCCACAAATTTGTAACTCTTTTTTTCCACCCAGTGTCAATTATCTAATGTAATCCTAGGCTCTACACTCCCTCCGCCAACTTGGGGAGAGCAACGAACGGACTGACCTCATGCTTCACCAAGTGATCTTACTGACTGAAGCGAGCGTTTCACACATCGTGCAGTAACAAGTTGTCTCCCTGTCTTTGTAGAAACTGATTCTGTCAGAGACGTCCATCTTTGACGTGCTCCCCAACTTCTTCTATCACAGTAACCAGGTGGTCAGGATGGCTGCTCTGGAGGTAAGAGTGCCGTTGTCTTTACTGCTGTTGCTGAATCGCCTCCGTGTTTGAGGTATATGGTCCCGCACACTAGTATGGACCGCGACGGAGTTGGACAGAATAGTTATGTTCCCCGACTGCCCCTCAAAGTGGCTACTGGCCAATCACAGCACGTCCTGTTTACTCAAACGCGAAGGCGATTCAGACATGTAGCAAGTTTTTTCATTACATTTTTTTGTTCAGATTTCTCTTTCTTTTTTTCTTCTTCAGTAGTTTAGTTAGTTTTAGTAGTTTATTAGTTTTTAAAGTAGGTTTGCCTGCCAGGTTTTAGTTAGTTTTGTAAACGCAAAATACAGTGCAAGTTGTTCTGAAAAGACTCGCCTATCTACAAGCTCATGGCTTGTAGATCTGCTATTTTTCAACAGCTAAAGTATATAGAATCGGTGTTAAAAGTGGTAACCTAAAAGCTCCAGGTCATATAAATGGGTTAACTCCATATCTCCCCTCTCTCCCCGTGCGTGCAGGTGTATGTGCGCAGGGCGTACATCGCCTATGAGCTCAACAGTGTTCAGCATCGTCAACTGAGGGACAACACCTGTGTGGTGGAGTTCCAGTTCATGCTCCCCACATCGCACCCCAACAGGTAACAAACAAACAAATATTGTGCACGGTGGCGTGTTCATCATCCCTGAGAGAGTAACAAATGGTTGTGCTTATTTATTTTTATTTTAAACACTTTAGATTTACAGGGCACATAGGTTAATATATAACCTGGCTCTGCTTAACACCCCCACACCCAACCCCCCCCTGCTCCTGACAGCTTTTGTTGGCGGTGTGGTGGGGCCCATGCTAAATAAAACTAAAAGCGCTCATTTGTATTAACTAGCCTTCAAATCGTGTTGGTTTGAATAATGTGTTCCTTCCACGCGTTACGTCGTCCAACCGGGGAAACTCCCCCCCCCCCCCCCCCTGTCAGGTGAAAAGAAGCAGCTTGGACTCCTCATGCATAGAATGAAGCATGAGGTCATTCCGTTGCTCTCCCCAGGTTGGCAGAGGAAGTGTAGTGCCCAGGATTTGTACATTAGATAATTGACACTGGGTGCAAAAATTGGGTTGAAAAATCGTGGGATAGAAATTAAGAAAAAAATATTATTGTGTTGGTTTACTGAGAGCACGTTGTTCTGTGTTTTTTATATAGACCATAATGGCTAGCGGCGTGCGTAGTCACCACTTGCCAGATGCTGTGTGGTTTTGGTGTAGCAGTAAACCCTTGCTCATTAAAAGCAAAGTGATGTGTTTATCGCTATAAAAATGTGATAATATTAATTAAATAAGCGTACAAGGATTACTGTACATATATTTAAATTAAAATAAACACAATGAGTTTGGATACCAGCTATAGCTGCCACTCACTACGACAAGCTACTGTAAACGCATACAATACAGATGGTAACAGGATAGGTGGGCACAAGGGACATCTGGGCCAATTTGGCATAGCCATGTCAAATTGACTATTTTTTGCATCCATTCAGATATGCACATACACGCATATACAGATATTACTTGACATATACCGATGCTCATACACGTACACCTAGAACACTCTGCACAATTTAAGTAAAAATAGTATCTTAATTTAGTTTTTTTCCCCAGTCAGCAACTTTTGTGCTTTAAAAAATTGTTTAGCACTAAACGAGAAACTGCTATGGACTTCCAGCATGTGGCACTGGCTGCTAGACATTAAGGTCTCTGTAGAAAGACCAAAACATTAGATTATTTTTGTATTTAATTCTTCCACACGTGCCTTTGACACCCGATCCCCACTCCCCCACCTGTGCTGCCTGTTTATGTTGTATTCCATGTAAAGGATGCTGTGGAAAAAGAAGGCATTTGACAAAACTAAAACTATTTTGCCTGGTGCCATGTTGAGTCACAAGTCCCGGTGGTGAAGCCGTTGCTTCTATGCCACCAGATGGAATTTGGGAGACACAAGGGGGGGGGGGGGAAACTACAGCAAAGTTTGTGTTGAAAGTGTCCTTATTTACCCTGTCATTTATTATTTTTTACTTAACGTTCTACCAGTGTGGTTGTAATCCCTGTGTGTGGATGCATTGGATGTATGATCGATGTAATGATGTATTGCATTTCCTGCTTGCTGCTTTGCGGTGCATGTGTGTGTGTGTGTGTGTGTGTGTGCTTTTCTTTGTCATTGAATCACCAGGATCAGGTTTGTCAGTGAAGTTGGATGCAGTCACAGCTTCTTCTAACAATCATTGTATGCTTGTTTTATTTGCATGCATCTGATTCCATGTTGGTATGTGGATTACACCCGGCGTGGTTGGTTGGATGATAATGATGAACAACAGCATGCGAATGATTTCATGACATGAGAACGTATTGTGGTGGTCACTCCAGTCTCCTGTCATGAGAACGTATTGTGGTGGTCACTCCAGTCTCCTGACATGAGAACGTATTGTGGTGGTCACTCCAGTCTCCTGACATCATGAGAACGTATTGTGGTGGTCACTCCAGTCTCCTGACATGAGAACGTATTGTGGTGGTCACTCCAGTCTCCTGACATCATGAGAACGTATTGTGGTGGTCACTCCAGTCTCCTGACATGAGAACGTATTGTGGTGGTCACTCCAGTCTCCTGTCATGAGAATGTATTGTGGTGGTCACTCCAGTCTCCTGACATGAGAATGTATTGTGGTGGTCACTACAGTCTCCTCCTGTCATGAGAACGTATTGTGGTGGTCACTCCAGTCTCCTGTCATGAGAACGTATTGTGGTGGTCACTACAGTCTCCTGACATGAGAACGTATTGTGGTGGTCACTCCAGTCTCCTGACATGAGAACGTATTGTGGTGGTCACTCCAGTCTCCGGTCATGAGAACGTATTGTGGTGGTCACTCCAGTCTCCGGTCATGAGAACGTATTGTGGTGGTCACTCCAGTCTCCTGTCATGAGAACGTATTGTGGTGGTCACTCCAGTCTCCTGTCATGAGAACGTATTGTGGTGGTCACTCCAGTCTCCTGTCATGAGAACGTATTGTGGTGGTCACTCCAGTCTCCTGACAGGAGAACGTATTGTGGTGGTCACTCCAGTCTCCTGTCATGAGAACGTATTGTGGTGGTCACTCCAGTCTCCTGACATCATGAGAACGTATTGTGGTGGTCACTCCAGTCTCCTGACATCATGAGAACGTATTGTGGTGGTCACTCCAGTCTCCTGACATGAGAACGTATTGTGGTGGTCACTCCAGTCTCCGGTCATGAGAACGTATTGTGGTGGTCACTCCAGTCTCCTGTCATGAGAACGTATTGTGGTGGTCACTCCAGTCTCCGGTCATGAGAACGTATTGTGGTGGTCACTCCAGTCTCCGGTCATGAGAACGTATTGTGGTGGTCACTCCAGTCTCCTGTCATGAGAACGTATTGTGGTGGTCACTCCAGTCTCCTGTCATGAGAACGTATTGTGGTGGTCACTCCAGTCTCCTGTCATGAGAACGTATTGTGGTGGTCACTCCAGTCTCCTGACAGGAGAACGTATTGTGGTGGTCACTCCAGTCTCCTGTCATGAGAACGTATTGTGGTGGTCACTCCAGTCTCCTGACATCATGAGAACGTATTGTGGTGGTCACTCCAGTCTCCTGACATCATGAGAACGTATTGTGGTGGTCACTCCAGTCTCCTGACATGAGAACGTATTGTGGTGGTCACTCCAGTCTCCTGACATCATGAGAACGTATTGTGGTGGTCACTCCAGTCTCATGACATGAGAACGTATTGTGGTGGTCACTCCACTCCAGTCTCCTGTCATGAGAACGTATTGTGGTGGTCACTCCAGTCTCCTGACATGAGAACGTATTGTGGTGGTCACTCCAGTCTCCTGTCATGAGAACGTATTGTGGTGGTCACTACAGTCTCCTGTCATGAGAACGTATTGTGGTGGTCACTCCAGTCTCCGGTCATGAGAACGTATTGTGGTGGTCACTCCAGTCTCCTGACATGAGAACGTATTGTGGTGGTCACTCCAGTCTCCTGTCATGAGAACGTATTGTGGTGGTCACTCCAGTCTCCTGTCATGAGAACGTATTGTGGTGGTCACTCCAGTCTCCTGTCATGAGAACGTATTGTGGTGGTCACTCCAGTCTCCTCCGGTCATGAGAACGTATTGTGGTGGTCACTCCAGTCTCCTGTCATGAGAACGTATTGTGGTGGTCACTCCAGTCTCCTGTCATGAGAACGTATTGTGGTGGTCACTCCAGTCTCCTGTCATGAGAACGTATTGTGGTGGTCACTCCAGTCTCCGGTCATGAGAACGTATTGTGGTGGTCACTCCAGTCTCCTGTCATGAGAACGTATTGTGGTGGTCACTCCAGTCTCCTGTCATGAGAACGTATTGTGGTGGTCACTCCAGTCTCCTGTCATGAGAACGTATTGTGGTGGTCACTCCAGTCTCCTGTCATGAGAACGTATTGTGGTGGTCACTCCAGTCTCCTGTCATGAGAACGTATTGTGGTGGTCACTCCAGTCTCCTGACATGAGAACGTATTGTGGTGGTCACTCCAGTCTCCGGTCATGAGAACGTATTGTGGTGGTCACTCCAGTCTCATGACATGAGAACGTATTGTGGTGGTCTGTGGTGGTCACTCCAGTCTCATGACATGAGAACGTATTGTGGTGGTCACTCCAGTCTCCTGTCATGAGAACGTATTGTGGTGGTCACTCCAGTCTCCTCTGGTCATGAGAACGTATTGTGGTGGTCACTCCAGTCTCCTGACATCATGAGAACGTATTGTGGTGGTCACTCCAGTCTCCTGTCATGAGAACGTATTGTGGTGGTCACTCCAGTCTCCTCTGGTCATGAGAACGTATTGTGGTGGTCACTCCATTCTCCTGACATGAGAACGTATTGTGGTGGTCACTCCAGTCTCATGACATGAGAACGTATTGTGGTGGTCACTCCAGTCTCATGACAGGAGAACGTATTGTGGTGGTCACTCCAGTCTCCTGTCATGAGAATGTATTGTGGTGGTCACTCCAGTCTCTGGTCATGAGAACATATTGTGGTGGTCACTCCAGTCTCCTGTCATGAGAACGTATTGTGGTGGTCACTCCAGTCTCCTCTCTTTTGAATTTTGCCCCGAGGAGATCTCATGTTGCACATTATGGAGGTGCAGCAGTCAGAAAGGGAAATGCGTGTGATTGACGATTACATTCAAGGATGTCGGTCCCTTTATTTCCCTGCAGTCGCACACACATTCCCAGTGGTGGAAAGTACATTTGGAAAGTACATTTACTTAAGTACAATGTTGAGGTATTTGTAATGGAGTATTTCCAATACCTTTACCTCTATATCATCACTGCATCTCAGATCCAAATATTGTACTTTTATTCCACTACATTTATTTGAATTGTTTAGTTACTTTGTAGATTTCGATTCTGTAGATTTCGATTCTTCTTAGTACAAAACATTAACCACCTCAGTCCTATATACATTTAGACCATTTGAAGATAGCCGATCTACAGCACAAGAAATGGGACATTCTGCACACTGAGTACTTTTAATTTTGATACTTTTTGATGCCAATAATACTTTTGTACTTTTACTCAAGTAAGTTTTGAATTCCGGCCATTTACTTCTACGTTGCAGTGATGATTCTTTTACTTAAGTAAAACAATTGAGTGTCGTACCTTTTCCACCACTGCATATTCCTGAATTGTGACTGATTGTTTTCTGATCGACTGCCTGCCACTAACCATTTAGTAATCAATAATGTTGTTTGATTGCAGAGGGAACATCCCCACTCTAAACAGGTATAGTAACCGTTCTTCTTATTGAAATCTATATCCCTAAAGACATGACTGTAGCTAGCATGGTAGAACACTCCTCCACATAATGAAGTCATGTTATGATTGGCTATATGCTACTTTATTGCTATAATGAATCTGATGATGGAGACACTGGACTGAGGTCTGGCTGGTCAGCTTGGTATTTCTTAATTTACTCACAACAAGAGCATGGCCTTTGGCGGTTTCAGCCTCCATGTCCCGTGTGTGTGTGTGTGTGACCTGTCTAAATATTGTGTGTGCCATGTATTTGATCACTGTTGAGGGCAACTGCAATATACCATCGTGAGAACAATTTAAGTATTATGTAATTTCATTATGCTGTAAAACAAAACCTTTTAGATTATTTTCTTTTGGTGGGGAAAGGTTTTTACGTTGCTGTATATGTGCACTGAAATGTGTGAACTGTCCTACCAGGAAAGTGTCCGTTCCGATTATCATGGTTGGTAATTTTCAAGCAGCTAAGACCCGGGAGGATCTTAAAACACAGGATAGCAAAAGTCAAGATACAAATACAGAGGAGAGTAACACTTCAGATTCCGAATCTATGGACAGGTTTGGCCCTCAAATAAATATACCTCCTCTAAAAACTGGGGCAACTCTTTTTCACTTTAAAGGGACTAACATTCAACAATGTGGAACCCTTCGGGATATGAAAAAATATCTCTGGTTGGGAACCTGCGTTCTTTTCGGTGTCTTTTTTTTTTTACCCCATCATACCTGATATGTTTGGGTTCATAAATATTGCAATCACTGTTCGGCTTGACTAACATGGTCTTTCCACATGCCCTCTGTAATTCTCTTATAGTAATTTTTTATTGATAATTGATACATGACAATGTTTTTAGTGAGGTCCAACGGGGGAAAAAAAATAATTACACTTCTTTCTACTCTGCTCTGACCCACATTCACAGTAGGGTTTTCTTTAAGCGTGAATTTGGAGCCAGCTTGCTGTATTAAAGCACTTGAGAAGCGAACTAAATATGGGCATGATGGAAGCCAGGTGCACAGGGTGACCAGATGTCCCCCTTTGCGTGGGACAGTCCCTCATTTCCAAGACTTCTTTCAGGTGTCCCACAAATTGAGACCCTGTCCCACATTGTGATTGGCAGGCATCAGTGTTCAAATGCCCTAATAGTTAGTCCCCTAATGGCCTTCTTGTTGTCTATCTTTTTAAAACAAAATGTGTTACTCCAGAGGGGTTTCATTTTAAAATGATAGACAATATTAGGCCTATGGTCGAATATGACATCAAGACATTTTGATAGCAACTTAAGTAATATGTTTCTAACCTCGTCCCATCCCACACAAGCGACACTTCTGTCCCTCAAATGAACAGTCTGGATCTGGTCACCCGGCGTGCATCCACTCTGCTAAAGCTCTGGGCTGGGAGGGGGGAACTATGTACCGTTGGGTTGCACGCCTCCTCCAGTGTAACGTGTGTTGTTCTGTGTGTGTTGTCGCCATCACTCTCCAGGATGTCGTTCTCGTCCAACCTGAACCACTACGGCATGGTGCACGCGGGCGGGGTCAGCGACGTGCTGCTGGACACCTCCTTCACGCCGCCATGCCAGCGCATGGGCGCCATGGTGTCCTTCCGCTCCTTCCAGGAGTTCACCAGGTCAGCTCTTAAACCTGGAATGGGCTATATGCACAGTTGTACACAAGCCATTTTGGAGAGAACTTGGGCCCCTTTCCCTACTTCCTTCAGGTGTTACCGCTGATGGTAAATGAAGGCTCTGTTCCATTCTGGTCAAACAGAGTCCGGGTGCATGTTTGGCTTACTGGAAACACTCTGCTACACCAGTGGGTGTCAAAGTGTCCCCGAGTGTGGTTCCAAATGGTCCCGTACAGGTGTGTAACTCTGAGAGGGTACAAATGGAACCAAATGGACCCATTTGTACACTCTCAGAGTTACGGGGGTCCTTAAAATTAAAAGGTTTAAGAGCCACTGAAATGGAACAGAGCCTTAATCAGTATATCATTGGTAACACCTGTGAAGGAAGTAGGGGGACCCCTGATCCCACCTTTAGAACCGGGCGTCTATAGTCTGTGCATAACGTCTCTGTTGTAAGCAATAAAGCTCCTTTTGAATTGAAAATGTGATGTAACTAACCCCGTCTCTCTGCAGGAACATTAACGACGTGCTGAGCTGCTTCTCAGACTCTCCGCCGCCCAGTCCCACCTTCCCAGAGGGAGGCGGCCCTGTGCTCTACGCCGAGGACGACATCAAGGTGAGGACACGAGCAGCGCCAGCTTGGTGCTGTTGACACCTTCCCTCCCAGTGGTGGAGACTTTCTATCACTGGGAGTCAACTGTCAACACCACTTTACTTAAAGGGACACTTCACCCTTTTTGCAAAAAAATATATGTTAATGATGTTTAGAAGCTTTAGATCACTTTCCTGGGGGTATTTATGTGTGTAATATGTGGTTTTAGATATTTTAGATTGTAGCAGTGAGCCTGTTGTCTCTGATGTCATGGACACTGGTCTCACTACCTTCCTGGACTACAATTCCCATAATTATTTGGTGCACTGCTCCTCCTTGTGGATAGGGGGGAGAGCTGTCTTACTGAGACAACATGTAGTCCAGGAAGGAAGTGAGCCCAGTGTCCATGACATCAGAGACAACAGGCTCACTGCTACAATCTAAAATATCTAGAACCACATATTACACACATAAATACCCCCAGGAAAGTGTTCTAAAGCTTCTAAACGTCATTAACATATATTTTTTTGCAAAAAGGGTGAAGTGTCCCTTTAAGTACTGTTCAATTTTGAGTTATTTGGTACTTTACTTGAGTATTTCCAATTTCCAGTGCTTTTACTTCTACTCCACTACATCTCAGATCCAAATGTTGTACTTTTACTCTACACTATGTTTATTTTAAAACTTCAGTGCTGGATACATAGCCGGTAATGAGTGCTTTTACTTTTGGTACTTTTAAGTACATTTTGATGCCAATACTAAGTACATTTTTGAATTCCGGACTTTAACTTGTAACAGAGTATCTCTATATTGCAGTATTGATACTTGATACTCAAGTAAGAAATGTGAGTACCTTTTCTCACACCACTGATTGCATCAAAACAAATGCAATCTCTCTGACAACATTGCCAGTGTATTGATTCAGGTTGTTCTTTGTCCCCTTGCAGAGTATCCAGGACGAGCCTATTCACATCCTGAACGTGGCCATAAAGACGGACAGTGACATCGATGACGACGGCCTGGCGGCCATGTTCCGGGAGTTCACTCAGTCAAAGGTCAGAGCTCAGCCTAGCCTCTGATTCCTCCTCTGTTCAACACGCGAAGTCGTGGTGGTCAGTTTATGGAGTCGAGCGACATGTCTCCTTTTTTGTGTTGCATGACGTTCCGGGGTTTGGGCATTCATAGTTTCTGCGACTCGCCAATAACTTACTTCTTTTTTACAACCAGTCAGAGTGTGCAACATTTTAGGACGGCGTCTGCGACCATACATTTTTCCAGAACTATGCGACACCACCCAGTGCTCTCCCGTGACACATTGCTGCCGTTTTTGACAATACGTTTTGTTTTGCGCAATGCGTTGCTCGACACAGCATGAATAGACCTTTTATTTCTAGGTTCTGTTACAGTTTGGAGAGATCTTCTCATTCTAACATCGTCTAATTTGATTTGATTTTTCATCCTAGAAATCGGTGCTCTTCGAACACGGCATCCGCAGGCTGACGTTCTTAGTGGCTCAGAAGGTGAGGACCTCCTTTCTTATCATCCCAGTGCAGGACAACCCCGTTTCCTTACAAGCCACTCCCTTGCTTATCACTAAATCCCTTTATCTCAATAGACTGTATCAAATGTAGCACAGATTGTTTTGTGCAATTTCGTTTGTGTGAAATGACGTAATTGCGATAATCTAAGCCCAGTGGTTCCCAAACGTTTTAGCCCTTGACCCAAAGGAGAAATTGTATGTCTCCACGGGACCCAAACTAGTGAACATAACGGATCTAAAACCGTAGATTTCACTACTTAAAAATATGTTTTCTAATTCCTGAAATGTCTTTGATTTTTCTTTTATTTCTTCATGAAATTACTGAAAGAAATCATTGAATTTTCTTTGTAATTCATATAATATAACATTGAAACATTTTATATTATATGTTATACTTTTGGGGGAATGTTTTTTGAAAAGAAATAAGAGGACCCATAAAAATGTGTCCGGCCCACAAATGGGTCCCGACCCAGTGTTTGGGAACCAGTGATCTAAGCCGTTTTAAGCTAATTAACTTGTGAAATTTGGCTGCCACCCTTTTCTGCCTGTGTGCACCCGCTCATCATCTCCTTCCCTGTATCTCTTTTGCCTTTGCTTTGTTTTCACGCTGGCAGGATTTCAGGAAACAGATCAACTATGAGGTGGACCAAAGGTTTCATGTGAGTAGATGAATGACCGAATAGAGGAATCTAGTTTATTCATCCTGTGCTCTTTCCACGTGTTCATAACATAAAATGACATTTTTAGTAAATGTTTATACGTCCAAAAGGCATTCCCGAGCTCGGTGGTGTTATTACCTTGTTCTACAGTACATAAGTATTACTAGTACTACACAGGTCCATTTTTAATCACCCACAATCAAGCCTTTGTTAAAAAGTACACCCACTCATTTCAAATAAAAGGTGTTTTTTCTCCCCTAAAGAGATATGGGGGAATGTCTTTGCAATCATGGTGACAATAGTCCTTTGATTTTCCTGGCCTTGGACAACAGACTCTGATGAGAATTAATGGCGTTCATTTGTGTGTCGCCGTCATTTGCTGCCACTTGTTAAACGTATAGCGGCACTCAGTCGCTGTTGAACAAGCCTGCTCACATTCTAAACCAGACTACAGTATGTGATCACGCCACCATGGTTCTCAGAATACTGCAAAATGAAACCCAGCATTAAATCGTGACCGTACAGGTTCTGCCGTGCCATGTACAATTACAGTCTTGTTTTCATGCAGGCTTTGAGTCAGCAATCATTGCGCATACTGACAATTGGTCCGGTATTGTCCTGACAAGTGGGCACTTCTCCCGGTATAACGTCTCCAACAAGCCAACCGATTTACATTTAGAAATTCAGATACATCGCTGGGATGTTTTATTCATTGGCGTCTTGAATGGTGCTCCAAATATTGTCCATATCGCTGTCGTATAATGTGAGCATTTGAATTGAATGCACTGTGATTCTCCTGTGAGATAGACCAGTGGTTTTCAACCACATTTCACATCAAGGTCCATTATGTATTGGGTGTTTGCGCCACAGACCATCAGTCGATGACATTTAGCCTCTCAGAACCAAACCACCTGGACCCGTAAGGACCGGACCACTGGTTGAAAACCACTGATTGAAAGAGCACAGTGTGTAAAAACAAGCTCCAGATGATGGCAGCATAATAAACCATATTTGCTGGTGTAACAGTTCATCCATCATCTGCACTCAATAGCTTTCAACAATGCTGCATATGTGTCTGGCTGTTGTTTTTTACTCTCATGCCATGCATGCACTGCCACTAACCAGAATAGCTGGTATTGTACATTTTAAAATTTACAATTGAGGTGGTGTTTACCATCCGTTGTATGTTTTGTTTTTCTTGAATTTCTCGTCTCTCTCTCTCTCCCCTCACAGAGAGAGTTCCCAAAGTTCTTCACATTCCGTGCCAGAGACAAAGTGAGTATCTTATCTTCATACCATATTGTGTCAGTAGTGTTATCTTCATACCATATTGTGTCAGTAGTGTTATCTTCATACCATATTGTGTCAGTAGTAGTGAGTATCTTCATACCAAATAATATAAACGAAATAAGGAAAAGTGGTGGAGGCTCCACTTCCGCTTTAATATTTGACAGAGCTTCCGTTGCTGCAGACTGTATGACGGAAGCATTTGAGAATTGCGAGAGGCAACGGTCTGGCAACACAAGAGTTTTAACACCCGATCATTTGGAGATAATTGAACAAGGGTCCATTGATTGTGTTTATGTGACTGCTATGGCATTCACAAGTAGAAGATGTGAGAAATTACAGTCTCTCTCTCACCACTAAAACTCACTCCATGATCGGCAATGGCTCTTCCTCTCTAGTGCCCCCACCCCCCCCACGATAGTTTCACTACAATGGCACTACCAAAACCCATTACAGTAATGAACTATTCAATTATGTCTCCCATTTAAGAGAAATGACGCCCATTAGCGGGCTTCTGAGTTTAGATTGCCTTTGATTTCATTTACTTAGTAACCACCACAGCTCACGGGAATCTCTGGAGTTGATGACGGGAGAAGCCAACTAGTGAATGGAACTTTGAACAAATCATTTATAGCAGTGGTTCTCAACCTGCGAGTCCCTGATTATATATATATTTTTTGTGTAGTGTAGAAAAAGTATTATGTTTCCAGAGTATTGACTTATAATAACTTTTAACTTTAACCAAATCAGTTGAAACAATATACGACAATACCTTTGAATTGCATATATACATAGCATCACAAATAACATTTTGACAAATACTTGTCTGAACATTTATTTGTTACGCAGTGTAGTTATTAGAAAATCTACACGGATATATTTTTTTCATAATGGAAACCATAATTGTTTGGCTGCATTTGTCGTCATCTCCATGGACACTTCCCAGACGGCACAAACATTTAATAATTTAGTTTGCCTCTTATTTAGAAAAGAGATTCATGGAGAACAATTATTATTTTCCCAATACATTAAGGGGAAATGATGAGTATAGGTAGGACCGTTTCAGTTAGTTTACTTATGTATAATAAATTAGCGGTTTGATTTTAAAAGCATTTAGTTAAGAAGAAGAAAAAAGGAACGAGAGTGTTTTTTCTTTATTTTATTTTGTATCATTTAAAAAAGAATGTCTGTAATTCACTTAATTTACAACAACATGTTGGGAAAGTTTGAGAGCAAGAGTGTCTGTCCTGTTGTCTGTTTTGTTTGTCTGTAAACTCATTGTTTAAATGTTTTTTGTTTTTCCTGTTTATCACATTTATGTCTTTTTTATGATTTTTGTCATTTTATTTAACTGAACTACTCATTATCATTGTCGATAATATTCTGTTGCCTAAAAAATGCCTAATGAAAACGGTATTAAAAAAAAAAAAAGCATTTAGTTACATAACATAAGCATAGGTATTTGCACTCAAATGTCAAATATGGTGTAAATAAATCTACAAAGAATTCTGGATTTTTTAAATCTGGAAAAATATGGAATTTTAAAATGAAAATGTGTAGGAAACCTGAATGTAATGCCTCAACGCCTTCAATTCCAAGTGCGTGTCAGGGTGGGGGTCCCCCCACTTCAAATCTGATTTATTTTGGGGTCATGGCCTGAAAGGGTTGAAAACCTCTGGTTTTATAGGCTTGATATTGCTTTTATATGACTGTGACTCACTCGCCTGCTCCCGTAGTTTGAGGAGGACAGGATCTACCGTCACCTGGAGCCGGCGCTGGCCTTCCAGCTGGAGCTGAACCGCATGCGCAACTTTGCCCTGACGGCCATTCCCTGTGCCAACCACAAGATGCACCTGTACCTGGGCGCCGCCCGCGTGGAGGCGGGCACGGAGGTCACCGACTACCGCTTCTTTGTCCGCGCCATCATCCGCCACTCGGACCTCGTCACCAAGGTGAGCAGAAGAAGAGTCTAAACATTTGCCTAATTTCCTTTCTTCTTATTTTGAGGGGCAGAGCTTTGTGTGTTTGTGTGTACCACATTTTAGATGCTTTGATTGGCTGAGCACGGAATGTGATGTATGTATGAGGATGTATGACGATAAGAGTGTGATCCCCCCCCCCCCTTTCCCATTAGCTTTTTTTTCTGGTTGTATTAACCGCCCAGAGCTTTGTGTGTTTTCACATTTCATTCAGGAACTCCCTTTTCTGGCGTCATATTAGTAGGTGAACATTTGCAGAAAATGGCACAATTCCACTTGACCTTTTGGCCCTTCCTTCTCTGTAGGAGGCATCGTTCGAGTACCTTCACAACGAGGCAGAGCGCCTCCTGCTGGAAGCCATGGATGAGCTGGAGGTGGCGTTCAACAACACCACCGTACGAACCGACTGCAACCACATCTTCCTCAACTTTGTGCCCACCGTCATCATGGACCCCTCAAAGGTTAGTCCAATAACCCATTCTGACCTGAGATCAGATTCTAAAAATGTCTTCTACATCCTGACAGTTTTCATTCTGACCTGAGATCAGATTCTAAAAATGTCTTCTATGTCAGTCGCTCTTCGATTTAGCGTGCCACTCGGTGGCGCGCTATGAGCTTGTAGATCTGCTATTTTTAAATAGCTAAAGCATAACGTAATGCTAATACCAAAAGGGGTTCCCGCCCCAAAATGGGATAATCAGGTTCAGGTTCAGTTACATTTTCAATTCAAAGGGCTTTATTGGCATGAGAAAACGCACGTTTACATTGCCAAAGCAAAAAGTGGTGGAATAATACAGTCAAAACAAAATGCATGTACAAGTGAAGGTCAGAATCTCCCAATGGACCCAGAGTCCGAAATGAAGTGTCAATATTGCGGGTTTCACGTGGTATCCGGATTCCGGAATGCTCACATTAAAACACTGTCGCCCTAGTTATTTTTCCGCCAACATCACACCAACCTCTCAGTGGGGCAGTTGTATTCTTGTATCAGTTTTACTGAGCATAAGGTTACCATAGGTAACCCTAACCATAGTTTAAGCGTAGGTTACATAGGAATACCATCCTGAGCAGTTCCGCTGACTGTTTTGAGGCGAGTTCATTCATTGGTATTCTTTTCACGTGTGTTGCTATTGTCTTCCTACTGTTTTTCACCGTTCATCACGCCCGCCATCAGATCGAGGAGTCGGTGCGCTCCATGGTGATGCGTTACGGCAGCCGCCTGTGGAAGCTGCGTGTCCTCCAGGCCGAGCTGAAGATCAACATCCGCCTGACGCCCACGGGCAAACAGATCCCCATCCGCCTGTTCCTCACCAACGAGTCGGGCTACTACCTGGACATCAGCCTGTACAAGGAGGTCACTGACTCCCGGTCGGAGCAGGAGGT
The DNA here is from genome assembly GCF_963924005.1 of Protomyctophum bolini. NCBI lineage: Eukaryota > Metazoa > Chordata > Actinopteri > Myctophiformes > Myctophidae > Protomyctophum > Protomyctophum bolini. Next base: position 36,135,260 of record NC_137874.1, on the reverse strand, counting down.
CGGGCCCAAAGACCGACAGGTGGGGCTCGACGTCTCTCGTTTTCATTCATTTTAATACCATCCACAACTTTTGGCTGGTCACTACCCTAGGTTTCTCTAAAAATAGAGCTTATAAAATGCAGGGGAAATAAGTTCTTTGCAGAAGTGACACACTTCTCTGTCCGTCTGTTTGTCCAGATCCAGTTCCAGGCCTATGGAGACAAGCAGGGGCCTCTACATGGCATGCTCATCAACACACCATATGTCACCAAGGACCTGTTGCAGTCCAAACGCTTCCAGGCCCAGTCCCTGGGAACCACCTACGTTTATGACTTCCCTGAGATGTTCAGACAGGTAGGATGAGTCCCTGAGATGTTCAGACAGGTAGGATGAGTCCCTGGGAACCACCTACGTTTATGACTTCCCTGAGATGTTCAGACAGGTAGGATGAGTCCCTGCAGGCACCACCTACGTCTATGACTTCCCTGAGATGTTCAGACAGGTACTGTACTTAAGTACAATTTAGTGGGGGATTTTTTTAGCGTCAAGGCCAATAAGAGGGTTAAGTACATTTTGATGCCAATACCTTTGTACTTTTACTCAAGTAAATTGTGACTTTTACTTGTAACAGAGTAGTTCTATATTGCAGCATTCAAGTACTTTTTCCACCACTGGCATAGACCTTACCCCCAGTGAATTCACAGCAGTGTTAATTTTTAATAACACACCTTTAATCCTAGTCCCATTTAGTCTTCTGAAAAACCTTATTCATTTAGTCTTGGTCAACAAAATGAACACTGAAACACAGTAACACACACATAATTATTTTTCTCTCATTCCTGCCAGGCTCTGAGGAAGCTGTGGCATTCCACGGAAACGTTCGCCTACCTGCCCAAATGCCCTCTACCCTCCGAGCTGCTCACCTTCACTGAGCTGGTGCTGGACGCCCAGGGGCAGCTGGTGCAGATGAATCGCCTGCCAGGAGGAAATGAGGTACGTGAGACCTCACTTCTTCAGCCACACGGGGAGCGAAATTCAAAACAAATGATCACGAGGAAGTGAATATGAAAAAGTATATGCTCTTACAGCCAATTACCATGCCAATGTGGAGCTTTTTAACCCATTCTGACCTGAGATCAGATTCATACCAGGTTTCCACTAGACACACACTGGTCTGATTAACCCATTCTGACCTGAGATCAGATTCTAAAAATGTCAGTCGTTCTTCGATTTTTCAAAAATAGCAGACCTACAAGCTCGTATCGCGCCACTCGGTGGCGCGATATGAGCTTGTAGATCTGCTATTTTTCAATAGCTAAAGCATAACATGATGCTAACACCAAAATGGGTGCCGGGTCAGAATGGGTTAAACATGTCCCTTTATACGGTGCAGTTTTCCTTCTCGTCTCTAGGGGTCTCTGTTTTTCTTTGGATGGATACATTCATTGCTTAGTGGTTATATTTTACAGTTTATTTTTGTGTTGCATAGAAGATTAAAAAAAAATCACACTCGTGTGGCGAGCCCCTCAAGTCCATAGACTTGGCTGGCAAAAAAAATAACATCAAACTGCCCTGAACACACATTAAAGTCTATAGACTTAGCAGGGGACGGGGAATTTATAATTAGGCTATAAACAAACATAAAAAAGTCCATAGACTTGGCTGGCCTATGACGCAATAGTCGCAGTCCCACCCCCTTTCATGACGACGACGACAGGCCCAGGAAATAATTCCCCATGCAAAAAAGTATTTATTGAAAGTAAGCAAACTCGGATCGTGACGAATCATGGCAACAAACAAATTATTAGAAAGAAGAAAAAAAGAGCACGGTACAACACTTTTTTTTGTTTTTCTTCTTTGTAATAATTTGTTCGACCCAAAATATTGTGTTTGTTGTCATGATTTATCACGATCGGAGTTTGCTTTGTCCGCGGCTTACAGATCTTTAAACAAAAAAAAACATGGGGAATTATTTCCTGGGCCTCTCGTCATGAAAGGGGGGTGCGACTACGACGCTCTATTTCAGAAAGCCATGTATTATGTAGTGCAAAATGCTCTGAACCCAGAAGGATGTACTGTATACTACTGTATATAAAATGTACATGAACTACATGCGTGTCCCTGGTGTTCCTCTAGATCGGTATGGTGGCGTGGCGGATGACCCTGCGCACTCCAGAGTACCCGGCGGGCCGGGAGATCATCGTCATCAGCAACGACATCACGCACAAGATCGGCTCGTTCGGCCCCCAGGAGGACGTGCTGTTCCTGCAGGCCTCGGAGATGGCGCGCGAGAGCCGATTACCTCGCATCTACATCGCCGCCAACAGCGGTGCCCGCATCGGCCTGGCTGAGGAGATCAGGCACATGTTCCACGTGGCCTGGCACGACCCGTCCGACTACTACAAGGTCAGTCTGCAGCGCTATAGGATCTATGCATGACTGTAGTTACCACTAGTCGTGTTTCCCGAAGATGGCATATCCGTCTCCCGTTCATTTTCTCACATAGCTTTGTTTAATTGGCTTGGCAGCAGAGACAAAGTTTCAATCTAACCATTTTGAACCTGCTGTCCCTTTTTTTTTTGGGCTTATCTAAAATAGGGAATTTTTCAGAGTGTCCTGTCAATAACTCTTCCTTCTTCCGGGCCGCTTCCCTACTTCCTTCACGGTGTTACCGATGATAATAATTAAGGCTCTGTTCCATTTAGTGTACAGTGGTTCGCAAACTTTTAAATTTCAGTGACCCCCATAACTCTGAGAGTGTACAAATGTACACTCTAAGAGTTACACACCCATATGGGGCCATTTGGAACCCACTCAAGGACACTTGAGACCCACTGGTGTAGCAGAGTGTTTCCAGTGAGCCAACACGCACAATTGCAGCACCCTGTCTCTGTTTGACCAGAATGGAACAGAGCCTTCATTAGTATTAGCGGTATAACACCTGTGATGGAAGCAGGGAAGGGGCCCAAGTTCTTTCCAAAAGGGCGTCTGTGCTTAGAGCCCATTGCATGTGCCAGTCTTTTGTCTTTTCAAACGGTTGTTTCTGTTGACGACAGGGCTTCAAGTACCTCTACCTGACACCCCAGGATTACAAGAAGGTCTCAGCCTTAAACTCTGTGCACTGTGAGCACGTGGAGGATGAGGGAGAGTCCAGGTGTGTGTGTAGCGTATTGTATTCACGAACCCATGAAGACCTGGAGCGCATCTGTGTCACCTTAGCTTTTAACCACTTTAAACTGTTAATGTAAACTTTAGCTGTTGAAAAATAGCAGATCTAAAAGCTCATAGCGCTGCACTGAGTCTATCGATTGAAGGGCTGCAACTATTGATTATCTCTATAGTCATGTGAGCAAGGCGGATCTGTCCCATTTTCTTTTTCATATTCCATCTTAGCCAATATTCCATATTGGCTAAGATGGAATATGAAAAAAAAATGGGACTGGCATTGGATTGGCATATAAAGTTTGTGGCCCATTTTGAACAAAATGAAACAAAACTCAAATTATTAACACAACGTCCGATTTCTGTGAAAGTTCACACGCGCCACCAGGAGGCAGATGAATTGCTGGCCCACAATAACCTACCTGACATGTGGAGACCTGTACTCTGAGGTGCTCTTTTTCTAGTTAATTGATTTTAGTATTAAGTTATTGATTATCGATTGTTTTAAAATAATCATTAGTCATTACATTGATTGGTTGGATTAACCGTTGCATGATTGCATTCCTAAAAACCCTAAAAAACAGTGACTTACTGTGCTTTCATTTGACAAATAATTTGTCAATGCATTGATTAGCCTGGTAGACCATTCCGGTCGCATTGTGAATTCCGCCCTCGGGCGGGTTCACCAGGCAATGTATTGATTGGACGCTTTAAAAGGGCTTGAGGTTTGGTCTGACGGGTGTGTCCATGTTGTGTGTATGGCGTGGCGTTCCAGGTACAAGATCACAGACATCATTGGGAAGGACGAGGGTCTGGGCGTGGAGAACCTGAAGGGATCTGGGATGATCGCAGGGGAGACCTCTCTGGCTTACGAGGAGATCATTACCATGAACCTGGTAAGAAACCCACAGTGGACACACACACACACACACACACACATGCAGGGCCTTGTACTCCGTTATTAACAATTTGGGTGCCAGGGAATATTTTCAGAATAAAGGCGCTAGGACTGCCATGCAGATGAGGGAGATTTTTACTCTGAAAACGGCCGCCTTTCATTTCCCCATAAAACCGGGAGGTGAAATCTTCCTTTACTACATCGCAGTCGTAAAACGGATCTCTCTTTAGAAGCGTTGATATTCTAAACGAGATGCATGATGAAGTGCCAACTGAATTAGGAATTGCGAAGGAAGTGAGCACACACAAGTGAAGCCCCAGTAAGCGCCTTAGGAAACGTGTGGATAATATCTGTGTTCTATGCTGTACTGTACTGCTTAAATACTGCAATACTATGATTGGTTTTTGGTCCTTTTTACATATCACTGGAGATGGGTGACCAGATGTTGTTGTCCTACAGGTAACGTGTCGGGCCATAGGGATCGGAGCGTACCTGGTGAGGCTGGGCCAGCGCACCATTCAAGTGGAGAACTCTCATATCATCCTGACTGGAGCTGGAGCTCTCAACAAGGTACACATTCTGTACAGTTACATCATCCCTTTTCCTGCATTCTGTTGGCACTGCTGCGAGAGCTCTGCAGTCAATGGCGGCATGGATTCCGTTAATATGCTACCGTCTTACTGATGTAGCCCCTGTGTGTATGAATTGTGGCTCTACGACAAATGAGCCCATTCCTACTGCAGGACAAAAGGCAACGGTCTGTTCTGCTCTCCTGATTGTCACGTGTTCCGAAATATAGGAAGCATGGCGTGTGCAATTGTGGGCTTGTGCACTCGCTGTGCCCTAAATAAATGCCATTAATGCATCTGCATTTTAATCTTCAATTTACGACTGCCATGCATTAACGGCATTCATTCTGTGACTATGGCAAAGAAACCTGATAAGGAAGTGGATGTGCGTTGGTTGGTGGTAGTGAAATTGTAATTGTGGAGAGGTAAAAATAAGAGTGCATTCTGAAAGGGCAAACGGCAGCACATGGTGATGTCTAAATCATAGACATTGTATGTGGTGTGGTGTGTGTGTGCTGCGTTCCGGCTCAGTGGCCATGCGTTCTTCTACTAGCCTGTTCTACGTTGATTCCCTTTCGATCCCAGCCTGCCCGCTCTGACTGGAATAATTGAAAGTGAACCGTGCAGTTGTTATTTGCATAGAAATGGTGTGACATGCCGGAGGCTGCAGCCTGGGACACTCATATCATTTGTTTCTAATCAAAATGAAGTCTCGCTGTGTGTGTGTGTGTGTGTGTGTGTGTGTGTGTCAAGTCACATGGTGTGTTGCAACAGGACAGAACAAGTAAACCATTTGCACCTATCTTTGCTGGAAGCACCCCTGCTTCTTTCAAATTGAGACCTAATGAAAAATGCATGTTTCAACACCTTTAGATCACATCCACGTTCTGTATTGTGCACCTATTTAATAATATATACCAAAACGAAATGCATTCTTGTATCAAAATACAAGAAATTTTCCCTATTCTGGGGTTAGCATTCTACTACAAAAATAGCTGATCTATCTGCTATTGTGTCAATTGAAGACAGGAGGGGGCCTGCCTAGTAAGTACAGAGCCCTTGGGAATCCGGTCAACTTAAGTGTGTACTAGGTAGGGTCCTACTCAGGGCTCCCAATCCCAGGAAATATCGGAATGTGCAGCACTGTACCGAATTCAGCAGTGGCCATTGAAGAGGCGTATGTCACGTGTAATTCATAGCACATGATATTGAACATAAACTACAATGTTTACTATGATTGTAAATGTGTCAGATTCAACGGTGAGATTCAAAGTGATACTACTTTTAATGACGGCCCTCGTGTATCGCAGAGGGATGAATATCCTATTCCGTCATGTCCATATGTTGTGCCGTTTCATGGCTATTAACTTTAACTTAATGGAGAGGAGGCTTGCATCCAGATCCAGAGATCGTAATTTTGTTGAATGCCGGAAATACCTCCGTTTCTTTTTATGGGGGCTGAATAGTAACTACTAGCATCCAAACCCCCAGTGGACAACTCGGTGCCCCCTCCCCCCTCCTCCCCCCTCCTCCTCTTCCTCCTCACCTCTCTCACACTCACACACACGCAAGCGTGCGAGTGCACATACACACACACACTTCACACCTCCTCACTCCCTCACTCTCAGTCCCTCCTCCTATTTCCTTCTCTGCTGTCTAGTATGGAATCTTAATGAAGCAGGCACTCGCCGCAGGCTCTCTCTGTGACTGTGTGTGTGTGTGTGTGTGTGTGTGTGTGACTGTGCGTGTGTGTGTGTGTGTGTGTGTGTGTGTGTGTGTGTGTGTGTGTGTGTGTGTGTGTGTGTGTGTGTCAAGGTGACTGCAATACTTCCTGGGGCCACAGTCTGTGCTGACAGCTTTAGGAGAGTGCCCCAGATTTGTATCCAGACACATAACCATTAATGGTAATAAAGAAAGTAAATGATGGCCGAAGAGGTGAGAGCCGAGAGTAAAGGATTGAGCTCCTCTCAGATTTTTTTATTTTATTTTTTTATATCTTTTTATTTTTTATTCTTTTTATGGAACCGTGTCTGGTCCGGGCCACCTGTTCCTGGCTGCCTGACAAGAGGGGACGCTGAGATAGTGGGGTATTTATGGGTCGGGGGGGCAGTTAAAGGAGCCGTTTGGATGCCAAAACGAGTTCTGTGGCCTCCGCGTCCTTCTCTATTAAACCCCTGCCACACCTTGGGGATGCACAGTAAACCAGGACAAGCACAGTCCAATATCAGCGCTGTCAGGCTCTCCAAAGCTGTTGGCTATTTTTGCTACCTTCGTATGACACTGTAGTATGACGTCGTAGGAGAATTATTAATTTCCGGGGGGGTTGAAATATGTGGATACGAGATTTCTGCCCGACAGTGACGATATGCATCCTGCGTCCGTACGTGCATATATTTGTGTGAGTGTGTCGGGGGGGGGGGGGGGGGGAAATCAACATACATTCGATAGCGTGTGTGTGAAGAGAGTATCTGGGAAGAGAAAGGGCAGGTGTTAATTCACTCCGTCTGTCACAAATAACCCTGAGGGGAGAGGCAGGTGCTGGCGGCCCCCCAGCCCTCCAGCCACCACCGTGATGGAGGGATCCCTGGCTGCCCATCAGCGCTATCGACAGGGTCCACTCCCCCCTCACACTCTTTATCGGTTGAATATTTATTTTAAATACCCACGGGTAGACATAACCATTTTAATTGTCTAAAAAAAACTAAACGAAAAACATAAGAAAACAGAGATACAGGGTAGGGTCCCTTCCTGATGATGACGATATCCGTTGTGTGTGTGTGTGTGTGTGTGTGGGACGTACTGTGTGGGGTGCGTGTGTGATCGTATTGATCCAGGGCTATCTGTACCACAGAGTGGGTGACAAGCCCCTCCATTCCCATGCACGGTGGCACTACGGTATATCTATCTGTACCACAGAGCTGGTGACAAGCCCCTCCATTCCCATGCACGGTGGCACTACGGTATATCTATCTGTACCACAGAGCGGGTGACAAGCCCCTCCATTCCCATGCACGGCGGCACTACGGTATATCAAACCGTCTCCTCTGTTGGCCTGGTGCTTCATGTAATGGCTTGGGAGGATTATTTATGGAGCGGCTTGTGCAGCGTCCATGTTAGACACTGTGTTGTTGGCCCGTGTGAAGCATACCGTAGTCTACTTTATAACTGTTTTAAAAATGTTGTGTTCTGATGACGGAGGTTTCGGTTTCTTTTTTATTGCGACCTACTCTGAAAACCTGCACAATCTGTCATTCCGTACTGTACATCCGTCACAATTCAGATCTCCATATATGGAGCTGATCTGTTTTGACATTCCATATGTTGATCTGACGTCATAAAACCCTGTACACTCAAGACACTGCCCCCGCTGCCACCCTTGGATCTCATCAAAAACGCTGTACACTCAAGACATGCTCCATATTTGGCCAGTACAGAATGCATTACATATGTTGATCTGACCCCACATGCCAAAGCGCCAGCGCTCGCCCAGCAGTCTGCCGTCACCCAGGCGGATGAGTGCACGCGACCTCGCCCTTTAGGGCGTCTTACTGGTCGAAATTGAGTTTATTTGTTTTTTATTTAGATAGTTATCGATATTGTAGAAGTTATTATAAAATTAAAAATGAAGGTTTGTTTGTTTGAAAATTCTACCAAACATTTAAATAAGTAGCTTTGGGGCCGGCTCTAATATATACTTTGTTGGCCCGGGGTCCCGCAGGGCACTATACTTGGTATGTTTGTTTCTTTTACTTACCTCTCCACCAGATCTCTTAGCCCCAGAATTGGGATGCTATGGTTCATGTGGTTAATTGTCTTGTTATTTCCCCTCCAGGTGCTGGGCAGAGAAGTGTACACATCAAACAACCAGCTGGGAGGCGTCCAGATCATGCACAACAACGGTGTGACCCACTGCACCGTGTGTGATGACTTTGAGGGTGTCTTCACCCTGCTGCAGTGGCTCTCCTACATGCCCAAGGTAAGCTGTTGATGTTTTAATACATTACTACTGGAACTTGCAACCTGGTCTCACCCAAACACGGTGAAATAACACGGATTGGCAATTTCGTACATACAGTAGACTACTAGAAACCCCCCAAATCCGTACATATTACACTGAAATCCTCCCCATAGACCGCGACAGAGGGGCAACGTCTCAAGCGAACTTGAGCCACGAGAGCCGCCGCGGAGCGAGCTAAAGAGAGTGAGTTGCGGTGGTAACGTTGCAAATTTGATTATGCCCACTCAACCCCGTCCGACTCAACCCCGTCCGACTCAGCCCCGTCCGACTCAGCCCTGTCCCGAGTTGTGACCCAATAGCACAGAATCGTAAATAATGTCAACCCGAACTCACCCAAACACGGTGAAATAGCACGGATTGGCAATTCCATACATACACTACTAGTGAAAGCCATTTGAACATTTAGAAACCCAAGGACCCATGGGGGGTCCCCAGACTCCACGTTGAGAACAAGTGATGCAGGATACAGTGTCACTCATTCATTGAAGTGGATGTGGTTGTAAAGCATGGTTTCTTTGTATTTCAGTCTAAAAGTAGTCCCGTGCCCATCCTCAATGCCAAGGACTCCATAGACCGCCTGGTGGAGTTTATTCCCACCAAGACCCCTTATGATCCTCGCTGGATGCTGAGCGGACGGCCTGCCCAGAGTGAGTACATATTATCAGTGTTTCTCAGACGTTTTGAGGGCCCCTCCCCCTCCTATGCCCAGCTTTGTGTGTGCGTGTGAATTTTTGCGATGATTTGATTGGCTGATCACCCCATAGCAATGATTTGTTTGGCTGTACATATTGACTTGAGGATAAAAAGTGAGGGCAGGAAATTGAAGACGCTAATTGTGATTGGTCGGAATGAGGACGCCAATTGTGATTGGCCGGAATGATGCACAGTAGTATATGTTTTTTTTTATTATTATGCATATTAGGCCACAGACCCGCATAACTCTCAGTTATAGACCTGTAAACGTCCACAATGAACCATTTTCCTGGGGAACCACCTCAAGGATAACCTGACGCAAAAGTTGGTAAAACCCTGAATAGTATTCAGTGTTCTTGTTATATCCACACCACCACCACCCTCATAAATGCTGTATCAGCAACTTTGAAGAGCCGGCCCTTCATATTTATTTTTGTGCGTGTCATTTAGAGGTAAACACGAGGTGAGGACAGTCAGGTGTTATCGTTTCAGGCAGATATCCCGCAGTGTCAAGGGTTAAGCTAATTCATGACTAGGGGCGGGGCCATTAGGAGATGGGGAGGGTACTTATTCACTCACTAAAAGAGGCCCAGAGAGCGGCCCGCCATCACACCGCGGCAGCCACGGGATCAAGATAACTCCACGATGGATGTTTTACACAGCGGGTCAGGACCAGGCAGATTCCATATCAATGTAATTACAAGTCAGGTGCGCAACGAGATTGAGCACAGCGAGGGGGAGCCAGCCCCGTGTCTTTAGTGGTGATGAGTGCCGCGGCTTAATTGAATGGTATAACCCTCTCCGGCTGGGCCCATGTTTCTCTCTCGGTCTGCAAGCAGCCACAAGCGCTGACCTAGCCTCTTTATACAGTCATCCATCATGGCCTCTGCCAAGATGGCAGATTACAGGTGAACAATACACAACTTCTGACTGCAGCTGAGATGACAGCAGTGTATAATCGGGAACACTGCAGGGAGGGCAGAATGTATTTACTGAAAGACGGACGAAAAGGACAGAAATGTGTGTCTATATTTCTAGTGTAGCGGTGAACAGCCCAGGCGCTGAATTAAGTCTGTTTCTCTTCTTTTTGACTCGCTTGTCATTGTACCCCTTTCTATTGCTGTCATTGCTCTATATATCTCTATCTATATCCATATATCTGTACCCTTTCTATTGCTGTCATTTCTCCATGTATCTCTATCTATATCCATATATCTCTATCTATATCCATATATCTGCAGCGCCGAAGGGTTCGTGGCAGAGTGGCTTCTTTGACCAGGGCTCCTTCATGGAGATCATGCAGCCGTGGGCACAGAGTGTGGTGGTCGGGAGAGCCAGGTAAGTCCCAATGAGAACAATAGTAATCATAATATCCTGTTTGTACAACATACAATACAAGTACAAGTACAAATACAAGTTGTCCATTATGTCCAACCACACCCGGAAGCTTGGGAATTTTGTTCTAACGTGATTGTGTACGTTAGTGCCTTTTTACAATTTAGGCATTTAGCAGAAGCTCTTTTACATTACAGTAAGCATGAAAATCACAACACGTGTCCCTTCCACGCGCTTCGTCCGGCCGGGGAAATTCCCCTCTGTCAGGTGAAAAGAAGCAGCTCATGCATAGAAGGAGGCATGAGGTCAGTCCGCTGCCCCCCCAGGTTGGCAGAGGAAGTGTAGCGCCCAGGATTACATTAGATAATTGGCACTGGGTGAAAAGAAAAACTGAGTTACAAAATCGTGGGATAAAAATTTTAGAAAAAAAAAAAAGAAAAAAAAAAAAAAGAAAAAGAAAATCACAACACAAGTACCGGTACATAATACATCAAATACATGAAGAAATTGTCTTCAAGAATCATAAGGAAGCTAAGAACCTAGCATCTGTAAACGGTAGAAAATCTGTACAGTAAAGCTATGAGTATACACTATAGAGTGCTATGTCTACATAAAATGCTATCTACATTTTACAAGTTTAGCCTTTTGCATACCCCTGTAAGGTCGTCGAGGCCTTTAACCCATTCTGACCTGAGATCAGATTCATACGAGGTTTCCACTGGACACACACTGGTCTGATGAACCCATTCTGACCTGAGATCAGATTCTAAAAATGTCAGTCGTTCTTCAAATTTTTCAAAAATAGCAGACCTACAAGCTCGTATCGCGCCACTCGGTGGCGCGATATGAGCTTGTAGATCTGCTATTTTTCAATAGGTAAAGCATAACATGATGCTAACACCAAAATGGGTGCCCGGTCAGAATGGGTTAAACTGAAGATGGAGCTTTGTGAAACAAAAAATGACGTTAATGACATGGGTTTCCAATTTCTACCTGGTGTCTCTGAAGGCTTGGTGGGATACCTACTGGAGTGGTGGCTGTGGAAACCAGATGTGTAGAGCTCTCAATCCCAGCTGATCCAGCCAACCTGGACTCGGATGCCAAGGTAAGGTTTGCTCATGGTATGGGCCAGGGGTCCTTGAGGGAGTTCCACGGGGTCCCCCACTCCCCAGCTAAATGATAGATGGGTCTGTAACTCAGAGAGTGTACAAATGGAACCAAATGGACCGTGACGGGTCCATTTGGTTCCATAACTTCCATTTGTATACTCTCAGAGTTAAATTAACATTGATTTTACAATATAAATTGGTGTGCCAGGGATATAAATGCCATTAACGGTGAATTACGCCCAAGTCGTTTTCTTAGCGTAATATGATGACGATAATCCATTGATCATACAAAAAAAATCCATTCTCCGTTCCTCAGCGTGTTTTCATCAGAATTCAGTAAAAAATATGGGTTGTGCGGAACTCTTCTTTAAATGGGGGTCCGTAGTAAAGCATGTCAAACTGAGGGATCCTTGAAATAAAAATGGTAAGAATCTTCTCTTCTGGGGTTCCATGGCATATCCTTTCAGATGGGTGTCCACTGTCCGCGGTAACCTGAGTCCAACAGATGGTGGCAGTATTGAGTCATTTCCCAGCTGTTCATACCCCACATGGGGACACACGAAGCCATTGGCACAGTGTGCACCACTCAAAAAAGAAAGGGAAAGAGGCTGGATGCCCACCACGTAAATGTCCCAGTCTGGATATATTCCACGGACAGACATTCAGTTGTTTAGACAGTATTCCATGTGTCTTACTCTTAACCCATTTAGATCTGAGGCCGATTCTACAAATGCCTTTTTTCAGTGGTCAGTGGTTCTCAAACTTTTAGACTTTAGGGTTGCTGAGTCTTGGAACTTGCTTCACTGGAAGACAATGTCCGCTGTATCTCTCTTTGCATTGATTCACCTGATGAAATGTTATGATGAATTCAAATGGATACCGTCATCATTGTCAAACACCTTTTATCACTACCTACACTACACATAAATTAGTAATTAGTTGGCTTTCTCTAGAAGGGTGCCTACTCTTGTTGTTTCCATTCATTATTCCATTTATATTATTCCCCCAAAAAACATTGGACCAGTCCTCTTCCTTCAAACTTTCACCTAGAAACGTAATGTAATGTCCAGCTTGTTTGGAAACCGTGAAGACTTTTTAAACTTTTTTTAAATAGTTAATAAGTTTTGAAATATTGCATTTCTTATTTTTTCATTTTTTTTTTTTAAACTTTTTTGCAAATGTTATTCTAGATCAATTGAGGGGCAAATATTGAACCTGTGGAACTCCATAGGCCTATATGGTGGTCAATATGACATCAGTGCTATTCAATATAGCAAAAGTATATTTTTTAGTTTGCATTGAATCTGTGTATTTCCTTTTTCTTTGTAGCTTATCCAACAGGCTGGCCAGGTGTGGTTCCCAGACTCTGCCTTCAAAACAGCCCAGGCCATCAAAGACCTGAACAGGGAAGGCCTGCCTCTCATGGTGTTCGCCAACTGGAGGGGCTTCTCTGGAGGAATGAAAGGTACAAATCATGGAATCAATGGCTACTTTAGAGCAGTGGTGGAAGGTTTTCACTACTTTTTCTTCTGGCAAATATTGTACTTTTGCTCCACTACAATTATTTTAGATAATTTAGTTACTTTGTAGATTTGTATTATTGTTACAAAATATACATGAACCACTTCAGCCCTATATATACATTTTGGCCATTTGAAAATAGCCGATCATGTACATTTTAAATTCTCGACTTTTACTTTTAACGGAGTAGTTCTATACGTAACATGATGAGTGACAGTATTGATACTTTTACTTAAGTAAAACAATTGAGCACTTTTTTCCACCACTGCTTTTGCGACTACTAAAAAAGTACGACATGACAACAATGTGGATGGCATAGCTATGACATATGACTCCACATGTGGGCAAGGTTTCAGCCTGAAACGTAGAACATTATGCATGTGAAAACTAATTTAATTGAACACACACACACACACACACACACACACACACACACTCACACCTAGCTAGAATCCTACCATACAGAGCCACACCATAAGTGTGAGTGCGAGAGTTGCAACTACATGTACAGTAAATTAAGCGTTACATGATCACAGTAATGACAATCATCATATTATCTCTGTTTTCCTCCTAAGAATATGCAACAGCAGACACATTGGTTCTAGTGATAACTGACAATTTGCTTGATCCTTTTGACAGTTTACCCCAGTTTACGTTGGCTATGCTTAGCCATACGTTAGCAGTGTTGTTAATGTATCAAAATGTCAGTAATTTATTGGTATACTTCTTTTATTACGCAGCCTAAAAGCCAAACGGAAATATATTCTATTCTGAAATATATTTTATTCATAAGGTTCCAAATTTCCAATGCCAGAAAACACAATTAAATCGTTAATCGCAATTAGTTTGTGTGACAATTAATCATCAAACGTCAATGTGTAATGGTGACACAGCCCTTGTGTTCAGTCCGTCATATTATGGGAATTCCCTCTCTCTCCTCAGATATGTACGACCACATTCTAAATTGTGAATTCCCTCTTATCTCCTCAGATATGTACGACCAGGTGTTGAAGTTTGGAGCCTACATTGTGGACGGCCTCAGGGAGTATGAGCAGCCAGTGCTGGTGTATATCCCGCCGCAGGCCGAGCTGAGAGGAGGGTCCTGGGTGGTCATAGACCCCACCATCAACCCACGCCACATGGAGATGTATGCCGACAAGGACAGCCGGTTAGTGTTGGTTTTGACAGCAACGTTTTGATTTAGTTTTAGTCGTAGTCTTTTTAGTTTTGGTCACATTTTGGTCACCGGGAATGTTTTAGTCTAGTAAAGTCTACTAAAGATACGATTTTAGTTGATTAAATCTACAGGTAATTTAGTCGACTAAAATGTATTTTGGCGGGCCTTGATGGTGTTGTAATGTTGTGAGCTTGTAGATCTGCTATTTCAGCATGCAAACAAGCATAACATGACTTGTCATTTAAACAAAAATAAATCTAATTGCTTTTTCCCTGGTTTCTCCACTCATCTGCAGAGGTGGAGTTTTGGAGCCCGAAGGCACCGTGGAGATCAAGTTTAGGAAGAAAGACCTGGTGAAGACCATGAGGAGGGTTGATCCGGTCTACATGGGCCTGTCTGAAAGACTGGGTGAGCCCCTGTGTGTGTGTGTGTGTGTGTGTGTGTGTGTGTGTGTGTGTGTGTGTGTGTGTGTGTGTGTGTGTGTGTGTGTGTGTGTGTGTGTGTGTGTGTGTGGATCTGCAATAAGCTTGCAGATCAGCTATTTTCACTACACCATAAAGATTTGTTTTCTGATTTCTTCGATTTTTCTTTTCGAGTTTTGTTTTCAATTCATGAAAAATGTAGCTTTAATAATATTAATGATCATACAAAATGAAGGAAACAAAAAACAAACGGGACCCACTGTTTGGGAACCGGTGCATAGTCTACCTGGTTCTTATTCATAGCATTTTCCATCACTCTCCCGGTGTGTGTGTGTGTGTGTGTGTGTGTGTGTGTGTGTATGCCCATACAGTATGTAAGGAGAGGTATAATACATCAGGTTAGGAGCATGTGCAGTGTCACCCTCGTTCTTTATCTGAGGTTGATGGTATCGTCTCCCCCCCCCCCCCCCCGTCCCCCAATAGGGAGACGTGTCAATCACAGCGGGCTCAGATCAATCAGCAGCTGCACTGTCTCTCCTTCTCTTCGCCTATTGATTTCCCCCAAGGCCCAGATTGGGGGGTGGGGGGGGGGGGCGGGGTGGACTGAAGGAACGGAGGGGTGACCAGGAAGGGCTGGGGAGAGTTGAACGATTGAAATTGACAGCAGAAGTCAAGTCAGCCCAGGCGTTTGTGGTGGAGGTGCTAACCACCGCCAGCTAATTCAGACTCATAGTCTTCCTCCACTAATAATAATATTTGTGGGAAGGAAGGTTTGAGATTATTTTATACTGAAATAGTTAAAATAGTATGTGCAATCGCACAGCGTGTTGTAATTGATTGATTGCATACTTCATGTATTAGTAAAAGAATAATAAAACTGTCAGTATTTAGACACTTGTAGAATTGTAGGGTCCTCGGGGCTTAATGGGTTTTAACCCATTTAGGCCTGACCTCAAAAAAATAAAAAAATAACAGACCTACAAGCTCGTAGCGCGCCACTCGGTGGCGCGTTAGGAGCTTGTAGATCTGCTATTTTTCAATAGCTAAACTATAACATAAGGGTTAATCAAAAGGGGTTCCCGCTCAAAATGTGTTCTGAACCGTCCAACAGGGACTCCAGAGCTGAGCCCCAGCGAGCGCAAGGAGCTGGAGACCAAGCTGAGGGAGCGCGAGGAGTTTCTCCTGCCCATCTACCACCAGGTGGCGATACAGTTCGCCGACCTCCACGACACCCCGGGACGCATGCAGGAGAAAGGCGTCATCACGGTGAGAGGGTGGTGTGGTGCAAGGTTATTAGAGTTAACTAAAACTAACGAATAAAACTAACAGTTCTACTGCGTAACTCGTGTTCCCCGCTATTTAATCCAATATTCTACACTGCCTAGATTGTCTTATTACCTTTGGAGCATACGCCGAAGTATTTGCGACGCGTTGTGAGCTTGTAGATATGCTATTTTCAAATGGCCCAACCGAGTGAGCAGAGCTGAAGTGGCTACAGCATGTTTTGTAATAATAATCAAAACCTACAAAGTAACTACTAACTAAAGTTTTCAAATAAATGTAGTGGGGCAAAAGTACAATATTTGGATCTGAGATGTATTGGAAATTGCAAATAATCAAATACCTCTAAATTGTCCTTAAGAACGGTAAGGTACTTAAGTAAATGTACTTTGATACTTTACACCACTGGAAATCACGGTCAAAATCAGACGGCATCGACGCCACGCTACGCTGTCGACGTGGCGATCCTTTTCTTTGTGTTTTGAAGCTATCGTTGTCATGCATGCAGAGGTAGTAAAGTGTCGCATGTGAATAAAGCAGTGCTGCATGAACCTGCCTCTGGACGCCTGGAGGCTCGCATCAGTCTAGCTGCTGCTGCTCGCACCTCCCCAGTGAATAATGTTGTAATCTCGCTCGGCGCTATGAGACGCGTCTTCACAATTATCTTCTGATGACCCTGGTCAATCACCTCCGCACAGCCTAGCACAGACCTGCCCGGGGCTACCCCCATCCTGCTCCATCCCAAAGCCATCCTTCACACATAAATACAAGTGTGTGCTCTCTCTCTTCTCTCTCTCTCTCTCTCTCTCTCTCTGCGAGTATATGTGCACACATACAGTATATCGTGTGTGTGTGTGTGTGTGTGTATGTGTGTAGTTTCTATTGGAAGCATAGATTGATAGATAAGCAATCGGACATTCTTATACAGGCTTACATGCCAATGGTTCCACAGTTTAGAGACAGACCTGACCAAACTCAATACATTTTTAAATGATGCTGTTGGCATACTTCATACATGTGTACTTGAGGTTCTATAGAATCACACCGCCAACTCATCATACATTAGGTAGCACAGCGGAACAGGTGGGTACACCGATAATAGCTGATACAAATGTTGCCAAAAAACTAAAAGTTAAATTATGTGCCAAACCGATAAACTGTACCTGCATGGATCAGCTCTAATATATATCTGTATGCTAGTGGGCTTGTTTTCCTCACACAGTTGACATTCACATTTTATAAAATGACAAATTTAGTTTCCCTTCGATATTGAATAACAAAGTTCCCCATTAATTTGTAACCAATAGTACTGTTATATTCAATTTCAGGGGATCAATTCACCTTTTCGCTGCTTCATGACAGGACAGTGTAAACGAGAAAGCATAGAAGAGAGGCAACACAAACTACAAAGTCTCGGAGTGGCATTCCAGCGTGGAACATTGTGCTTACATGATCCACCAGCTTGTTTGTGTTATATACTGTATGTAGTCGCATATCTAATTAAAGTGATAACATGATGACAGCTTTACATAGCGAACAGGATAAGGAAACCAACCATCAAACCTCAGAATCTGCCATTGTTTTAGAGAGGAGGTATTTTTTTTCTGTTTTTTTTTCTTCACAATTTGTGTCAATTTGAACATTTCCCAGGATATTCTGGACTGGCCAACGTCCCGTCAGTTCTTCTACTGGCGTCTGCGGCGTCTGCTGCTGGAGGACACGGTGAAGAGGAAGATCCAAGCGGCCAACAGTGAGCTGACCGACGGCCAGATCCAAGCCATGCTGCGCCGCTGGTTCGTAGAGGCCGAGGGCGCTGTGAAGGTAAGACCTGCTGCTGCTGACCTCCTTCCAGATCCCTTTTCACGGCTCATCATTTGGGATTCTTCATTATAGTTTCGTTGTGGTTAGTTTTTCCTAATTCAGTTCACCTTTAACTCGGAGTGCACAAATGTAACATGCATTACATTACATACGTATACACTCTCAGAGTTACAAATGGCTACATTAACACAGGATTTTACTTTCTACTAAACAATTTAAAAAACAATACCTGCACACTTGGAAGACTGTGTGCCATAACGCCATATAAAACAGCAGTTTGACTACATGAAAGCACTTTAAAAAGCAAGATATTATAACTCCGTATTGTCCCGCTTTATCCACTCTCACGCCTTTCCTACAAATAATGATTGTCTTGGCATTTTCCATTTAACTGCAGTTTGCCGAATCAGCTGTATTCATTTGCAACAGAAAAAATCCTGGGAGAACCAGACAATCTAGCTCTGATAATTATAGCTTTCAAGCCATAGTGTGATATAACTAAGGTCCAGCTGACCCACAGAGTCCATGGATATCCATTTCCACTTCAGTTTTCAAACCAGGGCTTTCAAAGAAGTGCATGGTAACAACTGGCAATATTATTTTTAGTAATGTACTGTATGTACTGTAAGTCAGACAATTAAACTGCAAGCATTCTTATTACTGCCTGGCGGTAATCCTACTCCAATGTAAACAATCGTTATATGCATTAAGTGGAGCTGAATTGACACGGTATGTAATAAAAAGAATAGCAACACCCCATGGAGATAAACGCTGTCCACCGCGGGTCAGACCGGGGCTAGAGGACTAGCTGCAGGGGTTCCTACAGCCAGAGCAGCTTTTGAAGAATCTCAAGTAGTGACCCTCTTGTTGGCTAATGCATTACTCCAATTGGGATTGCCTGTCTTAAGCTACAATTAATCACAGCCCTGGCACGTGCAGATAGGAGAGCAACACGCTGTTTCTTAATTAAAAGCAAACAGATTAAAAATGATTAATAAGGGCATTAAATGTTCTAGTGGACTACAAGCAGGAGTGTTCATAAAAAGGCACCAGACCATTAACGCCCTGGAAATCTTTGCTAAGCCCCCAGCCTGGCTTTGTTTGGGATCAGGCATGCCAGCACTCATGAATACTAATTTTTTTCAGTACCAGGTCCAGTCACAAGACATTAAGCTTTTTCTTTTGATGTGCGTGCGCCGTGCGTGCTTGCTTGCGTGCATTCGTGCGTGCGCTGTAAGCTCAATTCTACAACAGCTGCCATTTATGTTTATTTTCAGCTAATTTCTACAACAGCTGCCTTTTAGGACCATTTAGTACTTGGCTGTATCAATTGTAGATCTTTATTTTATTTTCACTGGACCTTGAAAAAACACGACTGTCACCACGAATCAAGCTCTCATTTCTCCACGCCTGTTCGCCCATTGTGGATGGCTGATATCATGAGGCCTTGCTGAATTCTTGAGCCCTGGTATCCAATGCCAAGTCGTTCTCGTTGCAGCAAGGTTATAATCGTTTTGGATTTTTCATTATAATTTTTTATATATATATATTTTTTTCCTTTTGTTTCTTTCTAATTCAGTTAATTTTTGTTAGTTTTTAGAGCGGGTTTGCTAGTTTTTATTTGTTTTTATTTTTGTGACAATGCTTTTAGTTTAGTTTCTATTAGTTTTATTGTTAGTTTTAGTTTTCTCTGCCAATTTCAATCCTGCACCTGACAAATAATAAGTCAGGTGCAGGATTGAAAAGGGCCAGAGTAGGTATTGTCTATCATTTCAGTTAGTTTCAGTTAGTTTTGTAAACTCACAATACAGTTTCAGTTAGTTATTGTGTTTCTTTTCCTTTTTCTAGTTTTTATTTAGTTTTTTCGTTAGTTTTAGTTAACTATAATAACCTTGCGTGGCAGGCCTATCTGTGGGACAGCAACGAGGAGGTGGTAGAGTGGTTGGAGAGGCAGCTAGCCGAAGAAGAGGGTGCGAGGTCCGTGGTCGACGAGAACATCAAGTACATCCGCAGGGACCACATCCTCAAGCAGATTCGCAGGTGACACCTCTCAATAATGCACTTTGACAGAAGTGGGATATTGCTTTGCAACGCCAATTTTCACCAGTCCCCAGTCCCAGTCCCCCCCCACACACACACCTCTCTTCCAGCACCATTTGCCTGTGATGGAAAAAGTTAAAGTCCGGAATTAAAACTGTACTTGAGTAAAAGTACAAAAGTATTGGTATCAAAATGTACTTGAGTACCAAAAGTAAAAAGTTCTCATTGTGCCGAATGCCTAAATCTAAAAGTAGATCAGCTATTTTCAAATGGCCAAAATGTATAGAGGGCTGGTTAATGTATATTTTGTAATAATAAAAATCTACAAAGTAACTTAATAATTAAATAATTGTAGTGTAGTAAAAGTGGAATATTTTCCCCTGAGATCTAGTGGAGTAGAAGTACTGGAAATTGGAAATACTCAAGTAAAGTACAAATACCTCAAAACTGTACATGGTTACTTTCCACCACTACCATTTGCCATTATAATATCGTTTTCTCAAGCCCATCACACCGTCTGCGGCGCGACGCGTTGCCTCGCGGCGCCGCCTGGAAAATAGAACTGTGTTCTATCGGCGCGCCAGGCGACGCGGCGGACGGAGCCGGTGTGCGATAGGTTCATTGAAAATAATGGAGGCGGCTGTGTCCGCCGCGCGGCTCCGCGCGGTGGACGCAGCCGGTGTGTGGTGGGCTTCACACGAGTGTCCTTCTCCTCTCTTCCTTTCTTCTCAGCTTTGTTCAAGCCAACCCAGAAGTTGCCATGGACTCCATCGTTCACATGACGCAGCATATCTCGCCCACACAGCGAACTGAGGTGGTTCGTATCCTGACCACCATGGAGGCTCCGGCCTCCTCCTAGATAGAATGACTGGGGGGGGACGCGGGGGGGACGCTGCCCTCTCTCTCTTTCCTGCCTGGCTCTGCTCAGACCACAGCCCACATTTTAGCCAGGCCTGCTCCTCCTGACTACACTGTAGGACCTGGGCTGGAATCTAGAGCTGGAGGAGCCAAGCTGACGGCCTCTTGACGGCAGCCAAGTTACTGATGAAGCTTGTTGGCGATGATTCTGAGCAGGGGAGAGTGAGACTGACCTCAACCTTAAACATTTTGTAAATGTTCTGACATGTGGTGGTACAGTAGTGTGTGTGGAGATAAGTTAATTGTATTGTGTATATTTAAGTGCAATTTGGAAAAAATGACACAAAGACCAGAAATATCACAAAATTGCGGGTTGCAGAGATGTTGCACGATTGGCTGTTATTGTTTTGTGATAATCAATTGGGCCTCTGTTCTGTTTGAACTGGAAAATGCATAGAAATAAATAATAATAATAATAAAATAAATTCAGGAATTCGGGATGTAGTCCAAAAAAGGCACCTTAATATTTTTTTAAGGTTTGCACATAAAGATTTGAAGCAATTGATGCAAAATTGGAAAAGTTACCATGTTGCTGGGAGTGATGGTGGAAAGAAATCACACACCTTACTAGGGAGAACTTAATTACTGGTCAAAAACTGGGAGAAGGGGGGGGGGGGGGGGGGGGGCACCATAGCATGTACATTGGGGGGGGGTTCTTGTCTGCTTTAAACACGAGGACAGAAGAGCCCAGCGGGGCGTAGGTACAAGGTCCCATTCAGACCCTTGCTGTTTCACAGCTACCCCGGAGTGAGCTGTGGGCAGCCAGCCACACAACAAATCCACGGGAGACGGAATAGCAGCTGCCACCTCTGTTCTCCCTCACACTGCACACACACATGCTGCTTTGAATGCACTTTACTGCTTACTGGTCCCTCACACCGCATCCGGCAGCACACCACACGCACAGTGTTGCAGTGTTGAGTCGGGTGTGTATGTGCACAGACACTCTCCCTATCTCTCTCACGCACACACATACACAGTTGATTATGGCAGTAATGGCCGCATACTGTTTCATAAAGTGGATTCTCCTCCCTTGGGCTACATTCTCTCCAATTATTGAGGCTTAACCCCCCCCCCCAAAAAAGAGAACACAATCATTAAAACAAAAAGAGATGGTTCTCTAGCAGTCTTCTTTTTTTTTTACCTGGAAAATATTTTTCAATTAAATTACTAAATTGTTTAAAATATTAGTTATGTCAAAGAACATAACAGCTTTACTGTATGTCACTGGACATACAGTAACATACATGCTGTGTGACTTAAATTGTGATTTTTAACTTTAATTGTAATCTTAAGTTAACATGTTACATTTGAATTTTTGGGGCTTTGTGACTTTTTTTTTATACTGACCTTCCTAGAAGAAAATACAAGCATTCTGTGTTGGGGGATACATCCTGGATATATGATATGGTATTATGGTGTTTTAAAAAATGTGAAGTCTTGCAACACATTAATTCCAATGATGCTTCATTCAACAACAGTATCCTAAACCCTGCTGAAAGGGAAAATATTAACAATGTTGTATGGCTTCATAGGAGCTTATTGGGACACATGGATCCTCTTATGTTACAAAGTGTCTCGTTGTTTCCTGGATGATGTTGGAGACCAGATAACAGTTGTGAGTCCTATCACGTTGCAAACTTAATAAATGTTGCTGAACATACAATAGTGTGCCGTTTTATGTGTTTGTGTAAACTTTGAAATTGTTTCTTATAGTAGCTGTAGTAAGTAAGAATACAGAATCGACCAAAACAACTGAAGTCGTTAAAATATTTGCACTAATTTAATTTCTTAGTTGTTTTTTTTATGTACTGATTCTCTTCGAGATAGATAATCACGTCACTGGAAGCCTCATTAATTAGAGTAATCGGAATCAAGTCTGATACACTGGAGAGACCTTTTCTGATTGCTCTAGTCTAAAATGATAGTCTCTTATTCGTCTACCCACAGACATCTCTTTCTTATGGATTTTAAACTTCAACCGTCTTAAGGCGGGTGAAGCAGATCACATAATAGTGTGTGTTTGTGTGTGTGTGTGTGTGTGTGTGTGTGTGTGTGTGTGTGTGTGTGTCATTCATATCTTCCCCTTGGCCCTGTCAACTCTATTACTGTCCTACCAACAAATATGTAAGACAAATTGAGTTGCATGCACTCAATACCCACCACAATTATTGGAGGCCCAATAAGAAAATGACTCATTTGGTGTTATAATTGGAAATGTGACTTGCCTGGTCCCTCTGCTCTCCCAGAGGGCTTTGCTCATTTGTGGAGGCATGCTAGGCTGGCTAATTCTTCTTTTAATCACAGACAAACTGCAGAACCAGGTCCTTCCACTATAACATTTGAATGGAGCGATGGGGATTTGAAAAGGAAAAGGAAAAAGAAAAGAACAAACGTTGCCGGGAAGCTGTTGTGCCATTCTTGTTACAATTCTTCCCCAGGTTTAAAATGAGATGCACCACTTTGTTTCCCCAAATACAATGCATTCTAACCCGTTGCATTCAACATCGAGGCAGGATCGAGTCATTGTTCAGGGCAGGCATAGCCAACTTTTTACATTATTAGGCTGCAATAAAGGAATAATATTAAAATCATCTTAATGCATTGTAGCATAAATGCATAATGATTTGTTTATCGGCTACTAAGCTTTCAAACAGCGAAATGGATGGAACAGTTGAGTCAACACTGGACAAATGGAGATGACAGTGGAAATGTAAGGGGGGCTGGTGGGGGGGGGGGGGGGTGTGGTATGTATGTTGAGATGGAGAGAGGGGGGGGGATAACGATAGAAAGAGAAGCAACGCAATCATCATGCATCCGAGACGAGCATAATTCCACATTCACGGGTCTCAACGATTTGACTTGAGACTCAAGAGACAATAATGCCAGTGACCCAGTTGCAGAATTCCAATTAGTGGGTAGGCCAGGCCTATGTGTATGTGTACGTATGCAACAGTTACAGTTGAGATGGAAAGAGAACGATCTTTACAGAGCCTCGGGGTTGTCTGATTGCAGCCTCAACACAAGAGTCTGGAGCCCCATGGTTGCAGGCAGCCCGATTTATACTGCGCACTTCATCGTACGACTGTATTGCATTTGCCCCCCCCCCCCCCAGGATGAAGCAGGATTGAGATGGGATGGGCACCCATACGACCCAAATCAGTGAATGCAGGCCCCAGCTGTGCTCCAGCTCTGCAGACAGCAAGAGGATTGTGAAGACAAGTGCCATTTATTTCAACCGCGTTCTCAATGCAAAGCAGCCTATTCTTCAGACAGACCGGGTATGATTTCACATCTTTATTTGAGGGTGTTTGTCTGTATGACGAGCACATCTGTTCGAGAGTGCGTCTGGATATGAGATATATGGAGGGGGAGGGGGGGCGTGGTGAGATGGATTGGTCTCACACTTATTGAGGATCACTTGAAATCTTTTCGACTACCGCCGGCTCCTAGTATGTGTCTAGGAGCCTGTGGAGCAGACACTAGATGGCAGTATGTGATGTCGCCGGCATGCACTGCAGGCCAACCAACCACTCAGAACATCCATGATTTATCAGCTATGATTTGTTAGCCTGGTTAACCACTCCCCCTTGAATACATTTCATTTACCTATGATGGAATGCTCCAACTACAAACAACTTTCATATAAAAAAAAAGGATAGCAATAATTTAGGGTTTATTTTCAAGTTCTATCTATATATAATCTATCTATCTATCTATCTATTGTATACTACCAGTATACTATACCTTTTTTTGTTCCTAAAACTCAGTTGAGAGAGAGTCACATGTACGTTCTCAATGTAACGCTGAGAGAGAGAGAGAAAAAGAAGTAGCTCAATGTATCTCAGCTTGCTTTTTCTATGTAGCTGTAGCTTTTCAAGCAACATTTCTCCTGGGGAATAAATGTAGCTTGATCAAACTACTGCCATGGTGAGCTACTTGTAGCTCACCTTATAGCTACGCTTTCGAAGTAGCTGACCCAACACTGCTATCTATCTATCTATCTATCTATCTATCTATCTCCAGAGATGCTGCTGTTATTTCGACTACTCCGAATTTCTGAGTAGCCTATGTAATATTTCTAGTCAGTAAACTTTAACTTAATTTCTATTTGGAGGCTTTAAGGTGTGCTTGCCAGCCATATTTGGGCCCTAACCTTGACCTGTGTTGTTAAACAGTCCTGTTGTATGCCTATGTTGATCTGTGATAAGCTAAGAAATTATAACATTTATGACATTATTTCCACCTACAAGAACTGTACAAACATAGTCTACCCCAATTTCAAATAAATCCTGTAACTGTTTAGTATCCTAATGCAGTGGGGTCACCCGGGTCAGTATACAAGGGAGGCTGCATGTGTTAAGCCATTGCTATGAATATCAAGTTAACATGGCTATTATTCAGTAACTTTTCAGCGAGCGACACTGTGTGGTGCTACAACGTATAAATAAGGCTTTACTCTCTGGGGCCAAGAAAGCAGTCTGTCAACCAGCTTTAGGCTTAATCCCTAATCCCCATTCGAAATTTGCCGCTAGGGTCAAAGATTACAATACATTCTGATCATCACCACATAATGCATACATTCTCATTCTGCCCGTGCTGGGTAAACAGTGGCTGGGGAATACTGAATAGCAGGATGACAGGGGGGGTGAAGGCTAATTCACAAGCTGAAGCAGACAGGGGAGGGTGGGGCATTAGAGCAAGGCCAAACAGAGGAGAGGTTGTGAGGTCTGAGATCAAATGACCCCTCAGAACTACAATCCTTTCCTTGTATAAATCATGTTATATATGCCTGATCACCACAGTAATACACAAAAAAACACTGCAATTATTGATTTAATTAATTCCTTTTAAAAGCTAATATTGTCCCCTGGATAACACATGATTGTTGTTTGTTTACCATTGAGGCAGGCGAAAACCTACAGCAAATGACACCTACACGTAGGTATAATTGATATTCTATATTGCATATTGCATTTTTGCTGTCTGTCCAGCAACAGCGACAACAACAAAAAACTTTTAGGGAATGTCTATCTATTCTAGCCTATTCACCCACTGTGCTGTAGCGGTAGCCTAATAGGGGATGAGACTGTCGTGTATAAGGTATAAGCCACAGTAGTATAAATTAGACTTTATAAAACGTGAGCAGTAGTATGCACATTGCACAATAACACGCTGTATGGATGAACCTGTGCAGTGCAGACCAGGTGAGATTTCTCTGTTGGCCAGGCGGCAGCTCTTTTCTCCTCCGCTTTCCCCCCCCCCCGACCTGACATTAGCATTCATAGAGGCACTGGAGTGTGGCGAGCTGCGACCGTCAGGCCAGCTATGAAATGCAGCGGTGGAGCGCGAGAGAGGAGGGAGAGGGAGGAGGTGAATGGTGAATGGTTGGGCTGATGGTAGAGGTTGCCCAATGCGGGATTGTGGGAAAGGTCAGCGGCCAGTGTGCTGCGTTTTGTGGCACATACATCACTGTTATTACTGTAGGTCATTGATTGGTATGGAAATGAGGGGAGGCAGCCGGCTCCGCGCGGAAGGGCGGGCCGAGTGTGGCATAGGGCTAGGCCACTGAGAAGTCATTACCCTATTTAGAATGCCTGTCATCTCCCTGTGAATGGGCTACCCCAGCCTACTCTGCTGCTAACCACAACACCCAACTCGCCCAGGTTTTCTTTTATGCACTCGCACCCCAAAATGTAGTATTTTAGTTTTTTTACAGGCAAATTATTGATACAGGAAAAATGTGGATATACAGTAGGCCTACATAGGACAGACTATAGTTATATCAGCCCAACACACGCACACACGCATGCACGCACACACACACACACACACACACACACACACACACACACGCATGCACACCCACACACACACACACACACACACACACACACACACACATACACACACGCAATAAGAGAGATAGTGAGAGAGAGAGAGTGAGAGAGAGAAAAAGAGAGAAACACATTATACAAATACGGTACACACAAAATTAACAATAGATTGAAAAACAGGGTTCCAGCCCCGTGGGCCTGAACTAATAGACAAAACTAAACTTTGTCAATTAGTTTATCATGGGAGCCAATGAGAAAAAAGGAGGACAAAAACAAGACCCTAATTACAATTGAAATGCAAACATAAAAATTAAGACACCAAACAAACAAAGACATTATAAAAGAAGAACATTAATTTGGTAAAAGTGGAACAAATTGCTTGAATTAAGGGCTTAAATTGAACTTCAGTTAATTGTCTGAAGGCTGCATAATGATAATGACTGCATTTTAGTGATGCTTATCCTACACCCTATTGCCAAAGGTTCCACCTAAGCTGTATGAAGTAGTATGGAGAAAGTCCTTGATATACTAGTAGTATAGTCAGCATCATTCACACCTATACATTGTACTGTAGGCATCTAAACACACACACACAGTCAGTGCAGACTTGCTGACTAAAAGAGTTTGCCTGAATGCAAACATCAGTTCAGCACTGGCCCACTTTGAGAGGTTAGTCACATTAAAATGCATGCATTACAGGCATATCACTGGAGCGTGGAGAGCCAACTCCCTATGGAAATGTCCGTTTACTGCCTTTCATAGGGTCTTTGGAATGGTAGGATTTGTAGCCAGTGTCCTCTGGCTATGAAGGACAAAGGCAACCAACCAGGGAAATCATTGTGCTTCATGAGACACAGCGTCGTGCCATCCAACAGTCTTGTGGTAAAGGGTTCCTTCCAATCATACCAACAATCGTAAACACACTATATACTCGAGAAGGATTTCATGATCAAACAGAATTTCTCTGCTTCAAAAACACTCATTGCCAACATTTCTGTCTGGCGACGGGGTAGCGAAAAGTATCATACAGTGTTACTAAGGTGCTGCTCAAAACTTAATGATGGATGGTTTTTGTATTTTTATCCATTTTTTCATGTGTTTATGAGGTTATGTGCAATGATGTCTTCCCTTTGTATTTGACTTAACAGTCAAACGTGCCAAAAACAGTGTTATAGTGACATCACAATATCATCCCCTCCCCTAACCCCTTCCCCTTTATCATACAACAACAGCTGTGTGTGTGGCTTATGTTCAGGTGGATCACCACCCACCAGGAAAACCAGGCATAATTAATGAACTGGCGTGGGTGTGTCGACATAGAATTCTGTACACTTTTTAGAAAAACAACTTCCTCCTTATATAATAATAACGCCAGATGATCATGTTATAGGGTAGAAAAAATGAAGGCACACCATCTTTAACGTGAATTTCTTCATTATCAAATAAGTCCTTGACTATTTAAGATGTGTGGTGGTCTTCAGACTCGGCAACAGCTCACATTAGAAGGGAGAGGTGGGGGAAGGGAGAAGGGACGGAGGGGGAGAGAGAGAGAGAGAGAATGATTTCTGTCATGTAGTGCACAAGGTGAATCCATAAAGTCCAGATGTAACCCTCTAGATAAACAGTGTGCTATCCAGATAACGTGACAGCTCAGGAGGAGGAGAGAGAAGGATGGTTGATCCCAGCCATAATCCAAAACTGCTGAAACCACTGCTTGTCTGTATAATGTATGTAATGTATTAACCTAGCCTATGAAATGTATGCGCTTTGAAACATTTTGGTCTGCAAAATCACCTCCCTTACAAGTTAATGTACATCAAATGAAGCTGTTGCCTGCTTAGATTCAATTAAGATACTGAAGTTAAAGCATCGTATTCAGTTAGTGCTGTAACAGCTTACTGCCCAGAGCTGAGTTGGTACAAACACATACATAGTGTTTATATCAGATTCTTAGAAACACCCAGAAACACGATTGATTGATTGATTGATTGGTTGATTGATTGATTGATTGATTGCAGTATTAGTCAGCACGTGGTAGCCTACAGTAATTTGGAAAGATCCTTTAATAAAGATCCTTAAAGATCCTTTAATAGCGCATAACTCATCTTGGTGACAGAGTAGTAGAATGAGAATTTGACCATGTTTGTTTGTTGAGGTACCCCTATGGTGGTACGAGATCATGGTTAATGCTCCCTCTGGTGTTGTGGCTGTGGAGTGTTTGATGCATATATTGATTGAGTATCAAGTATTTGCAAAAGGAAGGAATTAAGGCACTTTAATTATAGCCTCGCGTAGCCATACTAATATCACTGGGTGAATATTTGTCTGGTTCTCCTCTGTGTTTTGATTTGTTTCCCCAAGGGGCGGTTACAAAAAGACTCAAACAGACTCTATTGGTTAGACCTACAATCAGCCCGCTACGGCCCTGGTTGGTTATGGGCCAGTAAGCCTGTCCTACAGTATATTTGCATACTGGGCCCTGGTTGATCCTCCACTACCTCTGGTAAAATCTACACTAATAGCTGAATATAGGACGGGCTAGCGCCCCTCAAAAATCACACTTGTGTTATCATCATACATCATCACATTCCGGCCAATGACAATTGGCGACCTCACTTTTCTGTCCTCACTTTGTATCCTCACTTCCGTGGTACACACAGACACAGAAAGCTGGGCATGCTCCACCAATCAAATCGTCATTGGGGTACACACAAACACACAAAACTGGGCATTGTAGGGGCTAGTAGCGCCCCTCAAAAACATATGGACAGGCCATTATTGCCGATTTGCATACTCCCTATAGAGTCCCGCAAAACTCACCTGAACTCTCCACTCACAGAATGCAACAATACAACCTGTCAATCTATTATTATACAGTAAAAACATATCCTCCATCTAGAATCAGCTTCAGGCTTTCGCTATAGGCATGTTTTTCAGTATTTAGGTCTAGACTCAAGACCCAATTAAAGCATAGCCTATACCTGACAACCACCTTACCCCTTCAATTTCCACCTCCTCACATCTGTTGCTTGAGGGCCTTCTGAAACCCTCTTGCTAGTATGTCTGCCCCAGCATTGATGCTAGTGAGGTATTTCACATGATTGATGTATGCACATAATTGATTGATGTATGCACATACTCAGACCAACAAATTCTCACACTCAAGTTGTGTGCACTCAAGAGACCTCTTGATAATTGTGATTTGTGTAAGTAATCCTATAATCACATTATTTCTGTGCATTTTCTTTTTATTTATTTATTGCTCCCTATAAAGCACTTTGCAGCGAACCTTTCACAGCGTTCTTAAATTACATTATACATTGGTTTATGTAGTAGTGACATCTATTTGGTCGTTTAATCCGATCTAGAATCAGGAATATCTAATATAAGTCTTATTATAGTAGCTCATTGAACTATGGCAAAAATATTCTCTACAGCTGCCGCCCAATTCGTGCAGTGTAGGAATGAGAAAGTAGGTGGGGAACCCTTATGATTCTGTCCTCTTCAACTTTAATCAAAAGTACACTGACATGCTTCAGCCCCCTCCCTTCTTTTCATAATAATGGACCGCTAAAAATTCAGGAGGCAGGCTCCACATCAATCACTCGCCAGATTTGAGTCCAATGCAATAAATATGCAAATGAGGAGAAGCCAATGTCTCGTAGCTTTGAGATCAGCACAAGAAGGGAAAAAAAGGAAAAAAAACTGTATTAATTGCCCATGGCCAGAGGAATCCTATTACTGTGGGCATTGATTATAAAATTGTGTATGTGAGTGATTTTCATGAAGGAAGAGGAAGCCTTGAGCGGAAAAAAAGAAGAAGATAAAGAGAAAATAAATCAAATTAGAGAACTCAGGCCAAATCGATCAACTACAAAAAGGCAAACAACAAAGAGTAAATCTAACTTCATATAATATTTCATTCAAAAGCTTCAAAAGATTTCCATCTCAAAATGCAATAGAATGTTTTTCAGGAATAACAACTTTACGACAATGTCCACAGGTATAAGTGTTCCATCTCCATAGGCTTTAATATGCTATTAATTTATTCATTTGCTTCTGGTTTATTAATAGGCAAACCCCCCCCTAGGCCAAACAACATCTCTCACATTGGCTTATATGGAGGCTTGATTATTTTTCATTTCTGCTACAAAGGAGCTGAGTTGCCTAACAATTTAAATGTCCATTCTGTAAAGGTTTTGACTTCACTATCAACAATGCTTAAAATGATATTTGTGAACATCTGCTCTGCAGCAAACTGAGCTTACTAGCCTATTCTGTGCCATATGCGTGACTTGTGACAATGCAACCTCAATAACAGTAGGCGAGTCCCTGTCCCACCAGTGGCCACCACAATATAACGTCCTACAGCACAAACATATTCTAACTGTGTGATCTACCTAAGAGCTTAATGCAATAATCAGTGTGAGCTAGGTTTAAATTGATTGGCTGGTTTGTGTTTGACTTGCAAATCTATGTCTTAATCACAGTTGGATAAAGAAGGATTAGTTTGATCAACTGCAAGCCATGTCTCTTTCAAACAGAAAAGAAACAACATGAAAATGGTTATATAGGCTTAAGCCTGTTTTGCACAGCAGTTGTAGGCTGACAAAAATAATATATTTTCAAATGGAAGAAAAGAGTCCATTATTGTAGTTGGTCAACACCATTGATTAAAACCTCTGTCAGGTTGAAATAATCAAATGCTGAGAAACAAATGCCATTTCGGGACTGGTTGAGCCGGGTGATAGTCACTGATGTTTCCTTGCTATAGCCTAAATTGAGTATGCTCCCTTTTTGCTTTCCAATGTGCTTTGCAATGTTATTCCTGTGCCGGTACAAACAGGTGAATGGTGCACTCACTGCACCTGACCTAGTCACATGATCAGGTAAATTAGAAACAGAGAAACCGGTTGATTCTATGCTGATCTTCCTCTCATGCAGGGAGAAGGAGGACTTCTTACGGTATGCCGAAGCTCATAGTTTAAGCCTTGTTTTTGCTATCCTGTATTTTCTTTTGTATGGCTAGTGTGCATTATGTTGTAATCTCGGGGCTGGCAAATAATTCATGTTTGTCCATGTCTGTTTCCTTAAAGGGACCAGTCCAGCCACAGTTTTCAGCTGTTCTTTTATTTTACCTTTTAGTTTGCTTTATGTTAATTTGACTTATTAGTCATTGGCATTTGAGGTTCAGCAGGTGCTAGACTGGTGATTATTAAATAATGAGTTTGCTCTCCTCTTTGTTTTACAGTATGTTCTAGTATGTCCGCCCTGATACACGGCCTCCTTTCTATGTTGGGACTGCACTGTGGGAGCTTTGGTTTTAGTCGTGTTTTTATGTTAATCTGTGACACTGACACTGCATGGTTTTGTATTGAATATTTTAGATGTTATATTGCATGTTATTTGGTGTCAAGCCTGTGTTTGACACCACCGTCCAAAATACAGAAATGTTAACCAAGGGTCCCAAAGAAAGGGACGTTGGGTTAATGTGGTTAAATTGGAGATTCAACATTTGAAATGTAAGGAGGTATAGACCAGCAGATTGCAAATTTGGCACAGTATAGCTAAAATAATTTTAACTGGTTACTTTAGCTACTTTAGGCTGCTACGCTGAATTACTAAAGACTAACAAAACCCAAATCTGAAGACTTACAACTTAATCCTCTTGGTCCCTTGTGGGATATAAGGCTACAATGAGCTACGCCCATCGTTTCCTATATCCTTGGCAATGTGTTGTGCCTCGCCCCAGTTCTGCCCCAGGTCATTTTAGGTCTCATGAGTAGTTTTCTTTTGCCTGCCGGAGTCCATCGCAGGCTGATTTGGGAGATGGAGATCCTGCTCCATTTGGGAGATCTGGTCCAACCATTTGTCTTTGCTTTATTTCACTAGTAGTATATTGTTCTTATTATAGAGCAAATCTGTGTGAAACATCTACTATAGCAAATCTGTGGGAAACATCTAATGGTAAAAAGTATAGATTGGTGAACTATCCATATCCTATTCGCTGGTTACAAGTGATGTCCCTATTGACATTTTGCTGACCGCGGCCATCTTGCCATCAGAGTTAGGAAGTGCTCGTTTTCAGTAAAACAACGTCCTGCTACCTCCTGCATTATGTGCAAATTCAAAACAGGTGGTACCCATGGGCCGTTGAGTGATATCCAACAAGCACTTCCAAACTCCAACACCTGCAAGGACAGAAAGTATCTCATTCATGTCTACAGTGGCTTTTTATGAAACGAACACGTTACAGATAGAGGATAATTCAAGCTTTTCATACAGCTGCAATGTTGGTGAGTTTGATGTTGTTTAATACAATCAGGACTTTTCTGTTTGGATGTATGGGCTGTCAATGCCAAATTGCACCTAAGTTAATTGGCCACCCTGCCATTAAACTTATGGCAAGATGTGCATATCAATTTGTTACTCTAGTGCAGGGTCAATAAGGGCCATATTTTGACTAGGGCTGGGGGCCGAGTCCGCACGCACGAGGTCTTGCCCTGAAAATTCATTTTCAGGGCAAGACCCCATTTGAAAAGGATGCCCAGTTTGACATGCATAGGCTACTGACCTCCATTTAATGCCATTTATATCTGGGACCCCCCCCCCCTTTTTTTTTCTTCTTCTTCCAGGGGCCACAAGGGGGCGCTTCGTGGGCAGCAAATGGCCCGCCGGCCGCCTATTGGGGAACCCTGCTCTAGTGACAGTCTATAGAGTGAAATCACCTGATTCCAACACCAGGCAATTGCAAGGCTAGTCCAACCCTGCATGCATTTCTATCTTTTTTTTTCTCCACATTTTTCTCCATTTTGTTTTCAATTCCCAACGTGTTGGCTTGGGGAGGGTCTAGACTCTAGATAACACGTGTCCCCCCCGATACACCGTTGCATTTTCACCTGACAGCGAGGAGTTTCCCTGCATGGGAGAACGGAACGTGCACAGTGTGATGCTATCTCCCCCATATATCTGCCCATGCATTTATTTCCCTGCTGAACATAGGTGCCCCGACCAAGAACAGGGCTTGCTAATGCAGTGACTGTGATGTCATCAATTTGACTTCATATAACTTCATAGACTGGCCTGGACTCCATATTTGGGCACGCCTGACACACAACTTCCTATATGGGCATAAAAGGGCCACTAATAACAATTTGACAGAAATATGATAGACCCCAACAATGGTTCCAAAACATGCCCACAAACACTTAAATTCCTGTCACTTTCGATACAAATTTTAGGCTATTCTCCACTAAACATCCATATCAACTAGCTGTAATTAATACTCACAGGATTGTTTAAAATGACATATTCAACGTTAACCTATTTCCAACTCTCGTTTCTCATCTGAATTAGTAGTGAAAGTATAGGCTATAGCTGATCAACGCAGTAAAAACATTTATACCAAGATAGCTTTGAAGCAAACCAAATGTATAAAGAACCTATCAGACCAAACCGCAGCATCTCTGTTTGCCCACCATGACCTCAATGCAGCGTTTGATGCTTCGGTCACCAGACTCTTCTGTATCAACTTCCTTTTATTATTGACTTTACAAGCCCTTCCCAAGATGTCTCTTTATCAAACTAAACAATGAAGGACCACAATGGGAACAAGCCCCTGGGGCTTTTAGTGTTATCCTTTTAGCAGTGGTTTTCAACCCTTTTCATATCAAGGCCCATTCTTTATTCTGCATTTGAGCCACGGATCACCATTTGATGACATTTAGCCTCTCAGACCCAAAACTAAAGAATATGTCCACATATCCATGCTGTATTGATGCTGATACCATAGGAGAGATAACGATAAACTATTCCTCTACATTCTCTAATTGTGTAGAATTAGCTTAAGTAATGCAGTTGTTTAACAATAATACACTTGAGAATTTTACACTTGATGGTTAACAACTCTACATCATTTAGCTGGGGACTACCTGGAACCCCCTCAAGGACCACTGGTTGAGAGCCACTGCTTTTAGCGTAACCTTTGACTGTACTGTTAATTAATAATGTTAATAAAGTATTCAATCAAATAAATGATTATTCTGAAGATTCTCTAAACAGGTGCTTGGGTCTCTTTGATTCACACTATACTATAGTATATCCCTTTTTGCCATTTGTGAAAACCACATTGACTTGCTTGTCTTAACTGTCAATAGACGTGCCTCAATTTACCACTTGAGTCAGTCGGCATGGGGCGGTTCTATTGAACAAGCTGTTCCTTATTGTTTGCAGACACTCAATGTCTGCCCTGCTGTGCAAATATACCAATAAATAATGGGGTCAATACAAACAGTCTTCAATTGCACTATGTATCCCACAGTACATAACCAGTGCAAAAACGTTGTTCCATATTGATGTGAAACCTTGAATTTGTTGCTGCTGGGCAGAAACCTAGCTGTAGGCCTAATATCCATATATTAACTTTTTAGAGGGGGGGGAGGGGTTTGTAGTAAATTAATGGCCCACTTTGTCATACTTCAGTGTCGCACAAAAGATTGTGCAGCACATTTTAAGATTGTAAATTATTTTCTGTTTTTGAATCCTGAAAATAACAGTTTGGGACATACATTATAGCTACTAAGCTACTATGTATTGTCTACCTTCTATCAAAACATGACTGTTGGCTGTAAGGCGAATACTGCAGACAGGACACATTATCACCAATCAGAATATGTTAACAAGACAGTGCTTATTCAGATATATTGCATCTGATTAAAAAAACTAAAGGAAAAACAATATTCATATACAAATTGCTGCCAGTCTGTTAAAAACATCAAAATAGGCTTTTAAAAGTCATAAGGTCTTGAGGTAAATGGGACAAATAATTTAAACATTTATATTGCTCAGGTTAATTCACAATGGAATGATAATTCTTCATTAAATATAGGGCATCATGGTCTATGTATTAGTAGTTTATGATTTTACTACGGCACATCTAGCACAACAATGTTTATAGCATTACTTTCTGAAATGTGTCTGAAATAATGTATTCATGTTTGAGTGTATTGAGCCTTCATTCTCCTCCATAGCCATTGAATAATGTTGGTATAGGGTATTTTAAAGTTGCTAGTAAAATTTCAAAATTGTCAAGAAATAATTCCAATGGATTAGTTAAATAACCTAACATGAAAATAATACAAACATCTATGCATAACAATAGGTGAAACCTCAGATCATTAATATAATTAAGGCCTGCTGTCATCACATTTCAAGGAGCAAGGCCTAAGCTTTGTGTGTTTATGGAGGCTTAAACAAAATAATGAAAATATGTATTTCCTTAGTTTCTATTTATCTTGCTTTCTTAAGCATCCCCTGATACACTTTGGTGTATTTGGAAAATGAGTGTGTTCTTACAAAGACATTTAAAAATGAATAGGCTAATATTTATCTGTATTTCAATGGGTCATAAACTTAGATGATAGCACATACTGTGAAAGTGCAAGAGAAGCACCCTTGACTTGCTGCTATTCCAAGTAAATCTTAATTAATCCTTTGTTTCTTCCATGTTTTATTATACAGTGAATGGTCTTCTAACATTGGTGGTCACATATAAGCCTCACCATATCAAACATAATATATCACGTGAACTTTGACGTGTCAAAGATAAAGCTTTTGGTAGCATATCTGACCATCAATGTTTAATGTAGGCTATATGTACTGTATATAAACATAATTATTTAAAGACAAAAAAATCATTTTATTTTTCAATTTAACGATCTGCCATTAATTATTTTCACAAGGAACAACTTCAAAGAATCAAAACTAGTTCTGAACACTCTTACAAATGCTATGCATTTCTTGTGTTCAACAACTGAAGGTGCAAAGCACTTGCAGTGTTTGTGCTGTGGTCTTTATTTGGCAACTGTTTATTTGTATTTTCTAGGTTTCTTTTTTTCTCTTATGTGAACACATAATACAAACTATAGCACAGTGAGGAACCACATAAATAGAATAAATACAAAAGTTTGGTTTCTTGCATTAAATTATTTCTCCATCTGAATCGAGGTTTCACGCTATGCTGATATCCAAACCCCTGAAAGTACTGTACATTTTTCGTAAACAGTTGACTGTTCCAGCCTACATTTCTTCTTCTTTTTATTCTGAATCTGAGTCTGAATTAAATTTAAATGCATTTTATTTGTCAGTGTTATATAGGGAATCCAGCTTCTTTCTTCAATTTTTTCTACTGAAGGCATAAGCTTTTGCTGATGGCGATCAAATCATATACAGCAACATGTCCAACACACCAACTGTACTATCAGGTCCTGAGAAAGGCTTTTGGTCAAATGTATTGATCTGCTGGATAATAATGTGTTTTAATTTCATAATACAGGAATGATGGTGAAGATGATGAGGATGAAGATGATGGTGATGGGCCTCATTTATCAATATACATAAAATGTTTAAAGAGGCAACAATGCTGAGTTATACATGCATCTCATACCAGTATTGAGAGAAATTAATTTAGTTTCATGTATCAAGAATGATTTTGGTATAGCCCACAATGTTTTTATATTGTTTGATCAATGAAGCCCATAACTTTCAAAACAATTACTGAACATGGTCTGACCATTATTTGAATCAGCATATCAATTATTAAGCAAACGACAACATACTCAACAGTGCATAATTAAATAAATAAACAAATAAATAAATAAATAAACAAACAAACAAACAAATAAATAAATAAATAAATAAATAAATAAATAAATAAATAGCTCTATCAATAAATATTTGAACAATGATACCGTGAAACAAATGAGGGGTTCTTTTGCCTTTTAGAGAATGCAGTTCCATCATGTTCCAATGCTGTCCCATCATCAGACTACATATGTCACCAGACCGTTCCTTCACTCAGTTCTGAAGAAGGCTGTGACAGCTGGTTGGCGTATCCGTTTTCGCTCTGCATGGACAGCGTGGTGAAGGGCGTGCCGGGCCCACACATCTCACTGGAGACGCTGTGCATGGAGCCTGGCCCGCCACTGGGCTCCGGGCTGGGTGAGTCTGCCGGGTGGTGGTGGGATGCGATAATGTCCGAGTAACAGTGCACGTCTCCACCAGGACAGTGGTGCCCGGGATGGTGGTGGTGGTGGTCTATCGCCACTAATGGGGCGCCGGCAGGGACGGACGAGGGCACGAAGCCTAGCTCTGCTGGTGTCTGCGAGGACGGGGGACCACCGTGGTAGTACTCGTAGTTTCCTCCTTGGCCGTAGTATTCATTCTGGTAATCTGCAGTCATTGTTAAGAAAAGAACAACAAGAAAACATCCCAGTTAGGGTTATTTGGAATAAAAGGACATTATTAAAAAGAGGATTAAACTGAAATGGTCCTCTCATAATGGCATCTAGACAGTAGGTCACTGTATTAGTCCACATTATGCAAGTTTATATAATATTCAGTGATAGAAGACTGCTCAAAGTTGTCATTCAATATGACATAATAATAATAATAATAATTGCATTACTATTAGTTAGTTATGAGGTTTATCAATCTAATGAATTGCTTAATATACCTCCATAGTAAGAGAAGTGTCCGTTGGGCAGCAGCTCTCCTGGCTCCAGTCTGTCTCCCAGCGTCCTCATTCTCCTCGGGCTGCGGAAGAACGCGTGTCTCCTGCCCCCCAGAGCGCTCAGCTGCTTCATCCGCCTCTCCTTAGACCTCCGGTTCTGGAACCATACCTGCAGCACGTGACGTACACCAATTAATTTGTGTATTTTCATGTGACCAGTTTTTGAGTGATTGAATACTTTATTAACAGTTTGTATAGAAAGAAGCACAGGAAATAGCCTTCAAATTCAATTAAGGTCTGCTATAGGATTTATAACCCAAGAAAGTGTAGCCCTGCCCCTATAAAGAGGTCAATTCAATTCAAATGAGCTTTATTGGCATGAGAAAACATACGTTTCCATTGCCAAAGCAGGTGTCGAAATATAAGAGAGCCTGTTGAAAATGGGGAATGTGTGTATATATAATATATATACACACATTCCCCATTTTCATATATATATATATATATATATATATATATATATATATATATATATATATATATATATATACACACACACACAGTTGGGGGGGGGGGGTACAGCATTTTGTAAACATCTGTGTCACATTGTGTCGTTATATATGTTATACAGGGTATAAAGCTAAAAGAAAACAAAAAAAGCTTTTACTTGCATGCATGCGTTGACAAACTATAAATCTGTGTGTGTGTGTGTGTGTGTGTGTGTGTGTGTGTGTGTGTGTGTGTGTGTGTGTGTGTGTGTGTGTGTGTGTGTCCTATAGATTAGATGCATTGTGTTTACCTGTATGACTCTCATGTTCAGGCCCGTCTCTTGCGCCAGCTGTTCTCGGATGTGTCTGGTGGGTTTGGGGGTCGCCGTGAACGCAGCCTTCAGCGTCTCCAGCTGCTTGGCCTTGATGGTGGTCCGCGGCCCGCGCCGCTTCCCGCCCACGCTCTGCTCGTCGTTCTCGTTGTTCACGCCCGCCTCCTTGTCGGACGAGTGTCCTCCCAGGGTCTCGGAGTCCTCTTTACCGTCGTCCTCCTGCGGGTCTTGGGAATCTGGAGACATACTGGGGTCACTACACGTCGTGACTGCGATTCGAAAACAAAAGAATAAAATGCCTTTATTTTAGTTTTTGTTGCGAGAGGACTTGTGTAATTAATTGGATGATGTTAATAGGCTAGACTATACTCTCGCCCCGCCCCCTTCTGCTTGTTTGTACAATATCATCATCACCTTTATTTATATACTGGGGATTCGGGAGTAGCCTAGGCCTACATTCAATTGAGGGCAATAAACAATCATTTTCAATGTAGTCCAGGTTACAAATAGGCCTTCAATATACAAATCAAAATACATCCTTTACGCATTACAACATTGTAAAAGTCAGGGTAAATTACAACGGAACTTTAAGCAGAACAAAACAAAAACAACTCAATTGAAACATGCCGGATCGAGCACTCACGGTTAAAAATGATTTGGAGCATTCCTTTGAACTGACCAAATTATGTCAGGGAGCTCAGTTTGTATTGTGTGGAATCGGACGTGCATATTTAGTTGTCAACATGGGCTATATCATTAATGTTTCCAATAATATATATTAGTCTATATTATTATTATCATCATCATTATTAAATAATATTTATACTACATAATAGCATGTGCCTTTCGTCCATCAAGAGAGCTACAATTTAGTCGTTCGTGTCAAATCACCTGCGAGCAGGATGGTGTCTTTGCCGTTGCTGTTGTGGTAGTCCTCTTTACAGACGAACTTGAACTCGTCCAGAATGTACAGCTCCTCTCCGGTGGACAGTTGCTTGTTACACATCACGCAGGTGAAACAGTTGAGGTGAAACACTTTGCTCTTCGCCCTTCGAACCAGGTCGTTGGGTGAAATGCCCTGGGCGCAGCCTCCACACTTTGTACCAAATCTCCTGTGTGGAAAAGACCAACAAAATATAGCCTACGGTTACACGGCAGGAAAACAAAACGACTGTTATTTGTCTTTATTGGCATTGGCCAATTATAGGTTGTTGTTGTTGAGTAGCCTAATAAATGCAATACATTATTCTACACGTGTTCTTTTGAATTGCTATTACAGGCCTATCCCTCTCTGAGATAACAAGTGCATGGCCGAGTCTTTTCTTTTCTTTTTCTATTGCCAGCTGCAACGGTTTATTTGAATTTGAATATTCATAACAGCGATGCATGCCTTGTGTTCTATGATTTGATATGAGGGATTCAAAGCGACTTATTATTCAAATCCACTTATCACATTTTCACTCGACCTTCGGCGGCAAATAGCCGGCTCTGCAGCGTCTGATTGAACTTAAGGCGGTAGGCGGTACACAATTCTCAAACAAATAGCCTTGGCTTATGTCCTTGCGGCTTTCTAGGTTGACAGTCCTACGGTGTAAACAAAGGACAATTTAGCGGAATCAATCACATTTAAATTAAGCCATAATAGGCTATAGGCCCAGCACCAACGTTTTTATATTTTCGTTTTAATTGCTCTGATAGTGATATAGGTAACCATTCCAGCCACCACAAATATTCAAGGGTTTATGCTAGCTTAATGAGCTTTAATTATTATTATTATTTTTAAATTGCACTGTGCTTAACAACAGACAAGCAAGAAATACACCAACATTACATTTTACACAAGTGTAGGTTCGATCGTCGGGTCCTTACCTAAAGAAGTCGTTCTTACAGTATAATCTCCCTTCTCGTGAAAAACACTTCTCTGTCAAATTGCATTTACAATCACAGCACTGAACACACTTGATGTGCCACGGACTGTCCAGAACTTTGAACAAAAACCTATCAAGAATAGGCCTCTCGCAGCCAGCACAGTGAACCATTGTTTGGAAAATGTCCAGCCAGTGTGTGTTGGTTGTATTTATGTTAGTCTCAGCGTGGCGCTTCCTCCCCAGTGTGCTGCAGGTCTTCAACACTTGCTTGAGTCTTTCTTGTATGATCCGGAAATTAGTATTCAATCCAAATTAATCTGGCAAGAATTATACCATGATCCGTGAGATTATGTATTGCTCTTCTGGTCCACAAGACAACCATCCATGTTTGATCAAGAGCCCCGAACGATGGCTTAACTGCTGAACAAACAGGAATGACATTTCTGAATCAAAATGACAAACTTATAGGTCCCATGATCCAAGAAGAATGATGTGTAAAATGTATCAATACGCCGTATCAATAAGAAGGGGAAAAAAACGGGTTTGCATGAGTTCACCGCCGAGAAATATAGGCTATAATAAATTAGTGTTTTCTAAAAAAGAAAAAGAAAAGAAAAATCATGTAAATACAGTCGGCGTGTGTCACATTTCCCGGCGATGAGCTACAGTCAGTGTCTAAGCGCCAACAGCACAATATGAGACCTCTGGGCGGCTGGGTGTGCGCCTGCCTATTCAGACCCCGTGACGTCATCTCCCATCAAACCCTATCAGCAGCCAGCCTGCCACTCTCCTCCGCACATACACGGAGCATCATCAGAGAGTCTGTCTGTCTGCTATGCATGCATGGATAATATACAGTATACTATACCACTGTTACTCAACGTCTGGTGGCCCTGGTGTCCAAATGGACAGGTCTATAGTGGACAAATGGCAATATTTGTAATATTTGGGGCAGCGTGGTAGCCTAATAATAGCCAGGATTTACATTTTGGGTGCATATATGGGCAAGATTTCGACCCATTTACATTCTCTCTTTTTATGTGAGAGGATCCCTAGCCCTATATAGTATATACGATCACAAATAACAAGCTAATATACACATTTATTATCACAATTTAGTTTTATTCATTTCTGCACACAATGTATTTTCCGGTAGATTTGCATCGAAAGCCATTTATATCGATATTTATTTATGTATTTATTTGTTTTTATTTGTGATACATTTAGATATAGATAAATGTCATCCATTATAATTTCCATTCAACGCCTGAGTGTTCATCCTGTTTTGGCATCTTGTTCA
The DNA here is from genome assembly GCF_963924005.1 of Protomyctophum bolini. Taxonomy (NCBI): domain Eukaryota; kingdom Metazoa; phylum Chordata; class Actinopteri; order Myctophiformes; family Myctophidae; genus Protomyctophum; species Protomyctophum bolini. The sequence continues at coordinate 36,092,983 of NC_137874.1, read as the reverse complement.
GGCTAACAATTAGCCTATATATCTATAGTTAAAATAACGACATCATGAAAAGGCTGGGCCTGCCCTGGGTGGGTATAGACCTATACTGTAGGCCTCTATATGTTGTTGCTTATTGAACGTGCAAACAACGCTTAACGATAGACTATAGACTATCTCTGACTATATAGCTCCCTTTTAAATTGCACAAACATGAACTGTGTGTGTGTGTGTGTGTGTGTGTGTGTGTGTGTGTGTGTGCGCGTGCGCAAATGGAAGCAATATGTGCATGTCTGCATTGTGACAGGCAGCTGTTGATTTAGAATGAGCAGCCAGGTGAGGTGCTGCAAACGAAATGACGCTCTAGTCTAGTCTATTCCACCACGCAACACTGCAAAATCCAGAGTGTCGACTCAATTTAACTGAGACTTAAATGAACCCGCGGTCCAGGCTATATAGACTAGGCTACTCTCACAAATTAAAACACAGGGAGGGCATGGCTGCAGTGGCAAACAGTGGTATATGGCCCATGCACACAATGTTAATGATATAGCTTAGTATAAGCTGCCTGTTTTCGAATCTGCCGTTGGCGTTTTGAGATAAAAAATGACAACAATAAAATATGCTAGCTAGGCCTATACTACTTATAGACTATAGGCAACTAATAATTTATTTAAGCAGGAATATTGCGAAAATGAGAATTGTAGCCTATAGCTATATACGGGTAAAAATCTTTCCTTGAAAGCTTTTGGGGTTTTGCGCATGTGAATAAAACTGAATCAGTGACAGATGATAAATGGTCAGGATTTGATTTTCGGGACGTGGGAAGAGAATGGCTATAGGGAACACATGAAAACAGGCTTTTCACATATAGATTAATGTTGCCCCAACATTATTTTTCATTACGTGTGAAAGGACAAGGATCACTAATGATTATACCATCTAGCGATATATGCGCTCCCTTAAAGATGGTATCGTGCCCTGGTTGGTGCACACTGGGGACATTCGGCTTGGCTGGAAACGTAGATAGCGGCTTTTGCTACACAGGCTCCCAGCTCTGTGGGCCCCCGATAGCTGTTACCCGGGGAAATCTAAACAATCAGTTGTGCAAGATGAAACATAAAAGAAAGTGTTGCGATATCTTCAAACCTGAATAATTTGAGATGTTTCAAGACTTTTTATTTTATTTATAGGCCTATATATCTTCTATAAGTGCTGGCAATATAGGCTCAGAAATAGTTCACATGGGCCTAAATATTATAAAAGCTGTGTGCACGAGCTACCATTTTGGTGTTTTTTGGACTATTTGCCCTTACAGACATAATTGTGTATAGCCTAATAATGCAGGATAATATAGCCCGACTATAGTTGATGTAAAAATGGCAAACGCCTGTGTGTGCATGCACTGCAAACAGGCGTGGGGACACATGCGGGCTATAGCCTACACTGCACTCATATTGGCCTATAGGTGCAGATTGAACGAATTAACTGATTAATTAATTAATGAGGCAAATAACGTTCAGACCAGCAAGAAGCATTGAGCTTTATATTGGACCACATAATAGGCTATTTTATTTAATATGTTCTGTGAAATTAGTTTACAAATAGTGTGGACTCATGATCCATATAAACAGCAGTTGCAGGTTGGAATGTATTATTCAATGGCGTTAATGTGTATAATCGCGTATAGTATATCACACTCATTCTTTCAGTCATGAGACAAATGTTGTTATATAGCTCAGTTGCAGGAAGGATACATATTTAACTGATGACGTCACATATTAATCAATCCCACTTGCTCAGTGTCAGTCAGTCAAAAATGTTCCATTGCTGCCACGTGTTGTCTGGGTGATGAGCAAAGCAGAAATATAGGCTATTTATGTCATTATCAGGAAGATGATGATGATCCTGGGTGAGTCTATATATTCTGTAATCTGGTAGTTCTCAACCAGTGGTCCTTGAAGGGGTTCCAGGTGGTATAGGAGAGACAACATGAAAACATTGATCAAAATAACAATTCTTCTATATAGCCTATATCATTCTGTAATTGTGTAGACTTCTTCTTATACATGAATTTAGTAATGCAGATGCGTTTAACAATAATGTTCAGGGAGCATAATTGGTTACCAATTAACTCTCCATAACTTCGCTGGGGAATGGTACCAACATCAATACAGCATGGACAGTGGACATATTCTTAGTTTTGGGTCTGAGAGGCTAAATGTCATCAAATGTGGTCCCGTGGCTCAAATGCAGTTGAAAACCATGCATGCACTGCTGTAGTCACAACTTCACAAGCTATAGGGTGGCTCTGTCTGAAGGCAGAATATACTGTAGGTCTCTCACTTGTCTTGAGATGATCCTCCACAGCCCTGGCTGCATAAACACATGCTGGTGCAGGAGATGCATTGAAGTGGTATAGCCCAGGCCATGGCGCCGCAACCCGGTCTCACCCAAAGACGGCGAAATATCACGGATTGCGTGTATATGCACGTATATGGCAATCCGTGTATATATAGGCTACTTTATTTCTGTGGGCGCCGACAGGATGCAGCCATAGTGTTCTTATACATCTGAACTAATTTCATCATTTGATGTCAGTGCTGCCTCGTTTGGGATGATGGGGTGAGCTACAATCCCAATATGAGATTTAATTATGTAGGCCTACAATTTATCTACACATTATATGCCATATGTGTTTGTTAGCAACGTTTTGCTCCATTTCAACATTTACAATCTATATTTCACCTCAGTTGTTCCTGTTCCACAGGGACACTCTTTAAAATGTAGTTCTCAATTCATTTCATTTCATTTGGTTTATTTTCTCTCATATTATAAAAATACAAATACATTTTTCAATTATTGTTATGTATAGGCCTAAATTGAAGCATTAATGAGTACATGAGTTGACCATGTATGTAGGCTACTGTATACATGTATGGAGAGAGAAAGTGGAGGGATAGAAAGACTGTCCGTACATGTCTGTACATGTTTTCTACCACAATCCCATTTGCTGACCAAAATTATTTTTGAGGTTTTTGCACCATAGTGATCCAAAATCTCTTTAGTCTAGTGCACGTGGATATACCATGAAACATGCAGTCTTTCAGCACCATGGACAGTGCCATGTTTAAAATGAAACCATTTCATTTTTGAATAGGTCTTCTAAAACTGACAGTTAATTTTTACCAACACAACAAGTAAGAACAATATAATCCTGTTGGACAAGAAGGATGAATTAACTCTTTCTGGCACTATTCTTTGACTGTGGTGTCTTTTTTTGTGTCGCATTTTTGTTAACTTCAGATTCCTATTTGAATTAGCAGGAAGCTGCTGTCAGGGAGAAAGACAATGAGGGAAAGAATAAAAGTTAGAATGTGTGTAAATTTAAGTGTAATCAAGGCACAAACGTGTGTGTGAGAGAGTTCTTGAGCATGCTGTTCCAAAGACAGCTGTATTCAGCTAAAGCTCAATTACTTGCAGGAGCCAGGGACTGGTCTTTTCTTTCTGTAGTCCCTCCGCTCCAACTCTTTTCCACTCTACACCAAATCTTTGTTGAAAATAGAGTCACAATGTAATGGCAAAACGCTGATCTAAACCACTGTTTCACCCATAATCGTGGACCAAGTTTTATGGGTTGTGAGTGAATACGCCTTTATTTTGTGCATGCTTCCTATACATGTTGTTTTTTATATTATTATTTCAAAAGATTTATAAAGAAAACGCCAAATTCCCCAATTCTTCAAAAGTTAAAAAAATAAAAATAAATAAAGGGAATAATCCATTAATTAGAGGGGGAAAATACTTTTAAGTAGTGAAAATAGCAGATCTACAAGCTCATTGTGAATTATTTTCACTAGTTTGGGTCCCGGGGAGACTAGTTTGGGTCTCGAGCTAAAATGTTTGGGAACCACTGATCTAAAAAGTTTCTGCAGAGGGACTTTACCCATGCATATATGCACAATGACATGAGCACACATGACCCAAAGTGAGTTTGAATAGAAATAGGCCTACAACAATGTGCAAACACATCATCAAGATTTGTGAACTGTTGTGACTAGCTAATGGAATACAACCACCCTAATATCTGTACCAAGACCGCTATAGTCCTACTGCAGATGTAAACAGAGCTGCTACCTTTAAACACATCTTAAATCTGAGGTTTTTTGTATGCTATTTAAATAGTCTTGAGAAGAAATGTTGCTATTTGTCCCAAAAAAGAAAATGCTGCTATTTGTTAAAAAAAAGATCTATAACCTGTATAACATGTACATAACGACACAATGTGACATAGCTTCAAAAGCTGTACCCCCTCCAACTGTATACTTTCCCCATTTTCAACTGTTTTTATTATTATTTTGACACTTGCTTTGGCAATGTATAAGTATAAGTTTTCTCATGCAAATAAAGCTCCTTTGAATTGAATTGAATTGACAGAAGCCAGTCAACACTTTCAACACAAGCCAAGAAAGGTGAGGGAGCAAGACTGCAATCCACTCATCTGAAGTTGTTAAATCAACAAACACATAATTGACCCATTTAGATGCGAGGTCGACTTCAAAAGCCTTCAAGTCAGTATAGTTCTCAAACCTTTTCATGGCAAAGACCCCCAAATTGATTTTTGGCCGCGGACTGAACATTTATAGTGCCAGGACCCCCATGCCGAAGATTAGATTTGTGTTAAAGAAAATGCAATCTTTCAACACTTGTTGTTCAAAAATGTCAGATGTTTACAACTTGCAGCGTGGCACGAAGTGACTCGCTGTGAGTTTGTACTGTATATCTGCTTTTCTCAATAGCCAACACTAAATCTAAAACGACACAGATGCTTTCCTGCTTTTAATGCATTAAAGCATCTCCACACTAGCTAAATCATGTAATACCAGGTATACCAAAAGAGGGTCCAGGAAAGGATCATCTCAGATCCTGAGTGTGTGTTGTGCTGGATGAGAGGCTCCATCTGGGTCTGCGTCTCATCATGAGAGGTGTTGATTAGCAGACTGGCCCAGTGTGCTGGCCCCCAGCACCACTCCAACACACAAGAGGTCTCAGCAGCTCTGGAATCTGGCAGGGTGCACACTGTTTGCTTTGGACTGAAAAAGCATGTCATTAGTCTGTGTTAATTGCTGCTAATTGGCCCTAATGAGATGAATAGGCAACCCACTGGGACCATTCATACAAATAATTTGCAGAAAACAAAAATTAATTACAAGATGCTAATTAAAGACAATTAAAGCTGATTAAGCAATGATGATGGAATGTGAAAGTTATATAGGGAGCAAAATACATGACATAAAGTGGCAAATAAAGCTAGAAGCTCCTCCACACTGTGAAACAGAATGACCTACTCCTTATTCAAATCACACACTCTTAATGCAGTTAAACGGATCACCCATGTGGTTTGTAACAAAGACTGTGTTGAAGACTTACTTAAGGAAACCAATGGCAACATGGCTGAATACTCATGAACAGCATCCATCCATCCATCTTCAACCGCTTATCCGTAGTCGGGTCGCGGGGGCAACAGCTCCACCAGAGTGCTCCAGACTTCCCTCTCCAGAGCAACATTATTTCATAGTTAGTTCATAAACAGCAGTTTAACCGAAAAAAGGTAACAAAACAATCTTTTAGACGGTAGACCACCAAACATTTTCACACAAAAACGCTAAGTCCAACGCTATTGTATGTACCCCTGTAGCTATAAGCACGCCATGTAAAATCAAGAAATGCACACTGCAAAACTGACGTGAGTTGTTTTCTTGAGGCTTTTGTGTTTGATAGGTTTCAGCAGATAACTGTTCCTTGTGGAAGCTCCCTATAAACTCCAATTATTATAGTGAAACGTCAAGTATTCTCATAGAAAACATTTACGTCTAATAATTCCGGTACTTCATAATGTTCATTTCACAGGACTCAGTGATGAATGATAAGAATATTGTTTGTGTCTCTGCTCTATGTTGTGTCACCCACAAATAACTAGTACTTTTTATGCATGTGTTGAAAAATAATAAGTGTTGAAACATAAGCCTTGTGAAAGTGAGTCCCAGCATTGACTTCTTTCTTTGCCTTCTTCACGTTGGTGCAGAATGTATAATCCCATCATGGTGTGCTTGAGTCTCTATCTAATAATATAACTAATCTGACTAAACACTATCCAAGTTAGTTAGGTTAGTTAGGTGAAAAATCATTTAAACACGTAAAGTCACCTGACCACATTCATAAAGGATCTATAGGTTCCCCTTGTTTTCGCTGAGTCTACATTAAATATCTTCTTGAATGTTCCACCCAGAATAGGGATGTTGGAATTCATGTTGTTAAATTAACAAACAACAGCCCAGGATTGATTTTTGACTGTTGCACTAATAACTAGTACATTTGTATCTATGTGCTTATATGCTTAGTTTACATTATATGTCTATTATACACGAAGTGAAAATTACACCAGCTATTTTGGCATATAACTAGAAACAATGTCAAGCTGAGTTTTAACCATGGCTTCCTAATACACCTGCCACCTGCACCTCTTGTCCTCTGAGGAAAACTACCCTGAAGGCCTTTGAGAAATGACGTACTTCAGCAATTTTCGGAGTGGAGAAAATGGAACAGCTCAACAACTCTTACATGGCACGGCATTTTGAGCACTCAGCATAAACACATAGCCCCATTATAATCTTTGAATAATGTGTATATTTCTCTAACGGCAATATCCAGTTGGCAGACACAATGCAAGACAAAGCAATTATAAAGGTAAAGGACCTTTGACCTTTTGCATTTTAAACCTTTATTGGACACCTTTAAAGCAACTTAGAGGTGCAATGAGCTTCAGTTCCTGTTACTTGATGAAGAGATTACAGATTAGTTTTCCTTAACTTGTTTATTTATTTACATATCGACACACATGCAAATTTCTAGCCTATAGCAAGCAGTACACAGTTGAACCATTTACTGAGGTGCTAGTCTCGCGGTGCCAGACTGTTGCCTCTCGCAATTTTCAAATATCATTCGGAGATTGTGGAATAGTTGTCTGGCTATACGCGAGACTACTGAGGTGCAGGAATTCAGAGCTCTCGCCATTCCCTGAGCAGGGGTCAGTGCAGGGCGGAACCCGTCATTGACCGAGCCAAAAGCCACAAAGAGGAGAGACTTAACTGTAATCCATATTGACCACTTCTCCCTTCATCTACCAATTCATACGGATTTGTCTCATCCAATGACTTGCCTTCATCAGCCCTGTGTTAATTCACATCACTGATAGCTTTGACTGCCACTGTGATCATTAGAGCTGTGCCAAAACTGACAGGGAGGGAGAGGGGCAAACAAACATTAATATTGCAAAGCCACCCAGAGAGAGAGTAGACTACATTAGGTTAATGTAGCACTCCCCAGCGGCTAATCAAACAGCCATTGTGGATGGGAGGAAATCAATCCAAAAGATCATGATCATTTTGCAATGGAAATAGATAACAGTTTGAGAAAACAACACAGATTAATTAACTGTACCTGGATGACCTGGTCAGTTTCTTTCTGCACAGTATTACAGTAAGCTGTTAAAAGAAACGATAGCATGTAAAGACAACGGCGAGAGAAACATGCCAGGATTATCATAAAAGGTGTTTTGACTGCAGTGCCACTGTGTTCGCGTACGTGATGATGACTGCAGACAGATTATTATGAAGAGGGAAGGGATGGAACGGAGAGGAGCATATCGAGGAACCAACCCCACAAAGGAAGAGAGAGTGCTGTGCCTGAGGGCCAGGAGGGGCCATGCGGTGAGAGGACCCTGGGGACAGAGTGCCTGGAGCCCTGGTGATGATGGTGATTGATGCAGCCACAATTCAGACACCCCAGACGCTCCAGCAAATTAAAAGGCTATTTTGTAAAGTTGTAAAGGAGAAGAATGGCAGGGGGTGGGGGGGGGGGGGAGGGGGAGTAGCCCCCTGCCTCTCTTTGTCACACATCAGCATGTGTTTGGTTCCTTTTAGAGTCATCCATCCCTTGGGGAAAAGAGCTGTTATAAGCCTTTCACTCTCTTTGGTGCCAGCAACATCTACTGCCTCAGTGCATGCGTATAGCTACTGTATGCATGCTTGCGTGCGTGCGTGTGTGTGTGTGTGTGTGTGTGTGTGTGCGTACATGTGTGTGTGTGTGTATGTTGATGGGTTGGATATGTTACCCAACACCAGTGAGACATTGTATGCCAATGTACAGTATGATATACAGTATAGTGTGCCTAGATAAAGGTACAGAAACAAATATTGATGAACGATCAGAAACAATATGCATAATCTTATCGGTCTAACACGCACGCACGCACGCACGCACGCACACAGACTCGACAGACAGGAGGCATTGTAGCATCTGCAGCTACAAAGCAGAGTCTAGTACCTTATCTGTACATAATTTACAAATCATTTATCTTCAATTTGAATTTAATTGACCTGAAGTGACCTGAGGATGCACCCTGGCTGTGCCTGGGCGAGCATCGTGCCTGGGTGCCTGTGTGTGCGTGCGTACGTGCGTGCGTGTGTGCCTGTGTGTGCCTGTGTGTGCCTGTGTGTGCGTGGCGTGCGTACGTGCGTGCGTGTGTGCATGTGTGGGAGAGGAGATAGAGAGACAGCCTGCGTCAGGCCAGGATGGGTAGCCCTCAGGGAGGACAATCACACAGCAGAGGTCAAACCAGTGTCAAGTGGGAAGTGAGGCCATATGAGCTGGCCTGGCCCATGCTTTGTGTTCTTCAATGCAGCTGCAGCTGAATACCAGGGGTGTGGTTTGGGGGCGTTGGAGGAACGACAGCATGCTTGTTTGCGAATTTGGGGAGCTCAGGGGCATGTGTTGAGTTGACTGGCTTGGAGGAGAAGGGGACCGTCGAGTCCTCCCGCGCACATGACATGTGCCAAGTCTCTCACAGGCCGTCCTATAGCTGTTTCCACACCCCGCCAGTACTTTTGCTTTGGTAAAGCGGACTATATTTCAATCGCTCTTAATTCGTTCGAAATGAAAGTGTACACCGCAGCTTTATTTGGACCGATGTCATGAATAGTCGAGTGAGAAGAATTGTGCTGTTTACTTTTCTAGGTAGTTCACCTTTCACCTAGTAGGCCCTATGTGTAATGGAGACCAATGTTCTTTTGCTTAATTAGTAATTCTCCTCACCTGGTAGCTTCACTAGGGTAGTTATGAGGTGATTAGTTTGGTCAGAGTCAGTTCAGTTCAAGCCAGCACACTGTCAAGAGCTCACTCACTACATGTTGAGTTAACCCTTTCTATCAGGCCTTGGACAGGATAAGTCTGTAAGTTTGTGTGTTTTTTGTTAAACTTCTTGGCTCTTAAAGCAATTTACATGTTCTTTTTGTAATCTTGTATGATGCATACAATAACTATGTTTGGTTTATTATGTTACAGTATATGACACCAATGTTGTGTTTCTATTTTTTCTGTATTGCAGTTTTACAATGTATTCTTCACTAAAGAACCCAAACCAAGTCACTGCCTTTGGAGCTTTATTGGGAACCTTGTTAGCTGTCTGCCAAGCCATACACAATGTACACCAACGTATAGTAAGGGCAGAACAAGAATCAACAACAATCTGGGGAATATGCAAATTCTCAAATGAAGAAAGAACCTGGAAAATCTGGTGCTGTAAAAACAAATAAATTCACCTTCTCATCATGGAGTACAAACAGATTATTATCTTTCTCCATGCGACTTTTGAAGCCTGCCCTGATTTATGTTTTGAGTTTTTTAGGTCTATAAAAGGTCTATTCTACAAGCTCATTTATAGCTTGTAGATCTGCTATTTTAGGAACACCACTAAGTCTAACTAAGTCTAAATGAAGCATTATATTATGCTCTCAGTCAGGGGAGGTACCTGCATATAATATGGCTCAGACTGGAGTGCAAGGGCCTGATTCTCAGACGCAGCATGCAGCCACGGGTGAGGTATAATCAGGCCTACTGCAGTAGGGTCACGACTCTTGCTTGAATGATTTGACTGGCCTGCAGCGGCTTATCATCTGCTCCCACACTGCCCAGCCCCTCTGGTGAATGCAGACAACAGGGAGGGAGGCCACTGTATGAATCGATCTGCGCTTGCACAGATATGTCGTGCTCAGGGGTCACCAAGGCTGGATAATGTGTACTTTGACAAGCCAATAACAAAATATTAGCCAAACTGCTTAACAGAGAGAGAGAGAGGGGGGGTTAGAAGAAAGCAAACACACACGCATACACACACGCGTGCGTACACATGCGCACACACACACACACACACACACACACACACACACACACACACACACACACACACACACACACACACACACACACACACACACACGCTATATGCATGCATGAAAGGATGGATGCACGCACAGACACGCAGACCACACACACACACACACACACAAACACACACACACACACACACGCTACAGTATATGCATGCATGAAAGGATGGATGCACGCACAGACACGCAGACCACACGCACACTCCACAAATGTGCACACACACACACACACACACACACACACACACACACACACACACGCTACATGCATGCATGAAAGGATGGATGCACACACAGACACACAGTGACCCACCCCTCACCCCACCCCAACTTACACAGTCTGACTCCTGTGGTGGGTCTGTCAATCCCTGATCTCCGAATTGTATGCAAGGAGGGGAGTCACGGAGGCTACATTAGAATAAGAGCGGCCGGCAGAGGAGCCAAAGACAGACTGTGTCCTTAATGCTGCCGCCCACCCTTGTGTGTCTTCAGCTGGGCCTTCTCACCCTTTCATCCCCAGCAGCTCTGTGGGACTGCGGCCTCGTCCCAAAAGCACTAAACAGATGGGCGCCTCACAAAGGGCTCCCCATTCTCGGCAAGCTGGTGTCTTACATGGCTGATTACATCTACAGAATTGATACAGTGGCTCATGGGCATTTCATGTAATAATGGGTATAGGGCAAGAGAACAACAACAGCATACGATGATATGGTTTTTCCGGAGGTAGAAAATTATAGGAAAGTAATTGATACACTACCGCGAGACCATTCAGAATCCTAACCATGAGCAACCTATAGCTGGTGACCCTATTTTAGGCATGTCCTTATAGGTGAACATTTTCAAAACATTTTCTTTAAATACCAGATACCAAATACCAGAGATGTCAAAATCTTCAAAGTTTTCAAAAAACTGAAAATATGTTATTTATCATTCGACAAATGATGTATGGCTTAATCACTTGAACCCTAGTGTCCTTTTTTGGGAAATAATAGCGACCCTATGAATTGATCCCTGGGGGACCCCAGTCAAATAATTATATATAGGGTTTATGTGGTGAAGTGGTTAAATGACAGATTGGAATTTGGATGAATATCACACATTTATTCACAGATTAATTCAAAACAAGATATAATGACATGAAAGACGCCTGTGTTAAAAAAAGGAATGTGTGTCTGTGTTTACCAATATTGCTATGTACGTTGAAAGGTTGTAGCCTGGAAACCAGACAAATCTGCCACAGCTACAAAAAAATTCCCCTGGGCAAATTGGTCTGGCGCTCCTTACATTTCGTTCACCCCAGAGTTGTGGGTGACCAATCAGAGCCCACTATTTAAAGTGGGCCCAATGCTGGGACGTTTGGATCTGTTTATTTGCCCCTTGGAAATGAATCTTCCACGACGAAGTTCCAGACTACGCATGGACAGTGATATCAGTCTGGCCATGCCAGGCTAGAAAGGTTGCTGTAACTTGCATGCATGAGGAAATAGATGTTTTTTTTTTTTTGTGCACATAGTTGAAAACAATGTCATGTTCACAGAGCCTCTCCTCTGCAAAGCCAGCAGACTGACGATTGTATCTGCAAAGCATCAGCTGATAGAGGTTATTGACAGGAAGCTCAATGCATCAAAAGGCATGCATGAACACAGAAAGACTGACTGATAGAGTAACTACATCATTCCTGTGTACAGTATGTATGTATGTATGTATGTATAACTGTATATGTATGAATGTACATAGATATATTCTGTTTGTTCACTGACGTATGTTATTTGTACAGATGCTACGTTAGATGTTTACCTAGTATAGCAGCTATAGATACTATAGCTGCATTGTGGCTGTTAATTGTTTTCTTGGCACTCTTTACTTGACTGCATGCTTACGCTGTCGTTGACTAGAGCATATAATAATTAACTAATTCATCTCAACAATACTGCACGCTTCTTACAGTATATGTTAATGGCCTTTTATAGCCATTCCGCAGCATTCCCTTTATTGATTATCCTCTCATTCTCACCATGACCACAGAAAGGATTGTTATATAAGTTTGTGTGCACATTGCCCCGGCGTGTATAGATACAAACCCATACGTCCATCATGGCATGCAAATCTGAGCCAATCTGTGCAAAAATAAGACAGAGAGGCAGAGAGGCGGACATGAATACAGGCCTGCTGCTGCGAGCCTATCCTCATTTTTTATCGACGTAAAAAAACAAGCTGGGTTTCTTATCAGCACCTATGTCCTTTACTCCCTCCCAGACTGCCCTCCCATCCCTGTCTGGCCTCCCAGATATGCTAATCACTATGTAAGAATATCCTGTTGGATAATTACCATACATTACCCTGTGCTCATCTCCGGATTAATTCTTCGTGTGCATAATCGCATTTGTGGCTTCTTTTTCGAGCCTGGTGTGAAAGGTGGAATGCGGTAAATATACAATTTATCATTGATCGAATATCGTGGTGTTGTATGGAATGTGTTAGCAGTTCTTAGCTCCAGGATATTGTCTGCAGACGGAGATGGCTGATTGAAGAGGATTATCTCTCCAGCCATAAGCTGCCCAGACTGCTGGATGGTAGACAGCTATAGTGCCACCACCAAAAGGCTGGTTTAAACAGAAGAACCCCCCCAGCATTATCCTATTGATTCCATGTGCTTATGTATACACATTCATTTGTTTTAATTCTAATTTGTTTAATATCTTCCAGTGTAGACCTTGAATATGCACCAATCAATAAGAGATCAAAACTGACATAATGTATAGGCAAAATTACAGATATTTAGCAGACACTCTTATTGAAGTGCAAGGCTGAAGATTATTATTATTTATTTTTTCTGTCTTTGTTTTGTATATACTTTTATATCTTGTTCTGTCCATACATGATTACAGAGAGCATGGACAAGACATGGTCTGAGAGGGCACGGAAGCAAGCAACCAGGTAGAGAACAAGCACAATCGTGGCTGTGACGGTTGAAAGCAGCAGAAAAAATGAATACACCTGTAATATTGTTTGGAATGTCACCTCACATAATGGAATGTCACAGCCAGGACAGGCTACAGTGGAGATTCTCCCCCGTGATGGCACAGGGTCACCCATCCCATTCCCCAGCCCTCCTCCCTCCCTCCCTCCCTGCTAAACAAGCCATTGTTGGTTATAAATGACATTTTGTTTCAGAATATCATAACACCTTTACAGTACCAGCGACCCTTCACCTCTCTTTTGTACTCAGTATACAGTATGGTAACAGTGGATGTGTTCCTGTTATGAATGCACATAACAACAGGCCATTTTGTGATTCCACTGATCCGAAGCCCATTCATTTTCCCATAGAGATTTCCAAAAATATTAGGCGGGAACCAAGGCGGGAACCAAGCTATCCAGGGTCCTGGTGAATTATAAATTTATGATAATAAAAACCCTTTATTTTGCACTTTAATTTTTTTTTCAAATTAAAAATAAAGATCGAATCATTTCCATAAATAAATAATAAGAAGAAGTACGGAAAATAGGAGATCTACAAGTTTGTGAGCTTGTAGATCTGCTATTTTCACTAGTTTGGGTCCCGCAGGCAAACGTCTCATCTTTTGGGTGTTGACTCTTGAGCTATAAGAAAATCACACTCGTGTGAAGTGAGCGGCGCTCTTATCATCATACATCATCATTCATCATCTGTGCTCATGCAGCCAATCAAATCATCATATTCCGCGGTACACAGACACACAAAGCTGGGCATATATATAGGCCCCTCAAAAAAACAAACAAAAACAAAACAAAAACCACTGTAAATTCCATTTTAACCCATATGATATATACAGCGCTTTGTCCTAAAATTAGCCATTGTCACATTTGCCATTGACAAGGATAATTTACATTATGTCATATGTGTCTGAGCAAATCACAGTCTTTGATGATGTACATGATAAGTGCGCCCCTCACTTCACACGGGTGTGATTATATATATATATATATTTTTTTTTAAATTATTATAATTATTATTAATTATTATTAACATACAGCGCATGGGCTCCCTGTTGAAACAAGTCATCACTTATTGTTTTATTTTGCTTTGACTGAATTCTCTTTGTTTGACCACAGTTTGTTCAGTTAAAACAAAGATTTTCTCTATAGTTGCTATTATCGGTATTTATTTTAAGTAGCCTATCTTTTTATTATTATTATTATTATTATTATTATTATTATTATTATTATTATTATTATTATTATTAAGACTGGAAACCAGACGAATCTGACAGTGCTCAAAATAATTAAATAAAACAGACCATTAAATTATACGCAAAATACGTAGCTTACCGTAGTTATTTTCTAGACTTGGGAGTAATTAAGGCAAGCGCGCCCGACATATGCGCGCCCCCTCCCCCCCCCCCCTCCCCCCCGTCCACACCACACACCTGCGCGACAGAGACAGGCTGACTCTCTCAAATATTTAAGTAAAAATAATGAATTAAACAACTCTACTCATAATATAACATTGTACAGTTGCAAGTGTTGTCAGGTAGACATAGCACGTTGGCTATACATACATGTGTGACGAAAAAGAGAATGTAATACCTCACAAACGAAATTGGTCATTTTATTTCCCACTGATTGGATTGACTCCAGGTGAGTTAGCTAGCTGCTCTGTACACAGGTAGCCCTCTAGCCTAGCCTGCAGCTCGCATAGCGTAAACAATAACATTAGCTCGCATAGCGTAAACAATAACACGTAGGCCTATGCAATAAGGGCTTAATTGTGTCTAATTTAATTTTACTTGTTAAGAACAAATATTGGGGAGGTGAAGTGAAGTGTCTGTATTTTGAACTGAACTCGGTGAGCTGTGTTTGTGATGCATCTTATTAATGCAGGGCTATTAGCCTAAAGCTCATAAAGTGTGCGTGTGTGTGTGTGTGTGTGTGTGTGTGTGTGTCTGTGTCAAACATTTACTTGCTCATTTGAGAAATGTAATAATTCCAGGAGTTCTAGAGGCCTACAGTATTATTATTAATACTTACATCTTTCCCATTGCCTATTGTTTTCTTGTAGCTGCGTGTGTGTGTGTGTGGCCTAGGCCTACTTGTGAGGGTATAGTGAGGACCTTTTCTGGTCCTCGAGAGAAATGTATTATTCACAAGCGAATACTTTTTATTGGTTTAATATTTATACAATTTCTGTCTTTCGTCTTTTTTTCTTTCTTTCACTATAGGCTTATTTATGGTGCCCTTTTCCAACATACCTATACATGGGTACAAGAGCCAATGTGATGAGTCCAGATGACAACATTGCAGAGTTTGACATCCTGGCATGGGTATTGTGTCTAATTTAATTTTACTTGTTAAGAACAAATATTGGGGAGGTGAAGTGAAGTGTCTGTATTTTGAACTGAACTCAGTGAGCTGTGTTTGTGATGCATTACAGGTGCTCCTGACCAGAGTTGTGTCAGCTTTTGCATCTGTATGGGATGCCTACTGGCTACCACGGATGAGTGGGAAGATGGTGGTCAGGAGAATGAGGCTGGTCGGTTGCAGGAGCTCCCAGCAGGGGAGGAAAGTACTGGCGAAGCTATCCAGATGTATGGAGGACGGAGATGACTGGAGATGCTGCTGGAGGGCTCGTAAGAGGATGAAGAGGGGCTTCATCTGACTTGCACAACTGACACAATCAAGTAGAAGACTCCTCAAGGTAGGAACCTTTTTTGTGTGCTGCTGCTGCTGGCTAATGTGATTCAAGTTGTTGTAGCCTACAACAGCTTGAAACATGTTCAGTGACTGTTTATAGCTCTGGAATTGATTGCTGATCGTGAATCTATACTAGTGTTGTTTCTGCAGTTACTTGAAGGTAGTGAGTTGTAACAGGAAACGGTATACAGGTATGTGTATGTGGCTCTTGCTCACTTACATTTTCTTGTGTGCGAGTTGGCCACTTCCTGTTTAAGTTCAAGCTAGAGGTTTCGGACTTTGACACAACTGCCATCAATGAAAAATGTTAATTTGGAATGGGGACATGAGTGGCATTCCGACGCACCACCATTCGATGTGTCGAACAGCGGGATTCGGAATGCCGAATTGAAGGGATTTGAAGACTGATGTGGATCTATTCTACAGTATAGTGTGATGTTGTGCTGTGGCTTATGTTGAAGGTTGTGCGTTGTGTGACAGGGTGGCTGTATTGGTTCATCATGACTAGCTAGGTGGCAAAACCTACCTTTATATAGACCTATTCATCATTCAACATTTATTCATTCATTAATTCATTCTCCATTCAGCTGTATGTGCTGTATATACAAATGCAGTTTATGCTGTTGCTCAATTGTCAATTGTCTTTTACTAATGTGATTCAAGCATGCTGCTAGATCTACAGGGGACTATTCGGCTTACATTTATAACATGCAGTACTTACATTTGGGTAAAACTTCTCCAATCTATAGCAGTCATTTAGTGTGGTGTGGTCTGTGGATGAGTTTGCATTGCAGACTCAGGTCTGTGCCTCACTGGTAATAGTGAAGTGGATAGAGCCTACAATAGGTTTCCATTGCTCCTTAGAGAATCATATTCTCAGGTTGTTCTCCCAAGTATGCCTATTCCTGAACTCATTCCTAAACTCAGCAGTTTATAGTCGTATATCATTGAAATAAGACACTTTTGATCTGAGTTGAGGAGTGTCTATATCTATAAGCCTCAGGGGGGATTTCTGCTCAAAACGTCTAATCTGAATATTAAATTTAAGAGGTTGTGGGAGTTCATATCAATGAGATTTCAGCAAACTAGTTCAGGACTCCACTTTGAGAATCATTGATTTGGATATCATTAAAGCTGTAATTGCCTTTTATAAGATATAACAAATGCAGCATCTGAACATTATGGCTCAAACTAGGGGTGTAACGATACATTTTAACAGCGATATGTTACGTATCACGATACATGGTTGACGATACGATACATATTGGTTATATTGGTTCATTATGGCGATCCGGTACGATGATTTGAAATCGATACAGTAACTATTTAAAATACATATTTAATTTATTTTAAACTAAGTAATGAATCCCCTCTTTTTCTTTTATCTTAAAAAAATGCTAAATACCATGCACAAAAATGTAGTATTGATACCATCGATTATTTGCATAGCAAAACGAGGGGGTACTAGAGCACCCCCTGCCCTTTTCTCTCTGGACAAATGTTTTCAAAAACATTTTTGAGAGCAATGTTTAGCTGTAAATGACTGTGTGCTCGGAGGGTTTGATTATGCAGTGGTCTGTTACAGAGCGGAGGGGTCTGTTATCAAGAAATAACACACCGCTGAATTCAGCGATTGATCAATCAGAATCAAGCATTCAACCAAGCCATGTAATAAATATATATAGGTTTTCAATATAATTGGTTCCCAGGACAAGGGGTGGTCTTTTAGATGGGTGACGTTAGAGTACAGTGCAGAGCACAATATTGCATCCCAGCACACCCGGAGGGTGACACGATTCCGTCCTTTCTCAATTTAGTGAGTCTAAGATCAAGGATGCAGGATATTTGCATCACTGCCTATAATCTTGCAAATGCCAAACCTGGTGGTTTGAGCCAGATAAAAGTAAATGTAAAATGTGATTTCTCTGATCAGGATGGTTTACCATGCAGGCTAATACTACTGTAGGCTATGTGCAGACAGACAGGCATAATGAAAGAGGCATCCCAAGTTACAGTATAGTGTTTTAGATATTAGGTCGCAAGAACTGTACTACATTTTTGAGACTGTGTGCTATATAGTAGTAGTCTGACTCTACATTATCCAAATGCCTACATTTGTGTGTGAGTGACAATGCTGTCACGCTCTAGGCCTAGATTTTGCTATTGATTTGGTTTGGTGACAGTGTTTACAGAAACATGTCAAACACAGACCTCTGCCAAGGCCTAAAAATCTCTCCAGTTTGCACATTTGGGAAGTTTGTCTTGACAGTGGGATAAAGGAAAGGTCATGTGGGGTCACCGAGATCAATCGCTCTCTTCCTCTTGGGAGCATGAATTTGCACTGCAAATTTCATGTCAGTCGGCAGCCATTACCTTTCTGGATGCTGACCATGCGGACAAACAGATGGTGGAGAAAACGCAACCTCTTTGGCAGTGGTGGAAAGTAACTAAGTACATTTACTTAAGTACTGTACAACTTTTTTTTATTTTTATGTTTTCTTTGTGGCTTTCGCCTTTTATTTTATATATTTTATGGAGGGACAGACAGTAGGCTGACAGGAAATGGGGAGAGGGATGGGGGAGTGACATGCAGTAAAGGCCGTCGGGATCGGGAGTCGAACCCGCGGCACACTGCCAGACTGGATTACCAGTCTGGACCACTGAGCCATGGCCCAGGCCAGTACTGTACAATTTTGAGGTATTTGTAATTTACAATACTTTTACTTCTACTCCACTACATCTCGGATCCAAATATTGTACTTTTACTCCACTACATTTGTTTGAAAAGTTTAGTTACTAGTTACTTTGTAGATTTTGATTATTATTACAAAGAAACATGCATTTACAACTTCAGGCAGCCCTATATGCATGTCAGTCATTTGAAAATAGTCAATCTACAAGCTCACAATGCGCTGCGATGTGACGCATTGTGAGCTTGTAGATCTGCTCTTTTCAAAATATTTGTATACATTTGAAAACGTGAAATGAGACATTCTCACTTCTTCAGACAAGGTCTCACTATGAGTCAGAACTCTTTGGCCAGACTCACACCTTTCGTTCTAGCATACAACATTGATGCATGCTAGATGTATACAAAGGGTGTGATACATCTTGCCCCAATGCATTTAAAATGGAAGTCACATAGTTTGACACAACATTTGTGTTGTGCGGCTTTCGGCTGTGTTTCGACTGCCCCCCCTCATACAACACAAATGTTGTGTCAAACCATGTGACTCCCATTGTAAATGCATTGTGAGCTTGCATCAGTCAATAAGTCTCATACAACAATCTGTTGTGCACGTGTGAGTCAGGCCTTTCTGTGCTTCAAAGAATGGTTTCAATCAATGACAAAAGGCTCAGCATGTTCAGCTTGATCCAAAGGCACACGTTTGTTCTCTTGACAAAGAGTTCCTTCCCTATTTTGTAAATACAAATTTCTTCATGGGTCCTATGTGTTTTCTATCAGGGTTTACTGGATGCCATCACCTGTTGACTTTATAGGCAGTAGACAGTACAGAGGAGGGCACTGAGGTCTAGATAAGATGACAGTGAATTACAGTGAGTTAATTTAATATCTCCAGCTGCAAAACGTATATCTATATATTGTATGTCTTTATCCATATAGACCATAGCCATACATTAATAAGATGTTCAAACTAAATGAATAACATAGACAAAGCCTCATGGTGGCGCTATAGGGGTTTTTCCTTGGCCTCTAGGGAGTACAAATACAAAGTTGTACACAGATCGCTGCAGTTATAGGTAAAAACAGGAATTGGCCTGTTATAGCGCCACCATGAGGCTGATTTGAAAATGTTCTAGTGACATTTCTTCCTCTGCCTACTAGTGGGAATGTGCATGCATAATTGCACGGAAATCACATGCTGCATTTTGTTCAAAACGGACCAATCCTGCAAACTTTGGAAGGCAATCAGCCAATGGGGATGGAATATGGGGAAGCAGACAGATCCGTGTTGATCACATGACTTTAGAGATAATGTATACCGATGTGCGTGATGTATGGGTAAAATGTGTACGAGTAATCTACAGAAATGTGTTTTGCAAAAGTTGGCCTCGTGGTGGCGCTATAACAGGCCGTTGTGGAAGAATTGTGGCAGAGGTTCGTCGTTGACATCCAGGGAGTGTGTGTGCACAGTGTGGCATCTGCCGGGTCAACGGTGCCGGAGATTAGCTGTACGCGGACAGACAGACAGACAGACAGACAGACAGACAGACACACACGGACAGACAGAGTGCAAAACATACTCTCTGCCCATGCCTTTGGCCTGGTGGAGACAACAAATAAAACAATGTTTTGCACTTCTATTACTTCCATTACAATATTACGACTGGGAAGACTGGGTCTTGTCTTTAGTCCGACCCTGTTTTTCCTTATCTCATTTGAATATATTGAGTAGACCATCTGTAAACCATTTATCTACATCAAAAAGTCGTTAGGACGACCACCTCCTGCCCCCCCCCCCCCTTCCACACACACACACACACACACACACACACACACACACACACACACACACATGCACAGAGGCTGGACTCAAGTGTGTCTGTCTTATCAAACATATCTTTTCCATCCATCCATCATCCATCCATCCAGTAGACTTTTTATATTCTTTCAACCTCTTATTTTTATTTTTTCCATATCAATTCTTCCAAACTCCTCATTTCTGCAACTGGATGTACTGTATACTGTAGATGTGTGGCTGATATCTCCAGTACCACTAACCTTATCCACTGCCACAGGATGTTTTCATATCATTCTATAGCATCAGCCTGCGTCTCTCTCAGACTGCAGACTGACTTGCTGTGGTGGCTGGCTGCACACATGACCCTCCCAGACTCACCGTAAAAGCTCGATTACAAGAGTAATGACCAAATTTAACAGTTTGCTTCAGCACACCTGGGTTCCAGACAGGGGCCGTATATTTCTCCTCGTGCAGTCCCACATCACTGTGGAACGCAGCCAACCGGAACTTAACTGGCCTAGGGTCAGTGTCCCGGGAGAGGGAGAGGAGTGTTGCTTTTTTTTTTTTTAAAGACATAGCATGGATTTTGTGGGTGCCCATTTCCGACTTCCATGCACATATAGACCCAGATGACACGAAGGAAGGATATCCTCCTCACAGATCTCTCAATGTTAATTCTTAATGCACAAAAATGAGACTCAGTTTAAAATAGCCTTACCCGATACAAAAGGGTATTCATCCTAGTTTGTGATGTAGGCTATAAATGTTCACAGACTATACTTGACTTCACTTCAGTCTAGTGGACTTTCAGACTTTTAAGAGGATGAAGATGGTAATGTGTGTGTGTGTGTGTGTGTGTGTGTGTGTGGGGGGGGGGGGGGTTCCTGAGTGTGTCCCCATGAACAGATTTAGCAGTTGCTGGTCCATTCCGGGTTAAGGTTGGTGAGGGGTGCGTTAAGCGTTGGGAGAGGGTTAAGGTTAGGTTTAGGTGTGCTGCCCCGTGAGGGTTTGAGATAGGTTGTAGCCAGGGCTAATGACTGGTCTAACCAATAGCTGATCTACAAGCGACCTGCTGTGACCTTGTAGATCTGCATTTTTTTTAATATAACTTTATTTATAGGATTTTCAATTTTGATAGACAAACAACCCTCTGCATGTTTTGCTAAATGTTCACCTAACATTGTACACCCGAAATAGTGTTGCCAGGTAGAAAGTGGTTAAAAGTTGTCTGTGCCAGGGAAAGTATGGGCTGGATATGGGGTCCAGCTAGCCTATAGGGTCCAGCTGATGTCAGCGAGTGGTGTTTCCTTTGATAGGCAGCAGGGCCTGCAGGCACAGCCGGAGGTCTTTCTTCATCCCCCACAAAGCTAATGTGCTAATCTGTTCTCTCCAGCATGCCCCAGGGCTCTCATGGCTATGAAATAGTCTTTACCTCAAATTGGTTAATTGGTCACACTATAGGAGAGGGCAGGCATGTTGACAGGGATGTTGTGCATTCACTAAAGGCCGTGTCTAAACACGAGGAAATGCTGAAATCATTTGCGGTATTATACATTGTATATGCACTTTTTTACATTTCCTGAGCTTAGCATCCCCCCCCCCCCCCCCCCCCCATCCTATGTGACTTTATATGATCTGCCATTTGTGGTGCTATGTCTTTGTTTCACTTTTTTGGGGGCAAAGCACATTTTCATCCGTTTGTAAAAATACACAATTAAAATCACTATTAATAATTGTATTATATAAAGGTTTATTGATCCTATGGGGAAATCCAGGCGTAGTACCAGCAAAAGCAGTAAGCATGAAACACAGGATAGGTAGGGGAGAGCCGTCACAGTTGTAACACGTCATGGTTGTAACATGCACGTTATCTCTTGATTGAACACGACGTCATCGCGTCAGTATATGTACAGCAACGTACTCTACGTGCCCAGGATGTTTCAAGTGTTTTCCTATATTGGAAGTTATTGACGGAAAACGGGCTTTTCTCCAAATGCGTAAAAATGTTCACCTTGAGGTTCTGTGGTCTACAAATCTTTTCTTTGATGTTGATGAGCTAAAATCCACATGGATGTCTACATCCTTATATTCTTCATTAGTTTGCATCGTTTTTAGACACTATGCACTTTAGTTCTGGTCTGCAAAGCAACGCCAAAGAAGGACTTGCAAAGTGGTTCAATTGTAACAAACGCCATGCCATATCATAACATTATATTACATTATTTGACATATTGGCCAATATTGTGTTGAGTCAGCTATCTTTCAATTACAGAGTGTATTCTGAATCAGTTTAGGGTTGTATAACATTGTACAACTCAATAAATCAAACGTTTTATCGTTTTGTGTAACCAATGTATTTTCCCAATGAACTGACTGAAACACTCAAACTGGTACACCCGGTAACATTAATAATTCCCTTATGTTTGATACATTTTCTTATCACATCCATGGTATGAAAACAATGTTATATAATTATTATGAAAACGATATGTTTAATGGCATTGTTTTGCTTTGTTACATAACATTTATGGCGCCGTTACAATTAATCCCATATGCGCAACAAATGTAACACGGGAACAGCGTCCACGTTTGGTTTAATAACTCCTGACCTGTTTCATCAATTGAAAAACTTGAAGTGGTTTATGATAGCAGACATATGTAGATAAAAGGATCTCTGAGTAAAAGACATTTGCAAAATATTACAACCAAGGCGGCTCTCCCCTACATGTGAATAGTCTGTCGTGTATTCTATCAATAATAAGTATAATGTTCATATCAACAGTGGATATGATATGACGTGTGTATGCACAGTGTTATCCGGCACTCAGCCGTTATATCTGGATAACAGTCTATCAACAGCAGTGAATATGAGTTCATTCTATATATCAATAATATTAAGCAAGAAGAATGGACCTATTAACACCATGCAAAAACATAAGTAATGGACCAATACTGTAAGTAAATTGCCAGAAATGTACGGTGAAAGAAATCTAAAAGGTACCCCTTAGTCTGAAATGCATGTTATATTATTGAAGACCAGTAATGAGTCATATAGTCGTATACTAGAGCATTCGGACTACTTTATGTTGACGCCGAGTGACAGTCAGTGGGGCAGTGGGTAGTGAGAGCCAGGGGCGTGCAGAGAGACAGACACAGAGAGAGAGAGACAGAGACTGAGAGAGGAGGGCGGGTAGGTAGGTGTGTGGGTGGGGGGGTGGGGGGGTGCTAATGGAACGACACAGTGGAACAGCTGATGGCTGCTTGGAGGCCATAGCAGTCTGTGCCTTGTGCAGCGGCTGGCTCCATGCCTTGTCAGAAAGACATATGCTCATAACAAAACACATCTAAAGCACGGCCCCTGTGCTCTCACTGCTCTCTATTCAAGCCTCCCGCAGTCCCATTGCTGCCACCCCCCCCCCCCCCCCCCCCCAACACACACACTTCACTGACACAAGACACAACGTCAATGCTTCACACAGCAAAGAGACGGCGCCGCTGAAGACAGAAATGGGGCAATAGGCTGCTGCCCAGCCTGGGGTGGTTCTGGCACGGCTCGAGACAATAGTGGCCTGTTAATGTCCACTGAATGTACAGCTCTGATTATGCATAGTACTAATGACTACATATCAGCGGTGTCATTTGCAAACACTGCTGCTCATGTAGAAACGGTTATTCACTCTTTAATTCACCCTCCCTTTATTTTGACAGCGTATGCCTCTGTCCAATCTACGGCTATATTGCTGTGCCAACTGTTTGTCTGTGCCGCCTCATCAATGCAGATGTAACATTTGTCATGTCAATAAGGCTATTTGCAGACCATTGATCAGCTTCAGCCTTCTTGTTCCCACGGGGTGTGTGTGTGTGTGTGTGTGTGTGTGTGTGTGTGTGTGTGTGTGTAAGAGAGAGAGAGAGAGAGAGAGACAGCCAGAGAGAGAGAGATCCCAGATTGTATCACTATAGTTGTGCGATCAGCACCTCTCAATGGCCTAGTCCCAGTGCTGCTCCTCGAGCTATACCACTCCCTTGAGAGAGATAGTCAGTGATAAAAGAGGTCCTAACATCCTCACTCCCCTTCGGCCAGAGCCAGCTGACCAGCGTCAACACCCCTAAGGAGACAACAAAGGCTTCTGCTGGGGAACGATTGTGGTTGTAACAGGAATGGATCTGCTGCGTTCCGATCTTCCACTTTTATAGGCTGCATCTTTTTTATGGTCCAGCGACTGACGCTTATTTTCTTTTACGACAAACTCGCCAAACAAAATGAAGCCCTTGCTCTTCAGACTCCATCTTAGCTTGTAGCACTTGCCGTAGCATTTGCCCTATAGCCTCCACGACCTTACAGGCATATGCAAAGGCTCAATTTATGTAACTATAGCCCGACACACACCGGCTGCGTCCCCCGCGCGGCGCCGCGCGGCGCGCGGGGCCGCCTCCATTATTTTCAATGAACCTAACGCACACCGGCTCCGTCCGCCGCGCGGAGCCGCGCCGCGCCGCCCGGCGCGCCGATAGAACACAGTTCTATTTTCCAGGCGGCGCCGCGCAGCAACGCGCCGCACACGGTCGCAGACGGTGTGTGGTGGGCTTTAGATAGCATTTTATGTAGACATAGCACTCTATAGTGTATACGCATAGTTTCTTTATATAGATATTCCACTGTTGGACTTAGATTATATGTATTTGATGTATTACCATTGTTTGTTGCTTACTGTATGTCGCTCTGGATTAAGAGAGTCTGCTAAATGCCTAAATTGTAAATTGATGTCTCCCCCAAGAGGTTTGCACGAGAAGGCATTGCGGGCTGTGATTTTTCTGAGTGATCAGATGTATTTGCCACTCACCCAGAAAGCTCTTGGCAGCCTCCTCCTACTTTGGGAGAAAAGGAAGACGTATCTGTCATTTGAACAGAGCTTTCCTGTTTTGGAAAAGGGAAGAAAAATCAATGGCTATCTCCAGTCGGAGGAGACACAATCGATGTTGCGTGTGTGTGTGTGTGTGTGTGTGTGTGTGTGTGTGTGTGTGTGTGTGTGTGTGTGTGTGTGTGTGTGTGTGTGTTCTATCCCCTCAATGGAGATGAGGAGGCAATAATAGAATATGGTCATTTCAGGGTCAGTCTTTGGGAGATGGCCTCTGGATGAGGTGTTTGTGTTTAACTCATGCTCTACTGTGTATTGATGTCTCCGTGATTCCCAGAACCTACTGGGGTTTTTCCTGCAGACAAACGGCTATATAGTACACTTTAATTGAGACTGCACGCATGACTGCTCATTTTGCTGTCTGTGTGTGACCTCTCGCACACTGTTGTCCTTCGTATGGTGAGGTTACCACTCATGGTGCCAAAGTGTGTTCCACAACACTATGGTGTTATCGCCTCTCATTATATTAAAGATGGAGTACCGTGATCTTTTTACCCACCCTAAAACATGGTATTATTATTATAAGGAGGAAGAAGTGTACAGTATTTGTTAAAATGTCGTTTTTATGTGGACACACCCACCAGTTCATTAAGTAGGCTTATGCCTGGTTTGTCTAGTGGGTGGTGATAGGTGGTGTTGTGATCCACCTGAACTGAAGCCGCACCCACAGCTGTTGTTGTATGATAAAGGGGGAGGCGTTAGGGGAGGGGATGATATTCTGATGTCACTATATGACAGTTGACTGTCAATGTTTCAGCCTCTAGGAAGAAACCCTAAATACAAAGGGATAGACATCATTGCACATAACAAAACCACACCAAGGGGTCTAATAAAGTACTGTCGCCTCATAAACACATGAAAAAATACAAAATGCACAGCACTTCTTTAAGAAAACCATGCTTTTCTGATCCTGGGGGGTGTTCTAGTACTGTAAGTTATCCTATTGCTAACATTAAAAAGTAATAATTTAATAGAGCCGTAAATATTTACATTCAAAATGTATTTATTTTTTACACCTTAACCACAAAATATGTAATTCCTTCTCTGTTCTCTGTTACTACTTCTTAAAGGCAGAGGGAGCGGAGCACATACATACATTTCCACTTCATGATAACATTATTTCTATTCACTACAAATTGCTGTCTATACTATGTATTCTTCCATCCAAGCACAAAATAATAGTTTTAATGCTCTAAAAAGAAAATGTTTTGTAATATTTATAGCGCTTTGTGTCATTGTCAGTTATAGATGGGACATATTTGTACATGATTATAATCTAACCTAGGCTAAGAAACCATTAGCTTCATCCAAAGCTACATCATTGTCTTATTGTTTTCCTTCTAGCTAATAATTGCCTGTAGGTCTCACATAAGTCATGAAGCCTTGAATAGGTCTATAATGAGTTAATCTTCCTATTACTTGTGATGTGTGCTTAATTGACTAGAGTTTATAAGATGCATTTAGCAATAACAGAGCCTCAAATAAACAGTGTTATTATAACGGTGGAAATGGATGTATGTTACACACACAAATTAAACATAGTAGTAGGTAATACATAGGACGTTTTATAGAAGTGAGAGCAACCATAAAACAAGTTATTGAATAAGTGATTAAATTCCCCTGCAGTCACCTATAGCAATAATAAGTCCTCACATAAATAAAGTGTAGTGGTGAAATATACATTTACAAAGACTACTGTAGAGGAAAATGAACAGTATATGAAATAATAATAATATGAAAAATACGAGATCGCTTTGATCATGCATGAATGAATGAATGAAAAACCAGAATGAACAAAGTTAAATAATAAAAATAAGTGCAATATAAAATAAATAATACTAATAACAAACAAAAAACAAGCCTCACTGGTATTACAATTTCCTATATTCATCACAATATAGTATAGAGATAATGTGTACCGATTTGTGTGATGTTTGGACAAAATATGTAGGAGTAATATAAAAACATGTGTCTCCTGGTGGCGCTATAACAGGCCGATGTGAGAAGTTTGGGGCAGAGGTTCTGCGAGCGTGTGCGGTTTCACGTCGATCGTGCCAGTGGTGCCGGAGATTGATCTGTACACGGACGGGTCTCGGGTGCACCTGGCGAAGGCAACAAAAACAGAAACAGATCTGCATGAGTATTAATTTGTTTGATACACATTCTTTAACAAAAAGGAATAGAGTGAACGTGCAGCTGCCTTCCTTTGTTGTCCATATTTTATTCAGTCAAGACTGGGCTTTGGGCTTACGTAATTTTAAGAAAACCACAATTAAATTCTTGAAATAAAGGTTTCAATTTGAACACGATGTCCCCTACAGATTAGGCTACATATGACCAGTGAGAGAGATTCCTACAATAGGAGGCTAGGAGCACACTTCTTATTATGCTGAAGCTGAATATTTTCTTATTATGCTGAAGCTGCAATAAAACAGAAACACTGAATACATCAAACAGCCTCATTAATGAACTAATAGAATTCTTTTCAGGGCTGACAGATTTAACATCTGACCAGAGTAATGTATTTATGCAGTCCAAATGCATCTCGTGTCTGACACATTGACTGTCATAGCCATGGAAGATACTGTCATTTGGGATGGAGCATAAAAAGGTCCAGTGAAAGTGTGCATAAACACAGTGGAATTGTGTGACAAACATTATTGGTGTGAGAACATCCGGTCATGTCAAGGTTTACTTTCTCCCCATGATAGTTTTCATATGATGATCATATATTAAATAAACAAACAAACAAACAAAATAGCTGGAGGTGTCAACCCGGCAGCATCTGCATTCCTGAGATATGACCATATCTGAATCAGTTTTATTTGTCACATGACAGTCGGGTGTAAAACAGTGGGTGAAATAATAGTTTGTTCACACTTTTTCTCCACCCAAAAGTTATTTGTCTCTTCTAGGTTCCTACTCCATACTGTATTTTATTCTTCACCTTGATTATGACCTGGACCTTTTTTGATTTTATTTACCCTAAAGATTTGTAATTAATATTTTCCTTTTTAATTAATTTGGTTTTTTGGGTAAAAGAGGGCATCATAATGTTTCATTTGCATTCACTATCGCAGACATCAGACAGCCATTATTGTGCAACATCTCTGTGTTTGTGTATACTTACCGGAACACAGTTGAACATTGAACACAATTGCTAACATGTCCTCATTTGGCTTCTGTTATTATCTTCGCCCATAAATTGATTAGATAAATCATGAACCATGATTGGCAGAGTGTCAACCTCTGAAGCACAGATGTGAACAGAACACAGTGAACAGAATCCAACTGATAAAATTCAAGTGATTAATCCAAATGATTAATCCTAAACCAAAACACATCTTTACTGTGTTCTGGTGAGACAGCTTTGGCTATACATACTGAACAACAGTTGCTATGGGGCCAAGGCTACATGTAAATGCTGTATCATGTGAGCCACAGTTGAATAATCTGTTGAAGGAAATCCATATTCTATACATTCTTTCTTCGTCATTGACATTGTCATTATGATCTTTGCGAGATTGGGCCAAATATGGTTTATGCTCAATTTTGCTAACATGCTCGTCTGCCTCCTGCTACACACCAAAAACTATCAAATCATATAATAAATTGTCTCAAATGGTATGAAGTAATTTTCCTGCCCTGGGGCTCCTAGTGCCCTACGTCTATCAGTAAATTTTTTAGAAGGTCAATTTCTTTACCTTTAAATCAGCAACCTGGGCAAAATATGAAAGAAATGAACAGTTGACTTTGAATTTAGAGTGCTCATTAATATGGTATAGCCGATTATAGTCATGATTCAACTGAGCAGTTGGATATGCTTTAAAGATTTAGTGAAATATGACCCCTAACTAACCAATATGATTATTCAAAAGGTTTACACGCTTGTTTCACAAATCTCGATATACAATTTGTACAATAACTTAAGTTTTCTAATGCGCAATAGGATCCAGGTGTCGCGTCAAAGTGTAAATGAACAATGACCTTAAAGAACAGAAAAGGAATCGGTCCATCTGAGGGGGGAAAAAAACAACAGTGCCGATCAACCTCACAGAATGCGATAAAATGAGGACTGGGATGGTCTGTCAGTATACTGGCAATGGATAGAAATAGACCGTTCAGCTCCATCCCTCAGCATTCTGGCATTCCCTGCCACCCTGGCTGACATTTCTCTGATGCATCATGTTTTGTAAATTTGCGGTAAATTACTCCGTCAGACGCTGTCGGCACCTGCCCGTCACACCATGCAGGAGGTGGATGTGTTGCAGACGGTTGAGTGACAAGGACGAGCAAGACGAAAGAACTCAATGGAAGGCAGTGGTATGTGCAAAAGGAAAAAGAAAGAGGAGGAATGGAGGGGGGGGAAAAAGTGTATTGAATAAAGAAAGAAGGCATGAGCTCTTTTGGCCATGAATTCCCCCGGGGGTGAAGTGGTATCGGTCAATCTGGGGCTAATTCATGTCAGAGTGTGTATCCTATCTCCTTGAGAGGCCAGTGGAAGGTTGATAAAATTGAAGTGGAAATGAAGCTGGATGCACAAGAGGGTATGTGCAACAAAAGAGTAGGAAGAGGGATTTGTGTCACAGTGTCACTTTGTGGCTCTCTGAATGTCATACATTATTTTGCTCCTGACCTTAGAGCATCTCCGTACCCCATCTCTAATACCTCTGATTCTTCACATGGCCACTGCCACAGTCAGACATTTGCATCAGACATTATAGTATTAATATTCAAACTTCTTGTGTAAGAAGATTTCGGTAATGTTTTAATCTACATATCCACAGTGGTCTGTCCTTATTGCACCTAATGATGTAATAGGTATGAAACATTGTGTGTGCGACGCGTGCCGTGCACCAGCCAGAAAGCCAGGGCTGGCTCTTTCCACGACAAATAACAGGGAGAGGAGACGGATGTAAACGTTAACAAAAGGATATTTATTAAATCACTAACAAACTCAAATAAGGCATATTCTAGAATTGAATAACAGAACTTTAAGAATCCAATGAGGCGTGGCGTCAGTAGTGCGTCTGTAGTGTGTGCATGAGTGGAACATAATGTAGTGGAAGGTGTGTGGATAGAAAGTGTATACTTTCTAACCTAAAGACTGAAGTAGTAAAAAACTAAAAGGCATCCGAGAGCAGATCTGCATGTCTTCCTGTGGATCTCTCACAGAATGGCATGCTATTCAGACCATATTCACACAGCGGCCAGCTTGACATGAAGTCAAGATGGCTATGAAGAACATTTAAAAAATAGTCAGGGACATGATTCCACTATAATATAAAGAGGTATACTGCAGTGGTTCCCAACTTGTGGTGCGCAACATGGAAAGGCTAATGGTGGGGCTATGGTTTTATTTTGAAATATATTAACATATTATGGCAATATATGGCAAGTATATGCAGAATATAGCCTATGCTGCATATTCAGTATTTGCGGATGAATAGGAAATATATGTCTACCTCTCTGAACTCAACGCCATGCCCCACCCGCTCCCTCAGGTCAAGCACTGCCAAGTTCCAACCAACCGGAACCCCACAAGTCCAACAAGCGAACTTGGGGAGACGGGGCCTTTGCAGTGGCCGCCCCCTCACACCAGAGCTGCCCCCACCCTCGAAACGTTCAAAAGCACACTCAAAACCCACCTTTTCAGACTTGCTTTTACTACATAATTTCCCCCCCCACACACACTTTTTGTTTCTCTACCTTTGGTTTTTTGAGTGGTGCAACCACTCCTATAGAGCGTCGGAGTCCCTCCCCCTTTCAGAACAACGAGTGGCCCAGGAAATAAATCCCAATGCATTTTTCCAATAGGCATTTCTATTAGTATTTATTTAAAGGCGGTTACGCCGCGGACAAAGCCAACTCGGATCGTGACAAATCATGACAATGAACACAATGTTTTGGGCCGATCAAATCATTTATAAGAAGAAAAACAAAACAAATGGTGTTGTCTCCTGCCTTTATTTTCTTCTTTCTAATGATTTGATCGGCCCAAAATATTGTGTTCATTGTCATGATTTGTCACGATCCGAGTTGGCTTTGTCCGCGGCGTAACCGTCTTTAAATAAATACTTTAAGAAATGCCTATGAGGAAAATGAACGGCGATTTCTTTTCCGGGTCTCTCGAGGGGGCGGGACTGCGACGCTCTATTGACAGCTATGTGTGTGTGTCCCTGTGGCCGAGCACGAAAATAGTGTTGTAGCGTTTGTTCACCAAGTGTCACTGTTGCACAGCCTAACATACAGACACACACAGGCCAGGGAGGAGGGCCAGTACAGTACAGTACAGTACAGTACAGTACAGTACAGTACAGTACAGTACAGTACAGTACAGTACAGTACAGTACAGTACAGTAATTTGGCAATGCATGGCCAAAAACACAAACGCACTAAATGTCATTGCATGGCTAGTTTTTCTGTTGTTTTAAAGCACATCATTTGGAAAACCTTATTGAAAATAGTCCCTGGAGAAAAGTTTGAATTACAGGTGAAATTCAAATATTCAAATATGACTTGTTTGTGTGCAATCATATTTAGCCATAACATTGACTGTAATTCAGTTAAGTTTGGTAACCTTTTAATGACTTTGGAGAAATAAATGTAAAATTTAAAATACTGTTAGTCTGTTTTGTAAGATATAAGCTCTGAATAGACAATGACATGTATCAACATGTATTGTATGGTCCTTTTTTAAATGTTTCCTCTGAAACATGATAAAAAAGGAATCCTGTTCAGAAGGCACATGGAGAGGTTAAGTAAACCCTGTTATAGACCGTCTCCCACCAGTTATGAGTGAAATCACACACAAGTTCCCTTTTATCCCAGCCTCCCAGAGGAGAACAGGGCAGCGTGAGATCATATGAGACTGAGATAACACCAGTGTCCAAGGGAGTAAGAGAGTATCTCTAATAAGGAACCTGGAGGCAATAGGATGTGAACATAATCCTTGGCTTGAAATTACTGAAACAAATTACACTGGAGATAATTATACTTCATAATGAGATTATTTGAAATATGCAAAGACGCCTTCCAGGAATAAATCAGGAAAGCAGATAAGGCACCCAATCAAAGAAAAAAAAGCTGCATTTAAATATTAAGCGCAGAAACTTTTGCATATTCCAAATGGATTGTACTACTTCCTGCTGGTTAAAGTATGGGATTGAGTTGTCTCCAGGTGGACATTTAAAAAAAAGGTTTATTGAGTTCTTCGGCAAGAAGCAGAATGGACCCAAATGAAAACCCGCACAGAGCAAAAACATTTTGGTCTCATCACAAAGTAGAGATGTGTACCGATTTGTGCGATGTTTGGAGTAATATTATAAGAAAAATGTTTAGCAAAAGTTGGCTTCACTAGGGAAATGTTAAAAGGGTGGTATTTGTTCCTCCACGTAGTGCAAATGTGCGTGTAAAGTGTCCCCCCAACTGCGTTCATGATTTGTGGCATTTTGTTCAAAACGGGCCAAAAACGGGCCACTGTTCAAAACGGGCCACTCCTGCAAACTTTATATGTCAATCTTAGCCAATCAGTGTTGAATATGTAAAATCAAACAGATCTGTCTTGATCACATGACTATATAGATCATGTGTACCGATTTGCGTGACATTTTTATACAATCTGAATGGAGTAATATAAACTAAATGTGTTTTACATAAATTGGCCTCCTGGTGGCGCAATAAAAGGCAGGTATGAATGAATAGACCTGTTTTGTTTAATGGCTATAATACTGGGTTCCGATTTTAGTGATTTCTGGACAAAATGTGTAGTACTGCCTAAATGTGTTGGCCATCAAGCCAACGGTGCTGGAGATTAGCTGTTCACAGACAGAATGACGGACAGACGGGCGGGCAAGGTGGACAGGGTGCTATGAACATAGTCTCGGCCACGCCTTTCAGCCTGGCAGAGACGAAGAGTATACATACAGTATAGACTGTATATAGTATTTTTCCAGTTAAATATGTTTTACAACCAATTAGAATTAAATAGTGTTGGCAATAAAACAAATGTTAATGTGACAAATGACAATGGCACAGTGAAATTTAGTGTTAGATTACCTCTCTCAAGCAAGTTTAAAGTCTGTGAAATTAATGATAAGGAAAATCTCTCTATATGGACATAAAAGGGACACAGACAGACAGATATGGATGTGTGTGGATTCATAGATAGTTACGGACAACTGCCAGTCTGGCATCTGCACATCAGGCCCTCGGGTCCATGGAGATACGGTACGCATGCCGAGTTTGAAGTCAATTGAAGTAAATCGGACGGTTCTCGAGATATGATTCCACACATTTATAGAAGGATGCATAATTTGTTCTGAGATACTCTGGAACATAATGATATACATGGTAAGACATGTTTTTTATAGTTTTGGAGTGGGGGTCAGTGCCGTTTCTACGGGGGGGCACTAGGGGGCACTGCCCCCCCAGATAGACTTTGTGCCCCCCCAGTCCAGAACCCTACCCCACCATTATTTTTAATGTTTTACAGGTTTAAAATATATATAATGTGTTATTTTCATGTTCTTTGTGTTTATAATAAATTTACATTTTCTAATTAATTCATAGTAATAAAAATGCAATAATAAAAAGTACACTGGCACCTAGTCGGTGCACCTAGTCGGATTCGTTTTGATGCAGCGCACCAAAAGCTACGTCATTACCTGTGTTGCCACGCAGGCCGGGTCAATTCAAATATTTTCAGACTTCAGTCACAGTGAAAACAAACCCAAACCGGTAAAATTTTATCATGGATATTAGGAACTGGCTCAAAGCCAAAACACCAAACTCTATAAACCCACCAGCACCTTCAGAAAGGCAGACTGATGACGATACTGAAACCAACGCCATGTCGCCTGTTGTTGTTAATATTGCGGGGAGTCATTCGAGCACCGAGCACTACTAAATGCACAACGAAATTCGGTCGTCGGATCACATTACTGGGGGTTCGCGAGTGTCGGATAGCATTATTCCAGTGAGGCAGAGGGCTGCTGTTTAACTTCCACAGCAGCAGCTC
The DNA here is from genome assembly GCF_963924005.1 of Protomyctophum bolini. Classification (NCBI taxonomy): domain Eukaryota; kingdom Metazoa; phylum Chordata; class Actinopteri; order Myctophiformes; family Myctophidae; genus Protomyctophum; species Protomyctophum bolini. Next base: position 36,058,629 of record NC_137874.1, on the reverse strand, counting down.
AACTTTCGGACCTCCACCACCACTGCATGCTTCTCCACCAGAGAAGCCAGAGGTTCTGGCACACCGTCACTGAATCAGGTAAAACGGGACAAATACCCAAGTAGCCTTCATAATGGCAAACGCGCAATCTGCAGACGCGCAGATCCCCCCCCCCCCCTTTGCCTCCCGACATAAATACACTATATAGACTTGTTGTTTTTGGTTGGTGCATAAACTTTTACTCATATTCCCCTACCGTGGAGATGGCCACATATAAAAGACACTATAAGCCTAAATGCTCAACTATTTGTTGGTGATTAATGGTTGGTGCATAGGCTATAGTCTTTTTTTTCTACTTTCCTCCCGCCGTGGAGATGCTCATTGTGTTCATTGTGTTGTTGGTGCGATGCGATCGTGTTTCCACATGACAGTATATAGGCTATGTTTGTTTGTTTGTTCTGTTGGCTACAATAATTAGGCTATATTATTTGTTTTGGTGTATAATTGGAACCTATACTTGTAGCCCTTCTCCAAGCCTTTTGTGTTGTTTTATTGTATAGGCCAATGTGAGAGCTTAATTGCTATATATGGATGTGAACTTGAAAAATCAAGTGCCCCCCTTGGAAATATGAATGCCCCCCTGCTGATTATTCCCTGGATACGGCACTGGTGGGGGTGCATGAGTTGCTGGATGAAAAATATTAATTAAAGACTTCCGTAATATCCTTCAAAACAGATATGATTATTTTTGAAGGTCAACTGACACAACAGTTTGTGATAGATGTCCATTTGTTCAGACATTTGACCCTGTTTTAATCTCACTGTGTTATCTACACAGTCTGCCTGTGCCACGTACTAGCCTTTTTATTTTAGAAAGCTTGACAAATACGTTTAGCAGTGAGGAGATTAAGATTGACGTGGGAAAACCGTAGTATAAACAGACCTATAATGCTGGTCGAGTTTAATCCAGGTAAAGTTAAATACAATTCTTCCTTCTGAGCATTAACACAATATTACAGAAACCTTTTAAAAGTAAAAATTCGCTGAACATAAAACACATTACTATTCTGTTCACAGGAATCAGGAATGCATACAACAGCACATTGTGTTTTTTCATATCCGAGGTACGAAGGGCTAATTGCAGTCTCATACCTACCATTTCTCAATCTCTAAAACTATACATAGAAAAATAATAATGAAGTGGTTAAACAGGAAAACAAGCAATACCTGTCTTTTTTTTTTAAATCTCATACACCCTGTGGCTACAAAGTTAATTGAACTGTCATAAAGAGATACAATATAATGCCATTGACTGCTATAAACATATACTAATTTTAATAAGCTATGGTATGAATTGCCTTTTTTTCTGGACCCAGGTCCCGGATCAAATGAATGCATGCTGCTTGCTGACTGACGTGAGCAATCATCCCTCCAGGCTATATTGAATGTACTGTATATCGGTTGAATTTACAACAAACTAGCCAATCGTAGAGCAATCATCCCCCAAGGCTCTTATGTCTATTTATATTACCTACCTCTAGATACAGTTCAACAACAGTTTCTGATAGAATTGATTAATTTCACATCTACAATGGCTACTTGAAAGGTTTGTTACGAATATTTCCATAAAGGAAACGTACACAATACACAAGCATAGGCTACTGTACGGTGACAATATTGTAAAATGGGTGTTGGACTGTTGGTGTTGGTGGTGCATGCTCTGTGTTCTGTATCACATGAGTAGCATTCGAGTCAACCAATAAGGAACTAGGAGAATTAAGTTGTGGCGAGACAGAGAGAGTACAAGAGAAAGTAATGGAAGCTGTAGTGGAGAGAGCGCATGGAGGTGAAGGGGCTTATGTCAGTGGCAGGTGAGAAAGCGGAGCAGATGGTGGGCTTTTGGGGCTCCATGGGGTGCATAATGTGCTCTCAGACCACAGGAGCCATGTCTAAATTAATATGATTTGCACACCTTTGATATTCAAGGAGGATTATGCCATGTGTTCAAACACTGGTTTGAATAGACCGGGATGAAAAGTGCCAGTGACCTGAATGGAATTACTAGCTGCTTAAGGACTTTGTCATTCATTGTTAACTCATAAAAAAACCTAATCCTTATTAGGGTGTGAGTGAAGGCAGGTCTGAATGGGCTGGTCGCTGCTGTTGGGAACATGTGCGTCCATTGTGTGGATGACGGTTAATCACGCTGGGCTGGTTAGATTGGGTACCGGGGAAAGGAAGAGAAGGGGGTGGTGTGTGTGAAGCATGTTCAATACTACCTTTATCAGGGTGCAGGGTTCCTTATAGCTCCGAGTCTGGCAATGAGATGATGGTGAACTGTCATACCCGTTGCCTTCCAAGTACCATCTCCAGTGGTAACTCTGGGAACCAACATGGGCAACTATCAAGGACGTCCCACACCTACGTTACCTATACGTAAATGCGCTTAAAGATGCTGGTGCAGAAAGCACACACGAGCCGGCCAGATGTATGCAGAATCGAGATGAATGGAGACGCCGATGGAGGGAGCGTCTGAGGATGAGAGTGTACTGGAGTTCTTTAATGTATTCAAGGCACAAATTACAAAGTGCATTGCTCTCATTTCAATCCAATGCTGTATTGACATTTTGAAGATGGTAGAGATTTTGAGTTACAGAAGTAATGGAGATCAGGAGCTCGATCCCCGTTGGCTTTGATGTTTGGATGAAGGCGTCGTATGAATGTAGTAGACCAGTGGTTTTCAACCTTTTTAATGTGAAGGTGTATTATTAATGAATGCCACAGACGAAAAACAGTCTAAGTCCACACTATTTATCCATAATGTATAAATGATAGATAAGGGGTCAGGACAACGAGGCTTTTCGTGGAGGGGTCGGAATGAAATTTGGACTTACTGTTTTTCGTCTGTGGTACTATTTTATTAGGCATTTGAGCCACGGACCACCATTTGATGAGATTTAGCCTCTCAGACACAAAACTTTTGATATTTTGTTGTCGTTGGATAGGATTTTGTAAACAATTCCATGCTGTATTGATATGGTACCATAGGAGAGATATCAGGCAAACGATCAAAATAACAATTCTTCATTCTCTAATTGTGTTTAGACTTCTTGTAAATCAAGTAATGCAGATGTTTTGCAATACTTTAACTCTTGAGAGTGTAAAAACCAAGTGGTGTGAAACCAAATGGACCCGTACAGGTCCATTTGGTTTCATTTTACGCTCTCAGGATCTACAAGGGTCCATTTGGTTACCAACTCTCCCTCATTTAGCTGGGACCACCTGGAACCCCCTCAAGGACCACTGGTGGTCCCCAGACCACTGGTTGAAAACCACTGTAGTATAGGCCATTTATTTCTTATGTCCTTTGAATCCTTAAATCCCCCAAAAGTATGATTTGTGGTATTTAAAAAGTGTGCTTGAAATTCACCTGACATTTGATGGAAACGTTATTAACTACTGACATATCTTGTCTTCCTTTCTATTAGGATATCAATTAAAATGGCATTAGTAGACACCGGTATCCATTTCCAGTCCACAAAATAGAGGAGAGCGTAGAGGAAAGAATGAGTGATATTGGGACAAATTGGGACAAGTTAATGACTTGTAAAATCCACTTTCATTTACCTTGAGTGTCTGTACTCCAGAGAGTGAACTAGAAAAAGTGCACCTCGGAGCTCAGGTCTCCACCAGGTCAGGGACGTTTGTTGTGGGCATGCAGAGTTTGGTATTTAGTGATCATAGAAGTAACAGTTAATTGGCCACTGAGAATCTCCACTGAGCAGTTATTTGAACCCTATAGTGTCCCTATTCTGGGGCAAATATTTGGCAAAAATAGTTACAAGCTTACAATGGATCGTGCTACAAGGTGTCATGAGCTTAGCTTTAGTGTAGATCGACTACTTTCGGCGAAGACATTTGGTATACAGGGAAGTATATTTCTCCCACCAGCATTTGGGGCAATGGTGGCCTATGTTAGCAAAATGGAGTGAGAGATAGTGACATATAAGTGTCATCATTATTTTTTTATCTTGAAAACGTTTTCAAGTTTTTACTGTCCATAAGAGTTCGCAAATCCCTAATGGGAATATTGTGTCATCGTGGTTAAGTGATAAGAATGTGACATTATTACCAAGGGAAGTGGGCACTGATCAGAGAATTACATATTTGTTATGCCAGTAGAGTTTAACAATATACTGACTTTAATCTATAATTGCCTTGTTGTAATGTAAAGGCTCCCCAGAAGGTTTTATCAGAGATATCCTTTAGCATTTGCTACTCATTGTTGATCGTATAGTCATCAGTAACGTGTTCAGCGCTGCACATAAACTACTCTTAAGTGGCCAGTAGAGTAGTAGCAGTTACTATAGCCCTTTTTGACTGTAGGAGAGAAGTCAGTTTTACTTTGAAAGTGATATGCAGCAATGCACAGCTCACTCCAACCCAATTATTCTGTTGGGAATGGCTCTTTGTCTTTACACAGAGGCTAGTTTTTTGATTAAAATATTGAAGCTCTATAATTTGATAGCAATCATTTCTATAGTGTTTGTGACAATACATTTCCCGGTGGATCACCAATTTCATGTTACATGTTTATTCTGTATCCTTATATTCTCTTTCCTGGTTGCATATGAAATTAGTATCCCAAATTGAAAATGTATTTTATGTTTACTAAAGAGCTGGAGAGACCCTTGTTACTGAAATGACTAGTCTATAAAACACTCTCACATACTGTAGTAGCCTACTTTTTCACAAATTATTTGTGAAAGACCAATTATTGGTCTTGCACAGTTGTGACAACACTCAAGCCCCTAGAACAGTTATATAAAAGAGCCATGAACGCATTTGATTAAAAAAAAACATCCATCCATCACTGCACACCATCCTTAATGGGAAGCCCTTTAAACAGGCATGTGCTGTGTAAAAACTTTCCATGGAGGAATTTAAATGTAAGCCCGACATCAGCACAAGGGCCATCACCAGAGGGAATTGTTGTGAGGTGCAGTCTAGATGCACAGCCTTTACAAAAAATAACTTTTCTACAATCTACCCACTAACATCCTTTACATATTTTAAGGTCCAACTAAAAAGATGGATCATGGTCAATCAAATATGTGAATAAATGTAAAAAAAAAAAAAAGCTTAATATTTATTATATTATACTTTTCCAGAGTAGGCCATTTTTACTGTTGTTTTTTCCACTTCTGTTGTAATGTTGTGCTCTTTGATAGTTTTCTGCAAAAATACCACTTTCACTCCATTTAAATGCAAGCATATTTGTTGTGTGTAATACACTGTAACATGTACATGGGGTGCACAAATGGACCATAGGATGTGCAGTGGTGAACAGTGGGGTGTGTGTGTGTGTGAGATCATAAAGCAATAATAACCCAATAGGATTGTTTTCATTGTGATCATGATTCTGGCACAATGGTGGAAGACATACAGTATACAAGGCACAGCCAAATAACCATGAAGTACTGCATAGATGTGTGTGTATGATGATGATGATTCTTCATGAAACGGCATCGAAGCCAACTACTGTCGTAGAAGTTAGCGTTTCTAAAGCTTAAACAGGGCCACTTTGTTAAGAAGCATATATAAATGCACCACTGATATTATATTATAGTGTACTGTGGATGTGTGTGATCTCCAAGTTAACGCGTTTCATGTACCTCGTTACTGTAAAGTAAACTCGTTACATTTCCTAGTAACGAGAAATATTTAATCTAATTTCTTTATCATTCCAGTAATGATATTACAATACCTGTTACAATTGTCACGGCTCTTGGTGGAACTGCAGGCCCGGGGCGCAATGCGGGTTGTGTGAATTGTGTGTTGTCAGGATTTAGATTTTGTCAGGACTCTGGAGTAATGGTGCGTTGCAGCGACGGCACAGTCAGTTTAGTGCTCCATGCAGTGACAGTCTAACTCTCATCCCCTTCCCAATGAGTAAGGAGTTTCAGTCTCTTACCTTGTTTGAAAGTCCATAAAATGGATGATAATGATTGAGACCGTATGAATGAGATGTCTGCACTCCCAGCATTATGTGTGCGTCTCTCCTCTCCCCTGTAATCCATTGTATTTTCACCACCATGGCAGCATTCTTAGTTGTGCCTGATTTATACACGGTTGTGTGCCGGCCTGCCAGGTCGCGCACTGAACATAGCTGATCTACAAGCTCACAACACATAGCGCTGTACAGTACACGTTGTGGGCTATTTTTGTAAATTAGGCACACTGCAAACTCCACTCGATATGACGAAGCTTTTGTTTATTAGCAGTCCGAATGTAGACAGTTGAAGAGACAGTTAATTTAAACGCTTTTTAAAGATGCTCTTCATTTAAGTGTGTTCTATGTACTTTATCGTTACATCTTGTGTATAGGATATAGGTACATAAGAGTAAAAGTTATTTTTGCTTGGCTTCCTTCAGACAATCGCAATGCAACAGCATAGATAACATAACATCAATCAATCAAAGGGATGAAAAAACGAGTGAAAAAAGAGCAATATAATGGCCTATATGCAGCACGGGTATGAAACTATACAGTATGCTGTAGGTGTGTATATATCTGTGTATAGAATTCTGCCTGCTAATGTATCCACCAGACAGTGCTGATAACATACTGTAACACCACATTAAATGCAAGGGTTGAAAACATTGACACAATCAATCTGCAACGTGCTTGCCTTGTATAGCTTACAGATCTGTTATTTACCTCACGCGACCAGCCTGCAGCCACGTAAAAATCACATCATGTCATCTATGCACACACCTAGGTTGCCGTCTCTTCTCAGATAAGGAGGCTAAAGTAGCATGAATGCAGTTCATACTTGCATTCATATCTGCTCTCCCTATTGTCTGCATTTGGTTTGCTCCTCTTAACTCGCTTCCATCTAATGTCACGGTGTGTTCGTCTGGGCCCCGACATGCACAAAGAGACATTGTGATAATCCTATCATGTAAATGAAGCCACGCTCATTTTGAGTGTGCCCTGGGAGATCACTGGTTTATCAGGAACATGTCTGCCAGGACTGCCCGGGATTGTCCATTTTACACCCTGGTAGAAAACGCATGTGGCAATCCTCCTATTCACTGCTCAAAGGTCAACACCCCAATGCACAATGCTGACAGTGGCTGCGCATGCAAAGCAGACAAAGCAGGCTGTAGCTACAGTAAGAATGTTATCGTGCTCTGAGGGTTTACTTTACACAGTAACACGACACCAGCATCAAAAACGCCATTGTCTATTCAGCTTTGGCCATATACTGTATCTTACATAAACAGACCATTTTCATAATGGCTTTATATTTTTGCAGTTGTTTGCATTTTCATGTTAATGGAAATCTCCCCCCCACCCTCGTTCTTTTTTTTTTCTTTTGCTATTCCCTCAAAAGTACCATAACGTTATCAAACGTAGCTGAATATGGTAATTGAGTCAGTGTTGACTGAACATAAGGTGGTTGATAAGTCATAGACATTTGAATTTAATTTTCATAAATCAATCTATTCTCCAGGGACTACTTTCAGCTGTACTTTTCAAATCATACCGTATTTCTTTAAAATGCATTAAAACGCAATGATATTTTGACTTTAGTAAACGTAACCACTCAATGATATTAATATTTTAGATTATCTCAAGAACATTGCTTGTCCATTTCAAGTTGACTTTCATACCAAACTGAAATTGACAAAATCCAGCCTCCTTGAAAATCAAGCTTTGTGAAATAGCTGGCAGTAAAATCAAGTATTTTGTGAGTTGTTGTCAATCGACTCCCCTCCTATCTTTTTGATCTGAGCTTTATCAACTAAATAAAATAATTGGAGTTGTATAAACACAATAATACTATTACTGTATTGATTAACCTCCAATTCTATATAAGCTATAAAAAGATGAGCTGTGCATAACATCACTGAGCCCCTGTTAATAAAACCAACGTGTTTATCTTCAAAATGTTTATTTTTTTTAAACGATACACCTTGTTATAGATGTTTAGTGCATACTATAGCCAACTGCATGAGAAATTACTTTAGTGCCTAGTCTGTACTTGACCATTCTCTGCTGCTCAACTGTGACCAGGTTCTGTTGCAGAAGGCGAGCCACGCTAAAGCATATACGGTATATGGACAAAATTGTTCGGGTTGAATTAAAAATAATAATGAAATATAACCTTAATGCACAAATGTTTGACCCATCTCTCTCCGTAATTATAGTGCAGCAGTTCTCCTTTCTCAATCTAATGTGAAGGTTTCTATATCTAAAACATACACTCCTGGCTATAGCAGTGGTTTCATTTTACGCTCTCAAGAGTTAAAGATCCATAAGGGTCCATTCGGTTAGTGGTTACCAACTCTCCATAATTTAGCTGGGGACCACCTGGAACCCCCTCAAGGACCACTAGTGGTCCCCGGACCACTGGTTGAGAACCACTGCCCTATAGAGTATAGACAGCAAGCATGTCTGCCATTTTCCATACAAGTAACTGAGAATTTGAACATGAAAAAAAGGAGTCTTGAACAAATGACCTACTTCAAATTTAATGACGATGCTCACTTCGACTTTTCTGTGGTCAGTTTTTGTTCACCTGTGTGTCTGCAGCTTTTGTAATGGGTGAAACGGTCACCCATCCCTCTCCTTTATTTACGTGTACTAAATTGGAGACACATTATGCTTTAAAGGACCCATCCAGTAGCAATGAAGAGGAGACTATTCAACCACTTCCTTTTGTTCGGCAAACGGTATACAGTCACACAAGTCAATACATGAGATGTTGCTGTTGTCATTTAAGGTTTACACATTATAATGTATAGCTAAATCAATAAAGGGGCATAATTGTGGCTCTTAAAGCAAATTATGACATTTGTGGCGCAATATTATTCTGTAAACTCGCAGTAGTTTAGAAGAGGCTTTCTGACATAGCAAAGAGGAGAACCAAGGAGGGAGCAGGTGGAAGGAAAAGATGCTTAAGCCATTGCAAAGTGGCATAATCGCCCCTCCATGTAGTTACACATAACAGCTTCCATTATTCTCTGCGATTGAAGTACACAACACTTCCTGCAGTTTGCTGACCCACTTATCTTCATTTATATAAGATGCGTTGCATTATTATGTTTACTACTGTGTGTCTTACTGCATTGTGACGTAACTCTTGGAAAGCACAAGGGCACACGGTACAGTACCTGCCCAACCAGCTGTCCTTTTTAATCTATTCAGTCACGGTAGTTATACTGGACACTACATTTCCTTGGTTGACCCCTGTTTACAAAGTTAATTCATTTTATTAAGCCACATTCACAAAGAGGGGATCAGTGTTTTAATCTAACATTGAAAACCTCATGTCACTTGTGCTTAGCGTATGCTCAGTTGCAATTTAATAGATTGTGCGAATAGCATCATTACTCCTTGAACAGCTTTCTCCTTACCATTTATATTAGAAAACACACAGACAGAAGTAACAACTTACAAGAATTGTATTCGCTCAGTCAGTTGTCCCAGTTGTAACCTCCAGACAGTGTATAATTCTCTTCTTCGTTCCTGCCTGAATGCTGCCTTTCCAAAGCACCTGTTCACATTTTTTATGCAAGTGTGCGGAACTATACTTTTTTTTACATTAATTAATTAATTTTGTATAAAGAAAAGATCAGGAAGTGTAGTCTTTGCTAACACCATGGCCTATACTAGTCTATACAACACACATCAATGTGCCTCTGATTCTTGTATTTGCATTTTTCGCTCATCTATTTTTCTGTGTACATTTTGAAAATTGAAAAATAAACATTGGGTCATTAAAGGGCTGTATCCACTGGCCTTTGAATTACTATCAATGATTGCTCTTTATTGGAAGTGTCCCACTTCCGTACCCTCTTCTCCCAAAGTTGGCACAATTACGATGATGGAAGTGGATAAAAGACTGAATGTGACTCCGGTTAATTACTGGTCCCACTTCAGTCTACAGCAGTAATGAGACACAAGTGGATATAGTTTTCCTAGGTCAGAAGGATCTGTCGCAGGACTTCTGACACGATGGCATACATTAACTATTGGTTAAATCTGATATTAAGACAATCCATTCTACAGAATGCATTCTATTCGGTTATTAGAACCATAATTATGTCCTTGCTTTCAACTTTTGTAGAGTTTTACTACTGATAATAGTAATGATGAAATGAGTGACACCTGTAGGGCTATTACAGTATGTGCAATGCAAATTAAAATACTGATATTGAAATGATGTAAATAAGCCCCAAGTCCAAGTAGTAGTAGTTCTGCTGCTCCTTACACATATCTGAAATATACTGTATATACAGTAGGCCAGGTGAATGATAGCCGAAATGTTAGCTACGTAGCACGACAGGTTTAGCTGGAAATAACACTGAAACGACAAATTGCCTTTTACCAATTTGTGTTCTGCATACGGTAGTTGTAATTAGTACATTAATGCATGGTTTGGCCTGTTTGTGGGATGGTTTGCAACGTTATGAAAAGGAAGGGATGTCCGCACACTGTTTCTCTGCTCCCAGGAAAATTATTTATTGAACAGTTGTTCAATAAAGAATTTTCCTGGGAGCTGAGAAACAGTGTGCGGACATCCCTACCTTTTTCATTGTACGTATATTTTTGACCAGCACCTGTAGAATTTCTGGAGATGAGCGTGCTTCCTGTTGGATCCTATCTCTAATGGTTTGCAATGCTCACACCAGAGTATTTTAATAGATGAAGTGACCACTGTGGTTTTACACTTGACCGATGTGGTGTCAAATTTGTGCAGAAAGGCTAATATGCATTACACCCCCCTCTCCGTTTCTGTGTAATGCCTTGAATCATTGTGTAGTCACTGTGGGTGCATCCGTCAGCCAGACCACTGAATAGTGGTCATTACTTAGCAGATTATTCAATCAGGAGTCCTATCCTGGTTAGCCTGTAATCACATATTAGAAGCTAACCTTGATGTGATGCGGTCATGTTGCTTCGTTTTCTAAGGTCATGCATGCTGTGGAAGAACTTGAAATACAGGGCTTATATTTTTAATGTCTGCAGGAGATAAAAAATCAGACCCGTCTGAACTGTGTATGTGTGTGTGTGTGTGTGTGTGTGTGTGTGTGTGTGTGTGTGTGTGTGGCTGCACAACAGTGACACTTGGTGGTGAAAAAACTCTATTTCCGTGCTTGGGCAAACCCAGCCAGCCAGGGACTGTGCATTGGAGTGGCTGCACCACTCAAAAAGACTAACTAGAGACGTGTGCTCCTCAGAGCACAGGTCACCAGGCGGGGTTACCTACCCTGGGCCCACAGACTTTGGTCATAGCCACTTGGAATGGGATCAATTGGGGCACTGCATTCATGATGTGTGGCATTTTGGGCCACCCCCAGAAACTTTGATAGCTTGGTTATAATTGGTTAGAATTACAAGGCGCACAAATCAAAGCAAACACAAACTACCACCACTCAACACACTTATCGTGTAGCTGTAGCAACACGCCACATAACTAGTACATTGTGAAAATCAGAAAATGACAACACTACAGAACTTTTTCACACATCCAAGTCGCATGTGAATCACATGGGATATCGTTCCATCCTTTAGTCCCTTTCCCATTAGAAGACACCGCACAGTCTTCTTTTCCCATGTCATTAGGCTCACCAGAGTTCCAGTACCTGGAGAAGTAGGAACATTGCATTCATTACTAGACAGTCACATTATACAAGGATAAATATTAAGTAAATATTAAATGTTAGAGTAGAAGAATGAAGGTAAAGTCTTACGTTGGTGTGGTCAGTGGTGTTCCATCTACCCATTTCCACACTCCTTCCCACCGTCTGTCAGTCAAACCCAGCCACACATACTGGCTGTTTCTGTTAACAAAGTCCTGGACAGAAAAGCAGCTGGTTACAGAAGTACAGTCTTTATGGGCACACACGCACGCACGCACGCCACACACACACACACACACACACACACACACACACACACACACACACACACACACACACACACACACACACACACACACACACACACACACACACACCTGTTCTTCTTTGCTGTTTATGATGATGAGGTCAGATTGTCTGTCTCTACAGTATTGTCTGCTCTCCACCCAGGTTTTAGACTCTGTGTTAGAGATGTAATAACAAACTCTGCCAAATATCTGCCATCCAATTCCAGGTAATTCTAACAAAAGAAAAAAAGTAAGCCAGTGTTATTTTTTTCTTTGCTCAGATGAATGACACATAATGAAAAGTTAAACTATAACCATAGTCTCACTGACCACAGAGCCTCCTCTGCTCATTCTGTTCAGTTATGTTGTTGTATCTGGACTGTAGATCGTCCAGGTCTTTGACCAGGTTCTTTTTCTCTTCAGTACATTCAGAAACTGTAAGAAGGAGAATCAAACAAACTTTTTTATTAAACATTTTTCATTTTCATTACAAATCCCCCTCCAAGGTTTCAATATCGTTGCAACAAGAAAATACATTTCGTCAGTTAGTTCGACATCTTACAATATTTAGGCAGCTTGGCTGGTAGACTATACATACATACATACATACATACATACATACATAAAAAGTTTAGTCTCACTGACCACAGAGCCTCCTCTTCTCATTCTGTTCAGTTATGTTGCTGTATCTGGACTGTAGATCGTCCAGGTCTTTGACCAGGTTGTTTTTCTCTTCAGTCCATTCAGAATCTGTAAGAAGGAGAATCAAACAAACTGAGTTTTATTTTTATTTACAGCTTTGTTCTGAACTGACCTCCTCAAACCATCAAAACCGGGAAAACCGAATCTGTATCAAAAACTATACAAGCCAAGTGAAAGAAAACTACTAAATCTACTATTAATTATATTTTGTATTTATTTATTTAATGGGATATCATATTTGCTAATATTGAAAATAAAATTAATACATGTTGGATCATCATCAAAAACATTAATATAAAATACTGCACTGTTCTGAAACTTGACTTACAGAGAGAGAGTCTGAGACCAATGTTGAGGAGAGCTTGAACACCACATAGCAATCCAAAACCCAATCCAAGCATCCTGTACCGTCTTCGGACTGGACACACACATAGGAAGGAAGGTTAGTTTAGGATAAAACTATAGCATTAAAGGGATAGTTCACCTTCAAATTACTTATTTTCTATCATTTACTCACCCACGAAGCCTTGAATTTGTGGACCTCAATGGTAACTTTTTTAGTCTTTTCATCTTTTAATATGAGTCTCTTCTCAAAAAGTTTAACTATTGCAATTTCTCAATTTTGAAGTACTTGGCCAGAAGAAGTTCTCTAATAAGTCACCGTTTGCTCATCTCTCATAAGGTTTGGGTAAAAAAGGCCTCCCTGGTCTCAGTGAAACCTTTTATTTAGAAAGCAATTAGGCACCGCGTAGACAAATATTATCACTCTCTTACCAGACTGCAACATCTTCTGATGTTTCTGCTGAGCTGTCTTGGTTTCAACATTCACATAGTTGTTTGGATCATCTTCTGTAGTCTTGGTCTCAACATCATCATACTCTGTATCATCTTCCTGTATCTCAATGCTTTCAGAATGAAAAGCCACAGCCATTTCAACCGTTATGACTTTAATTAATCTTGGAAGTCTTTGATATGGTTCAGCTCTTCACAGCAGCACACTGAAGAAAAGAGAAGTGTGCTCTTTCTTGTATTATTTCTGTGCCTCCATCGATCTTCCTCTTTTATTTGGTTTGTCCTCTGATGCGGTCAACATTTAAAAATGTTTTGATAATGGGGTTTCTTTTATATTCCCCTAAGTATTTACTAGTATTTGTAATATTTAATATTACTAAGTTAATGAGTATTTCTATTTGCCCACCCTAAATGATGGAAAGGGGCGCTTGGAGGAGCTCTTATCTCAGCCAGGTCGGTGCATAACCGATGCAGCTGTGTAAGTCATGAGTTGCAGCAGCCGTCCGAGAAAAATGGAAACTGCGACGAGGAGAAATAGCGCTTCTAAGAAATAATAACAACAGCACCTAATGGTGATTGTTTTATTCCATTTTCTTTTGATTTGATCTTTGATATGCTTTTGTGTTTAAACCTGTGAAGCAATTTGTGGTCGTCACTGTGAAAGACACAAACAAAATGTACTTACAAAATACGATTTATCTTTTCACATATGTGGTCTATATGGAACAATTCGATATTTAAACATTTCACACTATACTGCACGCACGCTCGCACACACACACACACGCACACACACACACACACACACACACACACACACACACACACACACACACACACACACACACACACACACGCACACAAGCACACAGCAGCAGCAGCTCCGCCTCACACACATGCTGCTCTCGATTCTCCTCACTCAACTCGTCCAGTCGGTTCCTCTTTAATACAGCTGCCCTGGCGTTCTATTACTTTGCAGGTGTGAACTTGCTAAAGATAAATATACAGAAATTGTTTTTAGAAAGTAATTTGGAGCCACATTATTAATTCATATAAAGTTCTACATGTTAAAAACGTTGGTTTGTTGGACATCAATAAGGTGATGGTTGTCTAGTATTTAACACATTTCTCCAGTCCAGTGCTTTTGTCCACTATAGCTTTCAATGCAAGAGAGTACAGCTATGTTGTCATCGTTGATCACAAGTGATATTTTTCACAAAGGATGGAAAATAACCATCTTGTCTTGTCTTTCTTGTAGTATAATCTAAAATAAATGGCAAACAAACAAACTTTGTCTAGACTTATTTTGTTAAATGCAAACCCTATAATGTTAATTTAACCAAAGACTGAACCAACTATAGAACCATCATCAGGTAGCATTATTAAAGCCAACATTCTCACAGCGTCCCCACAACAGAATGATAGGGTTCAGGTTAGAAAAGTCGGTGAAGTTTCCCTTTTAAAAACACAGTCATAACTCAGCTGCTTCTTTTGTGGCCTTTTCTCACAGACACGGGCCACATTTTCTGGTGAATTCACGAGGTATAAAACCTCCCTACTTTATGACATCTCTCCTTCTGCCTTTATGTGAACCACATAGGCATTGGCCCAGGAAGCTCTACACACCGACATCTTTATGGGTTTTTTCCCCCCCTTCGTGTAATATATCACTAGCGGAATATGACCAGTGTGAAGTACAGTGTATATTGTACATAGCTGGTTTACAGTTCATGGATATACAGCAATACATCTTATAGACTCTAGAGCATGTGGTTCTCAAACTTTTTTTATGTCAAGGACCCCCAAAATGATACTCATTAGGCTGCGGACCCCCCATTTGAAAATATACGCCAAGGACCCCCATAAGCTAGGGAACATTTTCATGGTTCTAGCAGTGATTTTCAACCATTTTCATTTCAAGGGCCCCCAGTTTGGCATGCATTATAGGCTACGACATTAAATGGCATTAAAATGCCATTTAATGGAATTTCTATCTCTGGGACCACAAGGGTCCGTTTGGTTCCATTTGTACACTCTGGTTGTAAGTACACAGGTGGCTCAGTGGATCCAGAAACTAAAAAGACGGTCCTGTATTTGTTTGCATTTGTACACTCTTGACTCTTTACAGAACGGTGAATTTCCATTTGGAGGGACCCCTGGTGGTCCATGAATCCGACGTTTGAAACCGCATTATTGCGACCATGGGTCGCAGATTACTATGGAAACCTGTCAGTCCGTCAGTCGCTCCGTTACACCTCCATATATGGTTGTCAGTCCATCACACCTCGTGACACGTCACGCCACCATTGTAGTCAAGTCTGTCACGCCTCGTGATACTCTCCATATATGGAGCTGACCTGTTCTGACATTCCATATGTTGATCTGACCTCATCAAAACCTGTACACTCAAGACACGCTCCATATATGGCCAGACCTCATCAAACCCTGTACACTCAAATCACTGCCCTCGCTGCCACCCTTAGATCTCCATATATGGGTAATAAGATTGCGCCAAATTCAGGACACAAATTGCACAAACTGCAGCGGCACCTGCTTTGTTTGTGGTTCACCATACACACATGCATCAGAAAAAGTTAGTTTCCATTTTTAATTGGCGCAGGAGGTTGTTCCTGGTGGAAACCTTAGCTCTCGTCTTCTGGATGTGCTCTTTGTAACTGAGGGTATACGGTCTAAGGTCACTCCCAGGTAGACTGGGTACTGGTGGTTCTCAAGCCTTATTCCGTCCCAGATTACATTGAGATGGCTACAGTATATACTTAGTTCATTGAGTACAACCGAACAATTACTTTTTTTTGGATTGCTGAACTGATAAACCCTCAGACAGACGCATGCCAAATGCCAATACATACTGCCACCGAACTCGTCTGTGTTCTGAACGCCAGACCCATCTCAGCGCGCACTCAGTATTCTGCTCAACGAATCTGCGCAGCAAAAACACTGCGGCTCTCTCTGTCGATCTCGAGCCACTGAAGCAGAGTACAGCCAGGGATGGAAGCGGTGATTTTCATACCCTGGATCATTCACTTCTTTCCACCTGTGTTGGTGCTAAAAGCACCAACACAAACATGGTCGCATGTTCAAGTAGCCAACAATACGTAGCTGAACAAGAACATTTTTATTTACTAATTTTATTATTATTTTTAATTAAATGCCAACACATACTGCCACAGTGCCACTGAACTATTCTGTGTTTAGAAACGGACCACTAGGGATGTTAATAGTTATCGTTAAGAAATTCTTCAATTAAACATAACGTTTGAGAGGGTAAGGACTGTATTAGGTGGGTAGGGTAAGGCAGTAGTTTTCCCCAATCGCCACAGGGAATTGGTAAGAATTCACAAGGAGCCAAGGATGGAGTGTTGCTCGTAGGCACAGTCTTTGTTGAATGTAGCACAGCACAATTAAACAGCACAGTATGGCAAATTGGCAAGACACAATAATCTGGGTCTGTTCATATGTGTGGTTTTTGGGTCAGTGACGCACACAACTTAAACATTTGACAGGTAGTGGACTGGTAACACAGTACTAAAGACTAAATAATATAGAAATGTTCAGCTCTGTTAATGGCATGTTCCCCAGCTCTCCTGTCCTTGTTCTGAACTGAATGAAAGCTCTCAAGAGCACCTGTGCTAATAATCACACCTGCACTGTCCATTTAAATTAGGGCCTTTTGTACAATAGTTAACAATTAATCGAAAAGGATTGGTTCTATCATCATTGGGTGGTTTTCTGTGAACGTAATGCTGTCTGTGCACGCGCACGTGGCAGAGGAACACACATGTGGGCCGGATTAAAAAAAAACATTATTAGACATAGAAACGTCTCTGCTTTTGCATGTGATGTGAGTGTGACAGACAAGACAGTGCACTTTTCATTTCATTTTATTCGTCATACAAAGATGCCTGGCCCTGTATCTCAAGTGGTCAAATATTTGATTAAGGAATATAATATGCCATTTCTATCCGTTTTGTATATCAGCAAAATGTAGATTTTGATGTTAGAAGACATTGATTGTAAATTAAGATTCTCATATTTTTCTTTTTTTAAGCGCCGCTTATCAACTAACTGGTTAATGGATCGATAATGTTATGAATTAATGAATGAATTGATAACTCACATCCCTACCACTCAGTAATCTGCTGAATGACTGCTCACTCTGTCAGTCTCGACTCGAGCCACTGAAGCTGTATGTCTACAGCCAGTGATGGGAGAGCTGGTTTTAATTCCTGCATGGTCATTCATTAGCCGTTTTGTATACAACATTATCACAGAATCAGAAGAAACGTGTCCTTTGAGCCTAATTCATGTACCGTACCATTGCACGATTTTGTTGTGCCAAAACATCGTCGTTTTTAATGGCTATTTTCACCTTGCAACACCATCGTACAACAAAGTATATAATTGTGCTTTAGAGGCATCAAAGGTCAAATCTAGTCTCATTGTCATCCACTAAATAATGTCATGACTTTCACTCTCATTTTTCTTTACTGGCTAAATGTACAGTAAGTAGGCTATCAGCCAGTTTATGCTGGGCAAAGTACATTGTACATTTATCATACTATTTTAAAGTAAGAGGTTGTAGTAACCTATAAAAGCACTGCAGGATCATGAGCAATTCCATCTTTCTTTGTTCTGTCTCTGCTTAAATACCAATCAAGATGGTGTCTCCGACTGTATTAAACTATTCCCTGAAAAGGGACCTGGTTGACCCAAAGGACATCCACACTCGAGTCATCTCACATGATGAAAATATTCATAGAAAAAGGGCCAATAACGCTGCTGAAGAGCTAATTAGTGAACAGAAGAAAAAAACCCTTTTCTTCTAATTAGGTTATTGTGGGAGAGAGAGCTGTGGATAATCTGGGGAGTGTGAGATCTGTGCTGTAAAACTAATGGCCAAAGAGGCAGCATACACATAATCCTGAGCATAAATTCATACATTACACTCTCAGGATTTTACTGTGTGCCTTTTCATCTGTACAATCGTTTCCATTATTTAATTCATGGTATTCTGCAATTAGGCTTTACAAGTATGAATGATGGCGTATCTGTGTAGACTTCAGCTGTTGGATGTCACACAGTGACAGTAAAGACTAAGTAGACATAATTTAACAAGACCAGTTTGTAGAGAGGTACTGCACATGAGAGCTTTGGGCTGAAGCAGAGGAGGGACCAGTTGGATTGTATCTTGCGCCACCCCTTACCCCTTATCCCTAAACCTATTTGCCATTTTTTACTATTTAGAAAAACCTTTTAAAATAGTTAAAATAGCCGTACAAGCTCACAGCACAAGATGGCACAAGATCATAGAACTTCTACAGTGCAGAGCAACCATTATTTCTGTTCTACACAATAACCATGCTTTCGTGACCCCATCATGCAAAATATAACTTAAGCATAAGGCAACCATGTTGTTTGGACCTCTTTCATATTGAATACGTCTTCGCTTTGCTACAAATGCTTTCATGACCTTTGATCAAATATTTTGAAACTTATTTCATCATGGAAATTGACTAAATAAAAGTAAAAAGAATTCTGAATTATTTTTATCATTTGAAATATTTGAAAAACACTTTAGTTAACACTGATGTTGCTGGAGACATTTCTTACACAAAATGACATTTGGTTCGTTTTATAATTTTTATTATTAAGTGATATACATTTTAGGAATATGAATATATTTTTAATGATACCCTTTGGTCTTGAATAAAGGATCATCTTTCAAGAGAAACCCTCTGGTTCATGTATCTTCAGTGCAATAGTAACGGTAACATTTATTATAATGCAAACTGAAAATTTCCTGCATGGTGATTAATCAAACAAATCGTAAAACAGCCTTCTGGTAAAAAATATTAAAGGGCGTATTAATTTTTTATGTATAATTATAAAAATGGATGGGATTAAATATTTACAACTCCTAATCATTCAGGTACTTATTTGGAGTCTCATTTGTAGTGCTAATGTTGTCTTGTGTAGTGTCTTAAGCCCATAATGGGGGTCAGGTCAGGTGCACAGCGGACATTCATCATTATCATTACCTTACAGTAGATAGTACAGTACAGGAGAGTTCAATACAATTATCATCAATCAATCAATCAATCAATCAAAAAATAAAAACGTAGATTCAAATATGTGAGTGAAACTAGTACAGTTAAAGGAGAATTCCATGCTAGAAGGCTTTCTTACCTTTCTTACCTTTCTTTGTAGTCGTTACGTCCCCACCAAAGAGGTCCAGGTGTTTTTTTTTGTGCAAAAACTCCTTATTGGCTATTTACCCTACCATAAGCCCTCAATGAATTGCATTGAATTGAATGGGAATTGAATGGGGCTATGGGGTGTTGTGCTAATTCGCTTATTTCCATCGAAATAAGTAGTAAAGTGTGCCGTTTGGGATATTTTTTACATTATGAAGAGGATATATACAAGCAATGGAAATTAGCGAATTAACACCCCATAGCCCCATTCAATTCCCATTCAATGCAATTCATTTAGGGCTTATGGTAGGGGAAATAGCCAATAAGGAGCTTTTTTGCACAAAATAACACCTTGACCTTTTTGGTGGGGACGTAACAACTACAAAGAAAGGTAAGAAAGCCTTTTAGTATGGAATTCTCCTTTAATCTGGTACATTGATTAAGGTTCAAGAAAGTTAGTTTTATTTATTTATTGGTGACTTAACAAAAGACCGTCAGAAAAATAGATGTATTTGAACTCTGCGTGGTTGCTTTTGCACAAACAAAATCATATTTATCTGAAACCAATAGACCACTACAAACCATCCCGCCTTGTCTGAACACAGAGTACATTCAAATCCATTTGAGTCTTACGTATTCTTTATTATATATTTGATAATGTGTTGAGCACTTTCCTTCTTTATATAAGGTTCAAGGTTGTCTTTGTCTCCCTCAGGAGAAATTTGTCTTGGAGATAGTCACAGCTGCATGTAGGCTACTACACATACACATTCAACAGAGGGGGGAAAAAAACAAAAAACAGCAAGAAACACAAGAACATAAAAATGAAACAAAATACAGGTGACATTTTTCTGAAATGTTCACAAAAATAGCAGATCTACAAGCTCACAATATGTTAACATAACGTTGTATTCTGAGCTTGTAGATCTCCTATTTCTGAAAACGTGCTTGACCTCATTTCCAATCAGCTGAGATAGTAACATCTTCCGCTTCCTGTCACTGGTCCGGCTGATCCAGTCTTCAGTGTTTACTGGTGTTTATGATTCCCTCCACTGGTTCTGTGTCAGGCACAAATGAATAACAGGATAATGACAGTGTCCGTGCTGTGTAGCCATCCATAGTGTTTATGCTCCTTTGTTTTTCATGCATCAATTTTTTTTAGCCGGGAAGAGATGGGAAAACAAAAAAAAGCGTTATCTAACATGCCATGAATTTCAAATCAGCAATGTTTGATAATGATTTTGCATCAGTGCACCCAGCTGAAAGGTGAGAAGGCAGGAGGGAAGGAGAGGCTGAAATCGATGTGAGCGGCGCATTCTTTCCCTCCATGGCAGAGAGGGGATCTATTATGAGGAAATCATGATTTATGTCAGTGGTGGAGGAGCTGTCAGGTTGAGCACGGGACGGAGGTACGCGCCAATAATGATAAATGCCCCCTATTCACATACCCACCCAGCCCCCAACCCTCTCCTCTGTGGCTGGAGGGGAGAAGCCCCTCAGCGCTGCTAGCCCTCTCACCAACACCTCTCCATTGTGTGGCTCTCCACTCTGTATCTGAGCCACGCTAAAGGCAAATGTACAGTATACTTCGCCAAACGACAAGAGCTACGTATTTTCACCTGATATAAAGTGTCGACTAGTTTTGCGTTGCCGTGTCTTTCAGTTGAACACATCGTTTTTTCCCGCACAACGTGGCTGCTGTTCGTTAAATCATAAATTATAGCCTTTACTCCACTCTCTCCTTTGTTCGTAGCTCCTTCATCAGATATAGTCCCTTCTCTTCTTCCTCCGTTGTGTTGCCCATCTGTTGTTGTCCATTCCATGTGATCCGTCTATGTGAAGCCCGGTGCTGCTGGCCATGATGGATTCCAATGATCCAGCGCTTTGGGGCACAAGGAACGATGCAGTCACCTTTAAGCTGGGGCTAGGCCATCTGTCTCTGTCAGCCATCCCCCCTTCCACGGACCATGGGCCAGACAGTGAACAAGAAGGAGAGAGGGGACAGGGAAGAGGGATGGAGAAGATAGGAGAATGGAGAGGATCAAATACACCAAATGGAGATAGAAATGAAGTATCGAAGGAGGAAGATGCACACACCCTTTTATCTGGTACAATCAAATACCACTTTGCCATGTTGCAACTGCAGAGAAGGAACACAACGCGTGCATACAGTATAGCTATCCAACCACAAGGCAAAAAGACCCAACTCCCAATGGTGCAACCATTATGCTAGATTAGAGTTATCCAATCATCACACCATTAGCCAGAGTATAACGGGCAATTAATAGACGATTTCACAATGAAGTAGAGATGATGGGGTTTGATTTAATGTAGATCACCATTAGATGAATCCACATAGCCTCGCTCCTGTCCCAGTCACTTTACATTCACCAATTGGCTAATTCTTTCAGCCTGAGAAAGTACAGCACCACATTTCACATTCTAAACATTTGACAGCTACGGCTATAGGCTATTTATAGTCTGAATAAAACAAATATATACAAACTTACAACTCCAAATAACATGTAATTATAAGATATAGAGGTTACAGTAGTTGGTTATTTCAAAAGCGCAGACAGTGATGGAAATATGATGGGTAAAGTCACAGTCACTGAATCCATAATACTGTATGGGCTCTATTTTCGTCCATGCAAAACCCCTTATCCATAAACTTCTTTGCCTTTTTTACTATTTTGAAAAACATTTTTGAATAGTTCAACTAGCCGATCTACATCAACACGTTACGAGCTTGTAGACTGGCCATTTTAACTATTCAAAAATGTTTTTCAAAATAGTAAATAAGGGCAAAGAAGTTTAGGGATAATGGGTTTAGCATGGATGAAAATAGAGCCCTCATAAATTCAGACCTATTAACCCATTAAGACTGGTCTGTCATTTTACATTACGTCTGTCATTTTTGATTTTAGCTAAAAAGATATTTTATTCTTTGGCTATTCAAAAACACAATCTCACAGCAGTGCATTGCAAGCTTGTAGATATGCTAGTTTTGAAAAATCGTGAACATTAATTTGTGCAAATCTTTTAATAATATATATATTTTAATTTTAAACTCAAATCTTTGAATCTGGGGTCCCTGGCTGGAACAGAATATTTTGAGATGGTGGTTGGCTGTCAAATACATGTACCTTTGGGGTTCCTTCTTACATGAAAAAGAGTGAAAAACCATTAATATAGCAACATACGCTTTTCAGAAAACTGTTAGGATTTAGAAGAGATTTTGTAGAATCGGCCTCAGGTCTTGGGTTAAATGGGTTAAATTCAGACTTATGGCCATAGGTGAGTTGTGATCCAGCACAAGGTCCTGCTGTCATTGCAGCAGTCGAGTGTTCACAGGCAGGCAGTTAACAGAGAGACGCGCTATTCATTTTTGACAGTTCATCTGTACATGATGTTGGTCAAGAAATAGACCATAAAGTTGCTCAATCTCGAATACTTTCACACTTACATTTGCTGATTTAAAACCTTGTTAATATTCGTCTGCTTGATTACCCTCCGCCGAGCTAAAGACGCTTCCCATTTGAAGAAAACTGAGCTACTCAAATCTTCTGAAACCGCTTGATGCTTGATTCCCTGTACGAAATGTATATTTTATATGATATATTGCTGAGCAACTATTTCCAAATGCAATTAATAATATAGTTTAAAATATAGGCTATTTTTGAAGAAAAAAAAAACCTGTTGAAAAATAACCATCCTGTTCTTATAGGGAAAAAGTATACTCCCACTCACACACTGTCTTCCTCATGTGTGGTAGGATGAATTGTGTTCATTGTGGATGTGTGGTAGGATGAATTGTGTTCATTGTGGATGTGTGGTAGGATGAATTGTGTTCATTGTGGATGTGTGGTAGGATGTGTGGTAGGATGAATTGTGTTCATTGTGGATGTGTGGTAGGATGTATTGTGTTCATTGTGGATGTGTGGTAGGATGTATTGTGTTCATTGTGGATGTGTGGTACAGTAGGATGAATTGTGTTCATTGTGGATGTGTGGTAGGATGAATTGTGTTCATGGTGGATGTGTGGTAGGATGAATTGTGTTCATTGTGGATGTGTGGTAGGATGAATTGTGTTCATTGTGGATGTGTGGTAGGATGAATTGTGTTCATTGTGGATGTGTGGTAGGATGAATTGTGTTCATTGTGGATGTGTGGTAGGATGTGTGGTAGGATGAATTGTGGATGTGTGGTAGGATGAATTGTGGATGTGTGGTAGGATGAATTGTGGATGTGTGGTAGGATGAATTGTGGATGTGAGGCAGGGCACCCTACCGAAGGCCCTGCAGAAGGCCATGAAGCACCTAGTGTGTAATTGACAGAGACAGATAGCAGTCAGATGTGATTAGTTCTGGTTTAGTAAGCAGTCCATCAATGGCGAGGCTGACAGAGGAAAACAGAGAAGTGCAAAGGCAGCAGTAGAAAGAAATTAGGGAAGCAGTTTGATCCGGCTGCAGGGAAAGCCCTTTGCCTATAGCCGTCACATACCTGTACAGTACAGCCCAGTTCAGCTCTCAATCCACCTGCATCCATTCACTGGACAGCGGTCACAGTGCTGTAAGAACCAAATCACACACAATGTCTTAAAACCAGCTTCCCATTATATGTCCCTGCTGTCTCGAATCTCATTCAGATGTTGGGAACTTGGGATGGCCATTGCTGTGGAACTCAAAAAGTGAACAGCCCTTCAGTAAGCAATGGGGTCATGGGGGGATACCGAATAGTAACTTGAGGCAACTGACGGGGATGGTGGAATAGACACGAACGGCATTTAACCTCTTGAAGTAATTTAACCACAGTCTTATATTTCGTCGTATGACAAATGGCACCTGAAAATTGCCGATCTACAAGCTCACAACACGTTGCAGCACGACGCGTTGTGAGCTTGTAGATCGGTCCATTTACAGTACATGACAAGTGCAATGAAGTATACTAAGCAACTACAAGTGGGTCATTCCTACTATTCGTTGCCATTTCAGCCTAGTATCTTTAAAAATATTTTTTTTCCTGAAAGAGCTAGGGCATGTTCAGCTGTCAGAAAAACATATTTGTCCAGCTTAATGCATTATTCCAATTATTTATCAAATAAATGTCCATTTGCACTGTGTATTTACACTCTTATTTTACTCAAGACATGCTGTATTATGACCTGGGGACAGATGACCCAAGTCCTATACCAGTATATTGTAGTGAGTGACCATCTTGGGGTATAATTCACCATGGGCTCTTTAAGGGCTTGGGCGCGGGTTTTGGGATGTCAACAAAGAGGGGGGTGTGTGTGGCGTGTTGTCAGTGTGAATGCAGTGTGTGCAATAAATGGACATGTACATTCTGTACATGTGCCCAAAGTTAATGCCTTCATTCTAGCAATTCCTAGAATATAAAGCATAATCTAATATACAGTTACAGTATATTGGGTTAGGACTATCAGATAAAAAATATAATCCGGGCTGAATCCTATCTACTGTAGGAGGAAAAGAACTCTGGTAATTGGGCCCATTAGCTCTATATTCCCTTATAGTGTGCTGTAGATCATACTGTATGTTTAATAATTTCAGCCAGGAGGAACACCACCTCTTTCTCTTGAGCCTTTGCCTCAGCTGAATCTTCTCTTCATCTCTTCAAGGAGTATGATTCCCCCCGTCTGGGAGTGTTAAACACTGGTCCATCCCTGCTACCCAGACTGCACAGGAATGTGCAGCAGTCATTTTCAGAGCAAAGTATAGTGGGACACTACGACGGTGGCGGACTGGGAATGTATGGATGAATAAAGATTAAATGAAAGTCCATCACACAGTCCCGGGCAGACAAGGGAATCAATTGCGGAGGTATTAGTGTGCAATGTGTGCGAGCAGCTGACAAAATGTCTTTCCTGAGCAAGTGCATGATCTAAATACTAATCAAACATCATTTACAGCTGGCTTTATTTGAGCCTCTTGGGAGATTGTCCCTTCGTGCCTCTTTGCCATAGTAACCAGGGATTCATTTCGGAAGTGTCATGCTGCATTATCGTCTCACCGGTTCATCCAATCCCTTCCACCCTCACTGTCTCGCTGCCTTTTGTTCCTCCTTTTGTTTATAACCCTCACAGTCAAACCTCCCCAGCATGTCTTCTATCTATCTCGACATATGCAAATTAGGGTTGCAACTTGCAAGTAACAGTTAATCGAACTAACCAATAATAGAAAAGAAATACATTTTAATAAAATAGATTTTTCAAAAATAGCCGATCTACAAGCTATACTATGTTTTGCGACAAAGTATAAAACATGACTTAATCTGACTAATTGATTGAGACAATTAGTATTTTATTTTTCTTGCAGTAGTTGATATATATTTTTAAATTAGAAAAGGCTTCTTGATTATTCAATTAATTGAAGAAATGCACCGTCTTTTATGTGCATGTCCAACAAAGATATTTGCCGATTTCTTATTTACATGCATTGCTTTTCAACAGCGACATTTTTAAAGAGTTAACATTTTGTGAGTATTCTAGTATACTTTTGAAAGGACAGACATAGTAGTCCTACGTGTGCACACAAATCCTGTTCTAGATGGCATGGCCTATAGGCCAAACCGTGAAACGGAGATCATGTTGTTATAATCAGTTTTGTGAAATAAGCTCAAGTTCAAATAACCAAGGTCACATTCTACCTCTCATAGCTTAGGTTTAGGACACTAAATCTATTGTGTACAGAGGTCACTAAACCACTGGACAAACGAAGCAGCTTCACAATTCCAAACTATAAAAAGTGAATCATAAGCTCTGGCACAGCCAATATTTTTCATCTCCGTCCCTTCTCTGTCTACGGAACTGTAAAACATTGGTGCATACAGGAGTGGCCTTGAGTGGCTATATAGCTCTACAGATCAAACTACAGAAGTTTATTTTATTTTATCAGCTTGCAGAGCTGATCAATGATCAGACTTTCTAGTCAGTCACGTGGTCTATTGGCGAGATTGTCATGATTGGCTGGCCTCTAAGCCAATGGGAGACTAGCTCTATACGGCCAATGGGACACTATGGGCTCCAATGTCGTCGCAGCCTTTACCCGCGACGCAGCCTGCAATTCAGCCGCTGCCCGAAAATTACGAATATGGAAGCTTCCTCTGTCCCTTAACGGTATTTTGGTCCAGTGTCACCCGCTATTCTTTTTGCCGACACCGGTATTTGCGCCTAGAGGTGTGGTCATGGGTGTGCTGGCACGCTTTTCCCTAAATTGCTATTTTGGGAAAGCGATAGTGGAGTTTAAAATCACCCGTAACTTACCCGTTAGCCGTGCCAAATTAGTTTGGTAGAGCGGTGCGCCTCAATGGAGATGTCCAGGCACAGAGTCAGGCTGCGTCATCTCTCCAGCTTATTCTCCTATTGCATCTCTTTGTAATTGTCCTCTCCAGCAGATGTGAGTGCCTGCCACTTCCTTGTGTCCATTGTGTTTATATAATTGTATAGTCAGAGAAGTTATTTGTGCCAGGCAAATTTGTGCAGCGTGCACGATTCCATTTGCTCGTTCACCCCATAGCACCAAATAGGGTTTAATGATTTCCTTTTCGCTTCATACCGTTCCGTGGAGACGGCCTACACGCATACACCAAATGAAAGCCCTAATTTCGTAGTTTACACAGAAATTAAAAAAATGAGTGAGATTTAAGTGAGTTGACTTGTGTTCTTGGCTCTGTGCGGTGCGAGAAAAAAAGAAAGAAAAACGGCACTTGGGGGGGCAGGGTGCATCAAGACTTGAGGCAGCAACACATCGCTCTACCATGGGCTAATTGGGCTATATAGACCGTAAGGCTATGAAGCAATATAGAACTGGGCATAACGGGCAACGGATATGGAAAGCAAGCTGATATATTATGACTTGAGTCATTTCTTGTTTTACCATAAATTACGGAAAAACAAAAAAAGTATAGTTGCACCGCTCAGTACACACAGGTGTGTTCTTTTGTGTTTTACAGTTGACAAACGACGTGACGTTGCTTTACTTTACAAAATATCCTTTGGCGATAGGAGCCTGCAGCAGCATTCCTTTTTCAGCATTCCTTCCTCATAGACAAACACTATAATGACGACAAAGTCGGAGTAACCTCGCGTCTCGGAAGACGGTCAAGACGGGCAGTGTCGGTAGGCCAATCGGAGGCAGGCGCCAGGCGGGGTGTTACCATGTCTATGCTCGGACGCAAAATGGATTCACGCGTGTGGCACAGTACTCGGCTACCGGTATAATAAGGATGTGAATAATCACGTTCACACATAATTCAGTTGAGACGGTGTGATATCCAAGTGTTATATATCACAACCTCATGTTATCTTTATCTTGGTACCACAGTCTGCCTGGTAATAGATACCCCTTGCTCACAGTTGTTTTGCTTCTTGTTAGTTTCACTGCATTGAAGACAATCGATTAGGTTTCACTCCACATTCATCTTCCCCACCATAGTAGTGGCACTTATACATTCATATACAGAGTACTTCTGCTGCCTGGCACCTCTACATGCATTCATACTCCCCACCATGTAGTACATGCCGGCCACTTAAAGATCCTCTCAGTTGCATTTCTATTAGCCATTTTTGGACTCCTACAGGGGCTACAGTATATATCTTGGAGATAATTTTTGTCATCATTTTGTTTGTTCCAACAAAGAAAAGAAAAAATCAAGATAGATTGGTTTGATAGGCACCCCGACCGACACTAAGCAACAAGTCAAATGATTCCATAATGGGTGTAATCTTTGGAATGCCTCCACTCAGCAGATTTTCGTCCTTGGAATCAGGGGAGCTTGTATCTGTTACTGTAGGCAAATACTGTATAATTACCTTATTCTTCACGTTAATTCAAGGAACACTATTTAAATTAATGTATTTAAAAATATATATTTATTGTATTAGCCTAGATATTTCTTGTATAGGCCTACTAGACATGGTACATTTAAGCACATTTATAAGAATGATTGAGGGAACTGCAATTTATCAGAGAGGGTGGTTGATCAAATCAAGCACCTTCACTTACTGCACCAGACAAAACTGATTTACAATCTAAATCTGTGTCTATGAACATTGTAATGAAAAGCCTATGAGTCGTGTCTTCTCTGCTCCAATTCATGAAGAGAATTGATGAAAAAGTATTTTCCCCTCCGTCTGGGATAATCCATGCCAGCGGTGGGTCTGATGCCGGAGAGACAGACGCTAATTTGTACATTTGTTTACATGAGTCTGAGTGATTTGAAGCATTAGGGAAGCCGCTGCCTCCCGCAAACACCGGAAAGTGAGAGTTGGCGTCAAGCCACATCAGGTAATGCCAGAAGTGTGCAGAGGGTTTACTCTTTGTTTTGTGCAAAATGGCTTCCTGAGGCTGCAATTTGTAATCGCAAATACAGTATAGCACATCTCTGAGGTGTGACACGGCCTCCTGCCTTGTCAGCCATAGCCCCCCAGGGGGTGCTACACATAAGCAAATTGGAGGACATCCTGGGCTGAGGGTACAAGATATGCATGAATAAAGAGGAATATTGTGAACGGGGACCTGTCCTATTTCCATAACATCAGTATGTTCGGTAGGATTGCAAGGCAATCGCATGATAAAAGCGAAAGTAATACAATTTCTTGCAAACATAACGGTGTGTAATTATACACTATGTAGGCTGTCTCTTATTATACTCTTAATAATATTTGTGTATATATATATATATATATATATATATACTCTTAATTTAATTTGTATATACACTTATATTATATTGTGTGGTGCAGTCACTCTAAGGATCAGCAATGTGTGTCCCTTTATATGTCTATAATCTGTAGGTAACAAAGTGGTGCTGTTGAGCTTCACACTGTGCACAGGTGCATGATGGGAAGCTCAGTTTTTAGTGTTAACACCAGCACAGAGCACAGTGCAGTACAGACTACGGTGTAGCACATGCACAGGTGCATGATGAGAGACAGTACAGTACATTAGTTCTACTGTACTGCCTATTCTAATTGTCCGACAACCAATAGTCCGACAGCCGATAGTCCGACAGCCGATAGTCCGACAACCAACAGTCCCACTACTCCAATATTCCGACACCCCAACAGCACCACTCAGTTCAGATATGGGTCTGATTTTTTTGACTATACTACCTTTTCACCTGGGTACTCACACAGGCCATTGACTGTTTTTTGACGTTTGTGACGTGACATGGTGTCAACACATTAATATCCCGGTAGGAATGGAACACCATTCTATATTTTACTTCATTTGGCGTTTTGATGATTGTAGTGGAGAGAGCTGTCAAAAAGAAATCTCCCATAGTTGTTCAACTGGGTTGAGATGTGGTGACTGTGAGGGGCCGGCCATAGCATATGATTCACATCGTTTTCAAACCATCCAGTTGTGCCATTGTCATCCTGGAAGAGACAACTCCCATCAGGATAGAAATGTTTCATCATAGCATAAAGGCAATCACTCAGAATAACTTTGTATTGATTTGTGGTGTCTCTTGAGTCTATAAAGGAACAAGTGGACCCAAACAATCCAGGGAAATGCCCCCCCACGGCATAACATCGCCACCGGACCCCTTCACTGTTGGGATCAACAATGCAGGCCTGAGTTCTTGGTATACGGACATGGAGACTATGGTGAAGGATGGATTATCTGACCATATCACTTGTCTCTCCACATCTTTATAGACCAGTGCTTATGGGGTTTTGCACCAATGAATTTTCAAATGTTCTTTCGTCTTAGCAAAAAGATACCTGTCTGTGTGCTACTATGACATGCCTCTCTATGTAGTTGTTCTGTTGTTGACAGCCTGTTCTTGCCGACAGTCTGATCACGTTCTGCGTCGACATTCTCAGTCACCTGAGGAAGAGTTGCTCTTCTGTTTTTCTTTATGTCACACTATAATTCATGAGCTTCGCGGTCATCGAATGTGCACAGAATTTCCGACCCTACTTACTTGTTTCCCATAGATGTCCATTTAGTCACTTCATATTGAAACACCAGCCCAGTTGTTCTCAGAGTGTGGTCTAGGCCTAGGGGGACCCTCAGGGTAATCCAAATGGATCATCACAGGTCTGTAACGCTCTGAGTTATGAGGGTCCTTGAAATTAAAAACGTTGAGAACCACTGCTCTAGCCAGTTGAAATGTCTTTGTGACTGAAGCTCGTGCCATCCATGCCCCATAACAACAAGCCTTCTTTTTTAGTCACTCAGATATTTTCCTCTTGTCATCTTGATCCAACAGTTTATGCCACAGATCAATCATAGTATACATGTCATTTGCTTCATTGTAGTACATCTATTTGGAAGCAGTATTAATTATGTTTTCCGGTTACCTATTGACCTATTGACTGAAAAAAGGGGGAAAAGGGAACAAAATAGTGGACTGCACACCCAATACATTTTAAGTAGGCTATGTGTGGAGTAAATAGTACTGTAGACAAACATTGGGGACTACCTCAATTTTATTTGTATGAACATGACCTTATTTTCCGCACAGATTGTATGCACAGTATGTGTGTACTGCCGTGCATCTGCAGGGGTGCCTCTGAGATTTTCCAATTGTGTGCTACAGCAAGCATAACATCATCACTACATTTTTATCTACCCAAGGCTACTGCACACAGACATCTATAAATTGTAGTGGTCTGAAAAGGCTAACTGAAGTAAAGGTCAGGTGTGTAAGGGTCATGACCTTACTCTACTATATCCCTTGGTACAGCAACATTCATCTGGCGTCCAACGAACAAATACTGTCTGTGGCCAGGCCACTTCAAACCTGTCCAGATTCCATTAGTGAGCTGCCCCAGTTGTCCTGCTCCAGCGTTTCCATGGCATATTAAACCCATTCATACAGTAGAATACTGCAGAGCTGCCGGTGGAACCCAGCAAAAAAAACAAAAACACAAACCAGAAAGTCAAAAGGTAAATCTCACCTGTAATGAGGGAAAACGGACAGATTGTAAATATTTGTTTTTTACAGCCACATGAAAACGGAAGACACCAAAACATACTGTAGCTATTATTCGGTGAACAGTTGAGGGGAATTGCTTGAGTAATGTCTCTTGGAATAGCACACATCTGGACACATCTCAGGCAGAGCAGATATCAGCATTGTAATTAATTACATTTAGACCGCAGCCTTTAGTATCATCAACATTTAAAGACAAAAGTGACAAATTACTCTAAACAGCACTTACTTTTTTCCACAGTGATGTGAAGAAATATTAGGATGGATGGAAACGGTACACAATACACAAATGCTGTAGAAACTTCTCCGACCACCACAAATCATTCCGTGTGCTAAAAATCATTGAATGGGTCATTACATTAAACTATCTCTTCTAATATCCCACAGCCCCATGCTAAGCCGGTGCCCCGAGGCTGCCGACACAAGGAGGGAGGTCTAATGGTCTACTGTATTAGTGGGTTAATTGCCATGTCCTGGTCTCCGTTGGATTGTGAGCAGGGCCCGTTTTAGTTTAATTGTGAACCATCTCGTTCCATAACCCCCACTAAGCAGCCCAGCCACCAGTGCATGGAGGGAGGATTAAGTGTCAGAGGTGTCCTTTATGGTGCGTAGAGAGACAGACAACTACCACCCCGGAGGGCTGACTTAGTAGAACACTGCCATCTGCTGGTGGTACGTAACAAAACACACCAGTATTTATTTATCTATCTATCTATTCATTTATTTAGATATTTTAGACATATTTTTAAGCATAGTTAAATAGAGAGGACATTGCAGGAAGAGACATGAAACCGAGTGTCATACAGCCCTGTTTGCTATATCTTCAACACATCAGTCTTTGACACGTTTCAGCTGGCCTTGGTTTCATTAAAGGGGAATACCATTCATTTTCAACATTGAACTGTGTCATTTAGAGTTGTTGTGTGGAAATAATAGTCCCCCTATTCTGTTTAGCCTAGAACTGGAGGTCTATAACTTGTGGTCGTGTGATTAGTGGCATCACGACGGCGTAACAGAAGGAGGGTAACTTTTATTATTATTTCCAGGCAACAACTCTAAGGTATATTAATGACATAGTTGAAAAATGTTGAAAAGGAGTGGTATTCCTTTAAGGCTGTGCATGCTGCATGCTGGCAGCATCTCTTCTCTTCCACTGGCTCATGAGCTGCCCTCACCTCTCCAGTCCTCTCACACCTCCTGGCTTCTCCCCTCATCCCACTTGTCATTACCACTCGTTCAAGACTCATCTCGTTCAGCAGACAGCCACTACCCCACCTCATCTCCGTCACACGCCGTATCGGTAGCTCTTCACCATCTAGGGGATTATCGGCACCCCTCTAGGGTGTCCGCCCAGACCAGACTGTCACCTCTCATTCTCCTCAACCACCATACAAGTAATTTGAGGGGTTGTGGAGGCGGGGCTGAGGGGGGGTGGGGGGGGGGAAACTGGCTTATGACCTTTTTGATCCCAGGTTTTGAAGTCCTCGGAGAGAAAGAAGCAATCAGCCCAGGTAGAAAGTGACTCCCTTATCTCGTGACACTGCCACTCGTCTCAAGAATGACAAAACCTGTTCATCGGTTACAGAGAAGCGTTCTGGACAGGGACCGTGTGAAGTGCACCTTTTGAGGAGCAAAAGTAGAAAGAAGCCTATAGATTAACGGTCAAAGACATGCAGCATAGAACAAATACAAGATAAATATATTTATTCTATTTACAATCAAATGTTGAATTATTGGGATTACACTTAGGGCTTACACCTTAGCCTTTTCTCAGTGTATTCCTGTCTTTGGTCCAGAGTCAGACCACAACTGACAGAAGGACTTAGAAACTGTTTCCACTGCTATCTCAGAATGAATGTAATATGAACATTCTGTTAATATGTGATACCTAATTTTGAACTGACAATGGTGTTCAGTGTTACAATTTAACATGTCTTAAAAGTATTTTTTTTTCTTTGATACATGACAAGCATCTTATGCCATTTCCAAGATAATGTGACAAAGCATTAATTGAAGATATATTGATTAAGGGAATGCAGTACTCACTTATTTTAAGCACATTAACCTATAGAAATGTGATCAAAAGCTCAGCATGTTTTGTATGCAAACTGCCCGTATAAGCTTCTTCTTATTCCGTTACAGTAATGTCATATTAATGTCCGTTTTCAGTAATATCCTAACTCTACATGTTTAGCCAGGTAATGAGCCTATACTGTAGCCATCATACCTTTTTAGATTTAGTTGTAACACAAGGGAGCGGGTGTAACTCAACAATGTTAGTAACTATACCACAATTGTAGATTTGAATCAAGCATCTACTGTACATAATAAGTTACTTCATCGCTGAAGCATGTGCTCATCAAATATAAAAGTAAATGAAAACCACTCCAAACGGAAGACAAACAAAGCCAAACATAAAAAAGTTATAACAGTATGCATACATATTACGCACGTCATTCTTTTATCACATTTTTATTTAAGTTTTATTTATTTAAGAATAGTCTCCGTAATGCCGAAAAAGACGTCCCCGTCTGTGGCTGTAGCAGACATGTGGGCTGTCTGTGCTGTCTATCTGTGATTAACACGTGAAATGAAGGGGACAAGCTGACACATTTCTGAAGCCCTTGAGCAGGCCCTCAGTCCTCCTCCTGAGCCCATGCAGACCCACTGAGTGCACATGCAGAAAATTTACATTTTAATGGCCAAGCGCTGCCTGCTGCTGCTGCTGCATCAGAGTGCAAGCTCAGCCAAAACTGTGGCTGGCTGCTCACAGAGTGCACACAATATAACCCCCTGAGACAGCCCAACTCGTATGTTATTGTCACTGCCATGCAGAAACCTTGTATCTCCGTATTTCATCCTTTTTTTTTTTCTTTCCATAAATTAAGTTGTATTTATTTGATGAAGGGTTAATTCGGACTTAAAGCTGTAGGAAATATACTTGCCATTGATATAGCGGTTGCAAAGTTGAGTCACCATGCACCTGATCCCTGTGGTGGGTGTTCTGGTCTGCTCTGGTTTGGGTGAATATTAAGTAGTTCCGGTCATTTGGTGGGCGTCTGGGGGCCATGCATTAAAAATAAAGTAATCCACAAAACTAGCATAATTTGTTCTGTTGACCTATTTCTACCATATAGCGCAACTTTCGTTCAACTTAGAACCCTCTGGAGCAATGTTTTGTGTTCAGTATCGCTACGCCAGCAGCAGCACAAAAGCATAGTTCCATGCCTGTAATAGTTTTGTAATAGTTGAATAGTTTTTGTAATAGTTTTGCCTGTAATACTAATGATTGGAAGTGGTTGTCAGTGGGTTTTATAAGCAATACAACAGCAGCTTGTGGTAAATAGTGTGTTAACATAGCAATTATATCCACAGCCACAGCATGGTGGAAAACCTGACAGGTGGAAATGGGTGTGACTTTTTTGGGGAGCAATTTGGGGAAATTAATTTTGATTGTATGATCAATTGAAAAATCGGACAGATCAGTCTTGACTATGGAGATAATGTGTACCGATTGGTGCGATGTTTGGCCAAAATATGTAGGAGTAATATAAAAAAATGTATCAGCCTCCTGGTGGCACTATAACAGGCCAATGTGAGAAATGGGGCAGAGGTTTTTACTTGGCCTCCAAGGACTATGTGCACAGTTTCATGCCGATCGGTCCAACGGTGGCGGAGATAAGCTGCTCACAGACAGACGGACAAAAAGTACAAGGCAAGGCCAATCCATAGATGGATCACAAGTTATTGGGGTAGTGTCACACTTTGCCCTAGAGTGTGGGTATAGTGTTTGCCGAAAATATAAGGCACTTGTAGGAAGAACAGCCAAAAGTTGGAGAAAACTGTCAGTCAAAGCAGGACTGCAGAGGTGTGAGGACCGAGGGCCAACCTGCCAGTTGCTGTGTAAATACCTTTGTTTAGTTTTGATCGTGTGAAAAGGTGAATAAAGAACAGACTTCTCTGCATCCAAGGTCTCAAAATAATATAATTCTCTGCAACATACACAATAGATAATTCAAACTTTAGCCATTCAGTCTCAGTGGCAGGCTGAACTGCCACAGGTAGACCATAATATTGTAAACTTTATTTAAAAGCATAATTTTATTTGAATATAAAATAACAGTGAACAGGAATCCCCACACTGATCAATTCCTTTCAGTCACCTCATACTTGAGGGATTAATTATAATATCAGAAACACCTCTTAAACCCACCGCCCAGTGATTCTTAAACCATATCGGATTCTCTCCTATGTCAAGTGGACATCTGACACTGCATTCCAGAATATAACACCAGCTCAAGGCCACCCCAGTTTTAATTAATTGATAACTCTGTAGGATGTGCCAATAATAGTAATCAACCACAATTAACAGTAAACATGTGGATGTGTATAAACCGCTTATCAAAACTGCAAGGCTAAAGTCATTACTTGGCCCAGTACCTCAGGCTCTATCCTGCACGCCTCCACAGGTAAACTCGGCGATAAGACGAGAGAGAGAGAACAGAAAACACGCGCACGGACGCGGACGCACGCACACACACACACACACACACACACACACACACACACACACACACACACACAGTTTACTGCATTGAGCCGTTACAAGAAAAGGCCCTTACGTATTTATTTACTAAAGAATGTATTTGAAGATATAGCAGAGACAGACCATTGCAGTAGATCAGACAGGCATATAAAGTCCTCATTGTCAAAATGTAGTAAAGCAGCTGTTAAGACCGCAAAAGATAAATTGGGTTATCACCGGCCATGTCACATGCTAATGGTTTTATGTTACTAAAAATATGCCAGTATTTCTAATTGCATTCTCTCACCTGTCCTAGTTTAATGAGTTCAATTCAGCTTAAGGATATACAGAATGTGATCATTTAATAGTGTAATACATGTTCTATATTTCAGCTTGAAGTCACCAATGAATGGTGATTTGGGCCTTATGCAGAATTAACACTGCCACCTAGAGGTGGATTTGAGCATTTTAAAAACAAGCTACAGCTGTGTGTCTTTGAGACTCCTTGTCGACTAGGACTAGTTAGGAGGGAACTGTTTGTGCAAGTAACTTGTAAATTACAACTCTCCTCCTGGTCAGAGAATAAATGCAGGCTAGCCTGCTCTGTAGTGAAACCGGACAATCTGGAGGTGGTTGTGTTGGGAAGGAGGAAGAAGCTGGAAGCTATTCAACTATGATGAGCTGCTATTCACCTGTTTCGGTGGGAATGTACTGGGGCTCCTTGTGTGACCTGCTTCACTTTCTCCACACTTCTATTCAGTTGTCACAGCCAGTGTTGCCATGTCTGCTTATTATAAGTGACGTTTGGCTTGTTTTTCTGTAAAGTCACTTGTAAATATTGGTAGTAGCTGGTTGTGTTTTTGGGCTTGTTTCTAAAGTGTACAGTAGTTGCTTATTTGGGCTTGCTTCCTAATGTTGTTTAAACCAGTGGTTCCCACATTTCTTCATGTCAAGGGACCCCAGATTAATATGTAATTGTCCACGGACATCTGGAAATATTTGTGCTTGTTTTCATAGCTTGTTTTCTCTTGCAAAATCTGGCAACACTGGTCACAGCAGCAACAGCAAGAGGAAAAATAAGTTATGCACACACAAAACACGTCAAAGTCTCATGGGACACTGGAAACAGGTGGATATAGGGATGAGGAACACCTAGTCACTCAATTGCACCCTGGGTCCCTGGCACAAGACTAGCGTCATCATTGGTCCCAAATGTAATGTAGGCTATATGTAACAGATGTACACATAAGATAGGCATGTTATTGTTGATAGTCTCATACTTCTACTTCATACTACTATCTTCATTCATTTACATTTGTAATTTAGAGATGACTAATTTGAATGCCATTATTGGAAGACTGATATACTACTGCTGACTTCCAACTAATGTAGCCTACAGGGAGGGAAAAAATAATAATAACAAACGCCACCAAAGGTCTTTAGCATTTTACTTTATAAAAATAACATTATGGCAATCCATAGATTTGCAGATCTGATTTGTGGAAAGAGAAACATACAAAAGCCCACAAAAAGGAAATATTTGGGAGCAAAGTTGCAGGGAAAGTTGAAAAGTATGGAGAGAAATTCAAAAAAGGCAAAGCTTGAAGCCTATACTGTTAGTGTATACGACTGTGTTGCTCGTGGAATATAGCTTTGTTTCCACGATGCAACAATGTTGGATAGATAACCAATTAACTACGGCTTTAAGGTCTCTAAAGAAACTAGATCTCTTTAATTTGTCCTGTAAAAACCACACAAGCACAAGGAAAGGTGATCATAAAGAATGGTAAAATGTTTACAAATAAATATTAAATTAGTGATATACACTTGTACAAACTACCCTGAATATACAAAAACATCCAAACAATTTCAAAACAAGTGCACATGTGTTAAAATGAGCTACAATAACTTATGCCAGCAGAGTAAAGTAATGTAACTGAAATGGTCACAGATGAAAATGGTAGGGCATTATATTTTGTTGTGGTCAAGAATATAGGCTATATGTCTTTCTTGGGCATATCAGTAAACCTGAAATTGGAGTATATAGTACCAATATGTGAACAACAGCATGTCAGAAACTTATAGACATAAAACATAAAATTAGCTTTAGAAATTGATTGGGACTTTACTTTAGGGGGCACGTCCAGCTAGATACCTAAATATTATGCAATTTTTTTCAGGACCTATATTACTACATTGTGTTATGTTATAATAATGGGTGTTGTGGTGTAGTCCGCTCCAATTAAATATACTGGATAAAGCTTGCAATCAAATAACGGCTTAACAAACTTAAAATAACGTATATTATGTTGCACTGGTTAACATGATAATATAAAAACACCTGCTTTTAACAATTGCAATTTTGAAATTGTTATAAACAAAAATATTTTGTAGGGATGATTTGTCAGTGAACTAGTGATAAAAACATCATTGCCAAACAAATAATCTTTACATCTCAGTCGCTAAACATAGTAACCTAATGTAAGAATTACTTTAATTAATTCATAGTATTTTTTTAGATTGACTATTTATGCCCCCTATAATAAAGTGCAGCATGTTGTATACTTAAAACAAATAAGAAAAAAAGAAAATAAATGACACACAAGCAGCATTAATAAAAAGTAGTGGTATACTAACTCACTGTACCATCATACAGTACCATCACAATACTATGGTACAAGTACAACAGCATCACAATTGTATCAACGTTTGTGTTTTGTTTTATCATCAAAACAGAGTGGGCTGGGTGGGGGTGAAGTGTTATATATAATGTTCATTTAACACTACTGAGAGTGTACAAAATAATGTATGCCTAATTATTACATTTTTACACTCTCAGAGTTACAAATGGGTAGATTTATCGCTGAGGATCGCTGTAGAAAAGAAGTGTCTTGAAGCACTGTGATTGTGCTTTGAAAACATTACAGATATTGAAACCATGCACTATTTTAAAACTAAAGAGTAGTTGTGGTAGAGTATGTTAAATGTGATTTAAAACACCCTTCAAGTTTTTGTTGTTCCCTTACGATTAAGAACACGTATATGGGCCGTAGCGTTCACATTTAACCTCAAATTCAGTTCTGTTATTATTATTTTCTTATCGTTTATTGCAGATTCATCCGCTTTTCAATCTCAAACCACACCCGCCAAGAAATTGAATGTTGATATTTATTTATCAACGCCAAATGAGTGAACCATACATGTCCTATTTAACATAACATAATTTCCTACTTAATGTTTTATTTAGAATAAATAAGACAGAGTAATAATCACTTCCTTGATATTAGAACAGGTTTAAATATCTTCATTATGAATGACTTAATGAATTACTTTTCCAATCCCCTACACGACTATTTGACTTTAGTAGAACCGTTTCTCATAGCATTTAAATGATAATTGAAAGGAGAACAGTGGAGGAGGGTTGCCTGCATGCTCACTCCTGCAATATGATGACTCTTATCACCTGAGAGGCTCCTGGGTGCAAAAGGTACATGCATTGACTACTAATAAATGTACTGTCCATAATCCAGTGAGCCCAGGGCCCTAGCTGAGAGCTGAGGCACTAGACACTACAGTCCCTGTGAAGTCACAACAAGCCTCGACAGTATGTTCAACAGTCAATTATTTCTAGAAAGTCACCAGAGCTCCCTATTGAGACACCAATGTTTCTCTGATTCAAA
This sequence comes from Protomyctophum bolini, assembly GCF_963924005.1. NCBI lineage: Eukaryota > Metazoa > Chordata > Actinopteri > Myctophiformes > Myctophidae > Protomyctophum > Protomyctophum bolini. Next base: position 36,018,827 of record NC_137874.1, on the reverse strand, counting down.
CAAAGATTGAGATAAAAAATAATACCAAACGTGTTGTTAGTGTACAAGGAAGAATCTTTTCACTTTGATGGTCTAAGAATTTAAAAACTCTGAAAGGTGTTTCAAAACACTGTTTGTTGGTTCAAAGCATCATGCTTTTGTTTCACAGCAATAGGATCAGACTAATTTCTGATTGGTTGCAGTCATTAACACCATTCATTATTACTTCTATACACTTTATTTTGACAGTGAAAGTGGGAGGAGTAGAAGAACAAGGACATTGGTTGGATCGGTTGCAGTGCAGTTCTTCTTTGAGTTTCTGTAATTGTATGGGTGGCAGGCTGGCAGAGGTAGTCAAACCTATATGGCTGCAAGGGCAGGTGACATTGAGTGAGTTGAGATGTTTTCTTTATGGACGACTGTCGGCTTCAGAAGGAGGCCTCACCTCATAGCTCCGAAGTGCGACAGACATACATTGACGCTAGTATCTATGTGTCTGCCGACGCTGAGGGGAGGAGGAACAAAATGGAAGGATGCTCCAGTCAGACTAGATAGTAGATACTCACACTCTACACATGACAAGAATAGTAAATGAAAGAGGAGTCACTGGACATACAACAGCCCATAGTAAACTACATACGTACAGCACATACATACTGTACATACATACATACATGCATACATATTATTGTGATCGTGAAATGATAGACAGATACACAGTTAACAAAACAAGCATGAATATGAGACAGAATGTGACTGGTCACATCAAGATTTTCCAAAACAAAAACATTGAACCATACAATGGAGATGGGGGATGAACTACTGTATACACCATTTTGTCATTTGGTTAGCATTAAGTCTTCAGACTCTTGCTATTTAGAAATCCAAATGTAAAACCCTTAAGATCCTTGCAGACGTTCTTTCTGCTGCTTTTCAGAAAAAACGCATCAGTCTGCAAGGACCTTTTTAGATGGAAGTTAAAAAGAAGTTGAAACACAAAAAAAAAAGTTTTAAAACTAAGCATTCGCTTGAGAGGTCACAGTGCCTGTTGAAGCAGGACCAGTTTGGAGGTCAGTGCATTCCTGTCGATGGGATGGAAGATGAGGTGGACATTGCCCTCTCCTGGTGAAACATGAAATGGCAGGCGGGGTTGTGCCAGATGGTTGACGGTGGATCAGGACAGCACAATGGTGTTCTGTGAATCCACGTCTTGTAGATTCATGAAATCTGTACTTACTCCGCTGTCATACACGGGGTTTTCAAAAGCTGACTCTTCAGTCATATTGTCATACGGAGGCAAGGATGACGGCATTCTGATAGACTTCCCCTGGAATCTGCGTGACGAGAGCGGAGAAGCATTGTATAAAAGCTTGTTTAAATTGAAAAGTGTAATAAAAGGAGTAAAGATAAATTGCAAATGATAATACGTTGTAAATCAACATTTCCCTGCTGCTTACTTTGCAAAGTAGATGTACATTCCAAGGACAATGACCAAAATGACTGCAGTTGGAACGAAAACTGCGAGGGCTACATGGGTGCCCTCCATACCATATTCTGAATCGGCAACTAAAATAAGAAAGATAGAAAAAAACACATTATTGTTGTATGGAGGCTCCTTGGTAATAGACAAATTATTCGAATGATATTGCAATGCTTCATTGTAATGACATACCATCCAGCCTACGTTCATTCAGATATTGGGTTGTCGCTAGAAAAGAGTAATCACAGTTTAGTGAGTAGGCAAAAAGTACAGTCAAAAAGCTAGTACTGTGCTATAGCCATCCATTCACAGAAAATAGCAGATCAAGCTCACAAGCACAAGGTGTTGTGAGCTTGTAGATCAGATCAGCTATTTCTTGCGAAGTGAATTGGTGTTTGAGGAGGAGAAAGAAATTGCAGATCCAAGGATAGACCCGTGGGAGACACCGGTCAATGGAGGGTTTAAGTGGATATATAGGGTTTAAAAGGTTCGTTTCCAGTTTGCACCTTTTATTTTCCTGTGTGTGGCATGTTGCGTAATGCATAACTATGGCGTGTAGTCGTTACCCACCTCTGCAGGCGGGGGGCGTGCCGTTCCACTGTGACGGGTGACCGGGGATGCAGTGGATGGTGGGCTCCCCCTGCAGGTCATATCCGGTGTGGCAGGAGAACGTGAGCGTCTCCCCCGCCTGGTAGAAGGCCTTCTCTGAGCTCTGCATGCTGGTGGAGGGTGCACCCGGGTTCCTGCAGGGCTCGTACCGCTCAGCTGACGGGAAGAGAAGAGAGAGGGTGACAATGCATGCATTTGTAACGCCCGGGATTCAAACTCAGGTCTCCCGCGTGAACGTCCAATATGTTAACCACTAGACAAAAGGGATATGCCTATGGACCGGGGGAGATATTAGGCTTTTGAGAGCATCAGGCTGAGGCTCTGAGCCACTCTGCTACACATTGCACATAACATAACCTTCTCAAAACCTATACGTTTTAGAGCAGAGGAACGTTCAGGCTGTACGGCTTGTGCATGGCTTAACTTGGTAGTAGATGTCATCACATTATCCTGCATCAGTGGTTCTCAACCTATTTTGAGCTCTGACTGGACCACTAGCATATTTCGAACAATGCTCATGGACCACCCCTCCCCACAATAAAAATATTGTAGATCATTTTAGTATATAAGAAGTGATTTCTATTCCATTACAGATTACATATTTATTCTTACCTGTGTGTGGCGTTGCCCACTGGTGGGATCTACAAGCTATTAGCTCAACTTCTTCTTTCAACAGTCTTTCATTTAAAGCCTTTTCCCCCACACTACGCCTATTCATACGTTTTCTTACATCTTACCTACCAAATATTATTTCAACATATTTTATTTTGGATACATTTAACGACGGTACAGTTTTTAAATATGTTTTAAATATTTTCTCTTGGACCATCAGATGTCATGACCACTAGTCGTCCATGGCGGGCCACTGGTTGAATGAGAAACTATCGTGATTTAGTGCTGATTTAGCCTGGTTGCCTCGGAAAAAGTGATACTTGTACTGTAAAGCAGTGGTTGTCAACCCTTTTCATATCGAGGCTTATTTATTCTGCATTTGAGCCACGGACCACCACTTGAGAGATTTAGCCTCTCAGACGCGAAACTAAAGACTACTGTACGTCCACATTTCCATGCTGTATTGATGTTGGTACCATAGGAGAGATAACAGGCAAACAATCAAAACAACAATTCCTCTACATTCTAATGCAGATGTTTAACAATAATTTAACTTTTGAGAGTGTACCATTTACTCCACCATCGACTCCACCATTTAGCTGGGGACCACGTGGAACCTCCTCAAGGACCACACACGTCCTCTGGTGGCCCCCGGACCTCTGGTTGAGAACCTGAACCACTGCTGTAAATCACATAATCCTGTGTGCGTGCGTGCCGTGCATGCTTTGTGTGCGTGTTTCTGTTGACTCACGGATGCATTTAGGCAGCCTCTCGCTCCACTTGGGGATGGCTGAGTCTCTGTTGTAACAGGTGAGCAGGCTGCTGCCAGACAGACTGTAGCCCTTGTTGCAGGTATACTGCACTGTTGATCCCACTGCGAAGCGGCTGCCCGTCTGCACCTTGCGACTGTGCTCCACGTTCCCTGGGTCTTGACACATCAATACTGGTACCGGCACATAGAATCACATCGTACAGAACTGTGTTAACCCATTTTGACAGATCAGATTCTACGAATGTCTTCTACATCCTGACAGTTTTCTGAAAAAGCTATGTTTCTTATGTCAGTCGTTCTTCGGTTTTTCAAAAATAGCAGACCTACAAGCTCGTAGCTTGTAGATCTGCTATTTTTTAATAGCTAAAGCATGGGTTAATAATAATAACAATCACATGACTTGAGAAATGTACACCTGAGGCCGATGCTAAAAACACAGATTTTTTTCTTTTACAGAATTCTCAATGTCTCGGCTGTTACAATGCCTATTATTCAAAGTAATTAACCATTAATATCAGTGTTTTCCATATTGTATTGGCATTGTGTAGTGATTGCTCAGCATAAGATAACCAAAAACATCATCCAAGCTCAAGATAGACTTTATCTAAACCTAGTGTAGCAGCCACTAGAGGGAGGTATAGGTCACTAGAGGACAAAATTACATCATGAGCGATCAGCATAAGCCCTTTCTAAACAGGCAGATAGAAGCCTCCAATCACACATTGAAGAAGGTGAGGACGTAAATTTGTGATTGGCCGGAATGGGATGATGTATGATGTGTGATGATAAGAGCGCCACTCACTTCACACAGGTGTGATCTTATTGAATATTATACGCCTGGCTTAAGTGGACCCCACACTTTTTGAGAACCAGTGATTTAGAGTTTTTTAAGACGACAAATAATTGTCCCGTACAACTTGGCTTCTGGAAGGAAGAGGGGGAAAATATTAACCCATTCTGACCGGGCACCCATTTTGGTGTTGGCATCATGTTATGCTTTAGCTATTGAAAAATAGCAGATCTACAAGCTCATAGCGCGCCACCGAGTGGCGCGATACGAGCTTGTAGGTCTGCTATTTTTGGAAAATTCGAAGAACGACTGACATTTTTAGAATCTGATCTCAGGTCAGAATGGGTTAATCAGACCAGTGTGTGTCCCGTGGAAACCTCGTATGAATCTGATCTCAGGTCAGAATGGGTTAAAATATTGAGGTGGCCTCCCTCACTCACCTTCCCGGCACGTGGGCACCTCTCCACTCCAGGTGAGGTCCCACTGACACATGAGGATCTCTGAGCCCAGCACCTCGTAGCCGGGGTAGCACTGATACGTGACCACCGTGCCCTGGATCAGGTCCGGGTGGGACGTGCTCTTCCAGCCGTTGGTGATCTCCGGCAGCTCTGGACACGTGTCGTTCCGCGGCACCTCTGTAGAGAGAGAGAGAGATGGACGAGCAGTTAGGTTAGGAAGAATTACTCACATTTGTTACTTATAGGTATCAATACGGCAATGTAGAAATACTCCCTTACAAGTAATAGTCTGGTAATCAAAGTTTACTTCAATAAAAGTACAAAAGTATTGGTATCAAAATGTACCAAACATAGAAAGTACTCATTATGCAGAATGTCCCATTTCACACAAGGGCTGTGCCATTACTGTCTATAATGCAATTATGAAAACCATGATAAACATTAGCTCTAGCCTACATAAAAACAAGTTGTTATGCTATACTGTATATTGTAACATTTTTGGTGTAATAACGGGATTACAATATACAGGCATGGACTGGCATTGGGCAATTGTACCTGTAGGTAGATAATAATAATCTACTGTACCTACGGTACACGCAGACACATTTATTTAGTTACAGTTATTTATGGTAGGGCAGACACTTTATATTTCTGTAGTCTTCTATAGCTGATAATGGCAATATACGGCTCCAGTGAGACAACTCTATAGGGTAGACTCTGAGGAATACACCAAAGCGTTCTGTGCTGTGTCCTATATGCGACGTACTAAATACTGATGATTGCACATACACAGTAAAATCCTCATCTTTTCATTATTTGTTACTCACAGAGAGTGTACAAAACTAATTCAACCAACTCGACCCCTGAGGGTTACGTTTATACACTCTCAGGGAGTGTACAAATAGGGTGTTTTTGTGGTTTGTTGTGCTGTACACGTTAAAGTGATTTAGGTGTGCCAACGTGTTGCAAAATTAGACAGTAGCCAGCAGTATTGTCAGTGCTTGCATGCATTTGCACATTTTATGAGCTGCAGCTGTGTTGCTTACTGTACATCATGTTGCACTATATGGTAAGCTTTATGCAGCCTCAGCCTGTACGTTTCAGAATTTACCCTGAACCAGAAAACTAACTGCAAAATAGGGTTTTTCATGCCTCTTTAAATTATAGCACTGGGGGCTTTAAAGCTGCTAATTTGCAAGACCGGTGCCCTGTGTCGCGTGCCAGGAGAGCCACAGCATATTGGCAGTGGCACCAGCCAGTCTGTTGTCCCTTTCACTGCAGCACATTAACCCATTCTGACCGGGCACCCATTTTGGTGTTAACATCATGTTACGCTTTATGTATTGAAAAATAGCAGATCTACAAGCTCATATCGCGAAGAACGACTGACATTTTTAGAATCTGATCTCAGGTCAGAATGGGTTCATCAGACCAGTGTGTGTCCCGTGGAAACCTCGTATGAATCTGATCTCAGGTCAGAATGGGTTAAGCACTGGGTAAATGTAACTGATGTGGAACACAGTACACTGTTATTGAGTGTCTCTGTTTGTGGCCACTAGCCTGCTCCTATGCACAGCTTTGTGTGTTGAGGGGCCTCCTATGCACAGCTTTGTGTGTTGAGGGGCCTCCTATATGCACAGCTTTGTGTGTTGAGGGGCCTCCTATGCACAGCTTTGTGTGTTGAGGGGCCTCCTATGCACAGCTTTGTGTGTTGAGGGGCCTCCTATGCACAGCTTTGTGTGTTGAGGGGCCTCCTATGCACAGCTTTGTGTGTTGAGGGGCCTCCTATGCACAGCTTTGTGTGTTGAGGGGCCTCCTATGCACAGCTTTGTGTGTTGAGGGGCCTCCTATGCACAGCTTTGTGTGTTGAGGGGCCTCCTATGCACAGCTTTGTGTGTTGAGGGGCCTCCTATGCACAGCTTTGTGTGTTGAGGGGCCTCCTATGCACAGCTTTGTGTGTTGAGGGGCCTCCTATGCACAGCTTTGTGTGTTGAGGGGCCTCCTATGCACAGCTTTGTGTGTTGAGGGGCCTCCTATGCACAGCTGTGTGTGTTGAGGGGCCTCCTATGCACAGCTTTGTGTGTTGAGGGGCCTCCTATGCACAGCTTTGTGTGTTGAGGGGCCTCCTATGCACAGCTTTGTGTGTTGAGGGGCCTCCTATGCACAGCTTTGTGTGTTGAGGGGCCTCCTATGCACAGCTTTGTGTGTTGAGGGGCCTCCTATGCACAGCTTTGTGTGTTGAGGGGCCTCCTATGCACAGCTTTGTGTGTTGAGGGGCCTCCTATGCACAGCTGTGTGTGTTGAGGGGCCTCCTATGCACAGCTTTGTGTGTTGAGGGGCCTCCTATGCACAGCTTTGTGTGTTGAGGGGCCTCCTATGCACAGCTTTGTGTGTTGAGGGGCCTCCTATGCACAGCTTTGTGTGTTGAGGGGCCTCCTATGCACAGCTTTGTGTGTTGAGGGGCCTCCTATGCACAGCTTTGTGTGTTGAGGGGCCTCCTATGCACAGCTTTGTGTGTTGAGGGGCCTCCTATGCACAGCTTTGTGTGTTGAGGGGCCTCCTATGCACAGCTTTCCGGGTCTGAACACAAACATTGACTTGTGATCTGGGCTGATCACCCCAGAGCGATGATTTTAATTGGCTGAGCAAAGTAGGCTACATATTGAAGATAAAAGTGAGGGCAGAAAAGTGAAGACGCCAAAAGTGATTGGCCAGAATGACATTTGTGATGATTTGATTGGCTGAGCACGGAACGTATGATGATTGATGATGCATGGCGATAAGAGCGCTCCTCACTTCAAACGGTTGTGATTTTTTACTATAACCCCTTTTAAGGGTCCTTCGGGTTACATTTGTACAAATGAATACTGAGGATTTTACTGTGTGTACTTACTGTCTACACTACAGTATGACAGTTTCTAGTCTAATGAGTGCAAATATCGCCCGATAACCCCACCGACTCTCTATGGAACCCATCACTCTGTTTTATTTACCTTATTATACCTGTAACCTAGCAACAGTATCCAGCCGTCAGAAACTAAACGAGGTTATAACCAGCATCACTTTCGCTACTGGGCGAAAATAAATTGTAACGACTTCATCAAATATATTGGATTTGAACTATTGAATTATTTTGGTCGGTCCACTGCAGACGACCGCAGCAGTGCCAATATTTTATGGTTTAATAGCGCACTATCTTTTATGTATTATTGCTATTCTGTGCATGTGGATAATCTTAACAGTGTCCTTCTGTTTGTCAGGATTTGTGAACATAAGCCAGTTGTGAACAATCTCCTAAAGCTTAAAAGGAGAAAGCAAGAACTCATGTCATCAAGGAACTGTTTTCTAGAGAATAATAATTGTTTTGACATCTTTTTTGAAAATTGATTTTTTTATTTTATTAAATCGACTCATATCGTCTGGATTTATATCGATAATCGGTACATGCCTAAGATGTTTGCCTATTTCCGCTAAATGTTCACCCATTTACGACATTCCCAGAAAAGGCATGCTAGGGCTGATGTGATTAAGAATAAGGAAGGCAGTGTTTCATCAGTGACGCCGTGACGGTACCCTCACCAAAGAAGTGGACGGTGAATCCGTTGTTGTAGCCGTAGATGTTGGTGGCGGGGTCGGACTGGAACTGGATGGTCACATCGGCCATGGAGGTGTACAGCTTGAAGCGCGAGCGGGTGCCACTGTACTGGCCCAGGATGTTGGCTGTGAGGTCATCACCGTCATAGAAGGTCAAGAGGTCATTCTTGCCAACATGGAGTCTGTGGAGAAATTATGTTATGAGTTAGGATTTACAATTCATTATTTTCTTGCGATTCATTAAATAATCAAGAAGCATGTTTTTATCAACATTTACGAGAACGAGAAGTTTGAATTAATATTGGCCAAATCGATTACCGGTAGTATGATTTTGTATCGTTTTATTATTCTATATTCTTTAAATAATCGATTAAATCAATTGAGTATTCACAGAGGGAGACCATTAATACTGAGTCATTCAGGCATCATTTACACAAAATAAATAGCTGGATACGTTCCCAGACATAACCTTGTTGATCTTGTAGGGTAGAGCATTGAACACTTCTGTGTATTAGATGCACAAGAGGAATATTTACGTGCATGTGTGCCGTTATTTGCAGCCTGCAGTGTTTTCTGTAGACAATGGATGACTCTGATGTGTTGTAAAGAGCACTAAATAATTCAACATACATTTTTCTTTGCCGCTACTCTGCTCTCACAAATGTACCACACTATAAATAATATTATTTGCAAATACGACAGCATAATAAACACCTTAAAACGTTCTTAGCCGTTCCCTAACTGAACACAACATCAATGCCATGATTATTGAGTCAGTAATGTCCCCTCTTGGAAAAAGGCTAACTTTTTCAGTTTGCACAAATGACTGTGAATCCTTCAACTTAAGATTTAGGTTTTCTTACAAAAAGCAAACAACTTAAACATCCTGGCAGCCAAGACCCTGACCACAAAATACGGGAAGAGGGAAAAGGTATAGAATGAATTGAAGTAATTGAATCTATAATGGAGAAAACAGAAATAATCATTCTATTCATTATATTAGACACGTGTGTGAGAGCAAATACAATGGCGAGTTGGCAACTCACGAAAAACACAGTTTGCCTTAAGCTCTGCTGTAACTGATTAACTTAAGAATGCATTAACCTTTCCATATAGAGATTCATAAGTCCTTGCCCTCTTTTCTGAGCGAGAGCAAAGCTTGACATTTATTCAGAGATAGGGGAGGGCAAGCATGGGGAGGAAGGAGAAATAATAAGCCACGGAACCCGTCATAGTTCCCCGCTGAAATAATCTGCAGGGAAAACTCTGCGGTTGTTCTTTATGTGCCTCAAGGCAGGTGTCAAAATAGCTGTGCAGGTCTCTGAGCGCATCTGTGGGTTGTCTTCTGTTAATGTTCACTGGCTGTCTTGGTGAGCACTTAAGGGTGGTGAAAAAGGAGGGTTAGCTGCATTCTCCAGTCAACCTTGGATGGAAAACATTGTCTTGTAGCTATCGTTCACCTGTCTCCTGCATCAGATATACAGCATATTTAGATTTAACTCTGCATCTACTGGAATAGACTGGCTGGCTATAATGCTATTTTGAGATACCCATGAGACTGTTTGTTTAAAATGTAGGCCAAAATAATTTATCTTCATAAGAATGTGTCCCAATGAGTGGCAGATGGGGAAGTCATAATTCAACCCCCACCCCTCCTACTCTACCACAAGTTATGATTCAAGCAGTCATTTAAGAGTTTTTCTTTTTTTCTCCCCCCATTCTCTTTCTTTGTGTTAGCCTGATGGCATTTGCTCTATGTCTACATAAAATGTTTCCTATTACCATCTATTTCAAGCCTCACAGGGCTCTAAAGATGATCCAGCGTATACCTTCTGATCCAGATTGACCTAACCATGGCCTTTCCTCTTGTGCCAACATTAGACCAAATTATTCCACTTCCACACAAACAAAACATCTACTCGGCAGGTTTCCATAAAATCATTCATGCTCCAAAGAGGTAGAACTACACAGCTTTTGGTCATCCTATTGACTTTCCTCTATGCAAGAAATATTATTGCACATATTGTATAGGAACTTTGCACATTTCTATAGAGTTATTCTCAATTGGGATCAGTTTACGACTCTCTCCTCTTTGCATGTGTGTGAACACATACCTGAAGTTATGTAAAATGTGTCAGTCATGTAGCAAATACATGGTAATAAATAAACCAGATTGTATTTAGAAGGCTTTTCTGACATTTTCTTCCCTTCAGGTTTGACCTCTAAGCAGCCCCTATTAAGCCCAAATATCATCTGCTGAGAGGAAAAACATCAGTGTCCCAGAAGAATGAGGTGGAGCTGGACAAATTGATCCCTCTGATTTGTGTTGCTCAGCAAATGGAGTAAATTAAGCCTCCATTTTCTATCCATAGATCTTGAGGCAAGACAGCATAGGTCTGTGTTGAAGATGCTGTATGACATAAGTAAATGTGCCTAATGCTATGCTTTGTCGCACGACGGTCTCAAGCACCGGATTTAGCAGACCTAGAAGCTCATAATGCACTGCAGCGCTTTGTGAGCTTGTACAGTAGATCTGATATTTTGAGTCGGAAGAAATTTCTGATTGAATCAGGCTTAAAGTTGACTACGGTTTCCATGTGAGGTTGCTCAGAGCACACAGTCACAAATCCTAAGGATGTAAAACAAATCATGGTAACATGGATTTGTTTTGCAGAACCTAATAAGCATTGGGCCAAACGCTTGAAGGTAAACTGTCAGATATATAATGTATAATTCAGTTCTTTGGCTTCTCAGGCTCTCAGTAAATCTTTCTGAATGTCTTGTCTTCAGAATGTCTAACCTGTAGAGAGAGATGCAGACACAAATCATACTGAATTGTCTCCACCAGAGATGAAAACAAAACGAGGAGAAGGATGTTGGAAGTAAAATGTTACGTTAATAATGTACAACAATCCAATGAAGTATGCAGCATTAATTTATAACGGTTGGGCTGAATAGAGGAGAGGACTCATTCAACAAAAACAGATATTTCGCAACATTTTTAAATAATGAGGTTCCCTCTACTTGTGCTTGGACGTTATTCCTTTTTTAATTAAACTACAGAGAATTGATTATTAAAGGCCAGGGCATTGACCCTCTACTGACTGAGCTCCAGGGTTTATTGAAAAAATGACCATTCCATCTTCCTGTGGAATGGTGCTGAATTCCACTGTCCAACCAACACATTTCCAAATGACGAGGCCTTCTACTGGGCTCTCTGAGTGGCCAAGCCTCTCCTCACGCACTGGCTAAAGTGTAAAGGACACTTATATGCCATAAGAGTGTTCATTTGTTTTGTCTCGTAGTACTTTATTGTTTGTGCTGTGCTGTCAGTTGGTGATATAAGTGCTATAGAAATAGTTATTGTCATTGTTTGTTTATTTATTCTTAAGTCTTCAGCCTGGTTTGTAAAACCCTAGTGCACATTGTAATGCACAATCATCTCCACAAGAGGTCAGAGTGAAGCCAGGTGTCTTTATCTACTACATTAACAACACTATGACAAAAACAAATATAAACTTCCACAGCGTTAAACTGGCAGGCATTCTGCCACTGTGTGCAGATGACACGATCATTATGACTGCAGGTGGGAAGTCACCTGTTGTTCGCCTCTACAACAACATGGCTCCGTCTCGACTCCTGCTCCTGTGTTAATTAGCATTGAGCCAACCCTCCTGTTTGGCCTAAATGAATTAATCAGCCCTCATTATGTACACCGTTCCTCTGTAACTGCTGCTACAGACATGGTGATGAATGATAATAGTGGGTTGAACTGAACGTCTTCTCATTAATGTCAAAGTGTGTGTCCAGACTAGTGTCCACCCTCCTGACGAGACCACGCTCATCCACAAGAGTCGCCGCTTTGACTCTGTATGCACGCACGGACGGCACACGCACGGCACGCACACACACATGCTCTTACACATACACACGCACACACACAATTTAGACAATTTACAATTTAGGCAATTAGCTCTTATCCAGAGCGATAAGCAAGAACAAAAACCATTAATGCATCAAATACATAAAAATAGTCATCATGAATCGTAAGCTAATTAGAACCTAACAGTGGAATATCTATATGCTGATGAAACTATAAGTATGTGTAACTAGAGTGCTATGTCTACATAAAATGTTATCTAAGTTTCATAAGTATACACCTGTGAGGTCGTCGAGGCTAGGGCAAGTGCTACAGGCTAAGATGGAGTCTGAAGAGGTGGGTTTTCAGACTACAGCGGAAGATTGGGAGTGAGTCTGCAGTAACTTCTGATTGCTATGGGAAGTGCATTTCCATTGTTTTGGAGACAGAAGGGAGGAGAGTTTGGGGCGTGTGGAGCGTGGAGCACGCACGCACGCACGCACGCACGCACGCACGCACGCACACACGCACACACGCACACAGCTTCAGGATGTGCTATTCTGGAACCTTAGTCTTTTGTAAAAAAAATTAGCTGGGCGAGAGCTTATTTTTTGGGGGGGGGGGTTCACAATTGTAAGCTTGTAGATCTGCTATTTAAAAAAGATTTTATACATTTAAAAACTTGAAATGGGACACTTCTGCATAATGAGTACTTTTACTTTTGGTACTTTAAGTGCATTTTCATGTCAATACGTTTATACTTTTAATCAAGTACATTTTGAATTGTGGACTTTTACTTGTAATATAGTATTTTTATATTGCAGTATTTATACTGCAACATTGGAGTACCTTTTTCCACCACTGCTGATATGTTTGTTATAATACCAAACCTTAACCTGGGTTTGGTGTAAGAGCAGCACTGACTCTGTTTTAGGCTTTTAGAATGTTAGTCTTGTTGCCCTCATGGTTATTGGCTGGCTTTTAAAAGCCATGATGCCCTCTGTGTGATCTTGAGTCTGTCCATTAGCACCACCCTCTTCTGCTATCATTTCTATAGCTCATGACATACTTGAATGCATTGGAAGGGGGGAAATGCAAATCTGGTCTTTTTTTTCTCCTCCCAACACGTGCCTGTTGCTACCTAAACTCTTAGGTAGCAGGTACTGTGACGTTGTTTATATAACTGTACTGGGTACAGTGTGTCAGCCAATGATGAATGCTGATTTGCCTTTTCTTCACTGCTACATTGTCGGAAGGAAGCTGAACCAAAATATGTTTTACTCATAATGTACTGTACCTGCGTAACAATATATACATGAACCTTGAACTTCGAGGATTGCTAGGCAAAAACAGTTTGGGACATCATGCAGGGTCATACGCAAGCAATATGCCTGAACTAGCAAGAACAAGGACATTCACATCACCTCCCACCCCAATTATTGCCACGACTTGTTCAATCTCACAGGAAGAAGCTGCTGAGCTCTGTGGAAATCTTTGTTCTTACTTTAGATTGACTTAAACTCTCTGACAGGTTCCATTTCATCCCTGCCCTTGATTAATTGATTCTCCCTCTCTTGGTTGTTAGCCCTGGTGTTGTAATGTTTTTATTCGAGTGCGTAAAAGTCCTTATTCACTGCAGTGCTTTACTTCATGAAGTATAAATGTGACCAAACATTGTTCCATGTAGGAGGCTTTAATGTTTTGTCATTTTGCTGGACATGGTGATGAGCAAGCTGAGATCATGTGACTGATGTGACTCACAGACATCACACTCACGTCAGTCACATTAAGTCCGTGTGAGGCTGTCCTTGTGAGAGTATGTAAAATGAATCACACCATCGCCAACGCCTTGCAGCAGGGTATGTGTTTGAGGCTTGTCAACCCATTGGGCTAACGTGACCTCTAAACATGCATCTATAAAAACTGCTTTTGGCAGAAGTCCTGTCATATCTCAGTGTTTTATGGCTGCTCGTGGAAACATCAAATGGCGTGTTAGGCCGTAGGTGGAAACCTTCTATGTCCATTGTCCAAAGCTGTTACTTTTCAGGAAATGGAAAAAAGAACCTTTGTTCCAATGGATTCAATGTAGTTAATTATTTTAGTCACAAGCTCTTGTAGTTATTATTTAGATACGTGTCACGACACGACACTTAGTGAACTTGTACAGTAGATCGGCTATTTTTGAGGGGTGCTAGCCCCCCCAATGCATGGCTTTTGAAGATTACGGCTGCTAAGTCTATGGGCTTTTTAATGTTTATTTATAGCACTTATGACGTAAATCAGCCATATGTTTGTTAAATGTTTCATGTTTGTTTACAGCAGCAGTTAAACACACATTGACGACAGTCAATACAGTGGGCGCCCCACTGTATCTAGACATAGATGGGGCTCATTTTTGAGCCCCATGTTCTATGTCCAGCTTTGAGGGTTTGTGTAAACACAAGCATAGAAGACAAGTGTTTAAACTCAAAGATTTAAGACAAAAGTGGGGACGCAAATTGTGATTGGCCAGAATGAGATGATGCGTTGACGTATGATGATAAGAGTGCCCCTCACTTCAACACAGGTGTTATTTTTTTCTGCTGACACTGTAGTATTTGAGAAAGGGATTTTTCCGCATTATTTTAGCCTGGCCAAAAGATGGCTAAAAGATGCTAAGGTGGCTCAGGTGAGTGCCCTTGGAGAGCTGTTAGGATGTGCTAAAGTGCTCTTTTGTTAAGTGTCTTCCTCAGGGACATTTATAGTACACACACTGGGCAAGCCAAGGGTAGAACCAGTGAGTGACCTTCTGATTCCCAGGCCGCCTCTCAAACCACATTTCTATATTCACTCTCAGAATTACAAACACAGATTTTACTGTGTGAAGTGTCTGAGGGATGGTGTCCGTCTGTCCGCCTGCCTGTGTGGCTGTGTGGATGTGCATGATAGCACTGTGCATGTGTATGAGCCGAATTACTGTTGAGAAGTCTGGATAAGTGGCTGGGAGTGGTTTCACAAGCAGAACATATTCATTTCAAAGCCTGTTCTGAGAGACACACACCAGGGGAGAGTGAGAATAGAGGCTTACTGGCTAATCTAGTCAGAACGTGTGCTGGAAAAGGCACAGAATCCTTAACCTACTGGAGAGAAATAAAACCCCATCTCATTTGTGCCTGCTGTCACGAAAACTATTTTCCACAGCTAAAGTAGAGTAAGTTTATTCAATTTGAGAGTAAAAGTGAGACAATTCTGTCTCATAATTGTTAAAGTTAAATGATCCATTTAAGAGAGCGTACAAATACTGTATAACCAAATGGATACATTTGTTGACAATTATACACTCTCAGAGTTTCATTTCATTAATTTATTTCGAACTTAACAAAATAAATGAGAAAATACAATGGAAATATTTTTTTTAAATAACACCCGTGCCAAAGTTATCTTAACATCATCATTTAATGATATCCCATGTTGGAAAAAGGAGTAGGAAGTTATCAGGTCCTACCCCTCCTTTGTGTATCTCAAAATCAAGCACGGCCCTGGGGGGAAAAAACCTACATCTGCTGTAGGCCTACCTAACTAGCTATTCTATCCTACCTATGTCCATTTTTAAACATTTGTTGTTTGTTTGAACGTATTGACTGTCGCACTTTGTTTCAATTATTCGCTGCATTTTACAATCTTGAACTTCATTCGAACGTGCAAAACTTTATTTTAACCCATCTGTGTGGTAGTGTATGTTAACCCATTTTAGGCGGCAACCCCTTTTGGTGTTAGCATTACGTTATGCTTTAGCTATTGAAAAATAGCAGATCTACAAGCTCATAGCAGGTAGGTCTGCTATTTTTGAAAAATCGAAGAACAACTGACATTTTTAGAATCTGATCTCAGGTCAGAAAAGGTTAATACTATACTCTCACGATGAGAAATGTAGACCCCATAGTGTCGGGTATGACACCTGCTACTGTTTGACACACAGCCCTGTCTGAAGCTCATACGCCCAATATCTTCCATGGCCAGTGGGCATGTCCTCTTAAGTCTTATCTGAGCGGTAGAGGTTTGGTCTCCCCCCGCAGGAGAACCGGCTATGAATGGAGGGTGTTAGTTACAGTTGCATCTCTCTACTTCGGGGAGGACTTACAGTACAACGTACGGATTGCAGCATTAGCGTACAGTAAGTAAACTTGACCTCCCGTCCTCTCACCCGTTGCTTCTTTCTTCCAAATGGATCCTCTCTGAGAGTGAACTTGGACGACATTTTGGTTCCATTCTTTTGTACACTCACACATAATAGAGGACCATAATGGCAATGAGCCCTTGCGCTTCTTTATTGTGTTTTTATTCACGGTGACGATGCAAATCAATCAATCAATCAATCAATCAGCTGTGTCATCACTTACACTTGGATGTCTATCATGATCCTCTTGTCCTCCTCAACGTGGATGCCCCAGATGCAGTCCTGCCCGCGGTCGTACGCCTCGGGCCAGTTGGGAGACAGCACCACCCCCGCCGAGTCGGTCATCTCTCCGCTGCACACGGCTGGAGGACAAAGCACACTCATTTATTTTTCTACTTAAGTAAAAGTATCAATACTGCAATATAGAATTATGTAGTGGAGTAGAAGTAAAAGTATTGGATATTGGAAATACTCAAGTAGAGTACAAATACCTCAAAACTGTGCTTAAGTACAGTATTTACAATAAGTAAATGTACTTAGTTACTTTGCACCGCTGCCAATAGATACGGTACACAGATCCTCAGCGTTCCTTTAAATCCACTGCCAACACCTGCCAACATTTGGCTGTGTGAAAGTAGGGGATTTTCTCGAATATCAGTCAAATGGCCTGCCCTGACATAAATTACTTAATTCATTATTGTTTATTTAATTTTTTCAGTGTTCAAATGTGATCAAAAGTCCACATTGAAAATATCATAGAAAATATTAGACGCAAACAATGTCAGTGTGTGGGTGGGTGGGTTAGTTGTTTGAAAGGGGCAGCTTTCGCACAAAGTGGACTGAAATGTGTGTTTCTCAACCATTTTTCCACAGCAAACAGCAGAAAGGGTTTCAGTGAGCACAGACGAGTGACAGGCAGGCTGTTTACACATGCATTGTGCATGAAATTGGTAGATTAACGACAGAATTTACCAACAGGGAGAGCACAGTGGGAGAAATGGGGAGACTCCTGATAATCTTGCCATGAAAGCCACACCTCCTGTGTCATTCAATTCAATATTACCATTGACAAATCAAATCATATTAATTGGTATTAAAATATAATACTAAATAAATACTAACTATATTGTTTTACTGGTAGTGTGTACAGGCCTATGGTGTGCAGATTTTTTCCATTTCTTCAGTATGTACAGGCCATTCACGAGATTGAATGGTAAATTGTCTTTGACCTTTTGACATCAAATGTTAATAGTCTACCTCACGTCAAGATGGACAGTTCTGAAGCTGTGAACATGACATAGGCCTTCTATACAAGAAGGACACACTGAAGTGCAGAAAGGGTGAAGAATAATGGAATATGTTGGTATTATAAATACAATTGCTGTGCATTCATCAGACCGCAGTTGAGTGTCGACTTCTATTGAAACAACTTAAATTGGCTTTCTATAGGCTCCTGAACTCAAACCTTCGAAAGCTGTGCACACTGTCCTGGAAAACTGACCTTGACATAAAGCCGTG
Organism: Protomyctophum bolini; assembly: GCF_963924005.1. Taxonomy (NCBI): domain Eukaryota; kingdom Metazoa; phylum Chordata; class Actinopteri; order Myctophiformes; family Myctophidae; genus Protomyctophum; species Protomyctophum bolini. The sequence goes on along the minus strand of NC_137874.1, from coordinate 36,001,000 downwards.
GGTGCGTGTGTGTTCTGAAGAAGTATGGTCTGAATAGGCTTTATGGCGGGGCCATGTGCCTCCAAGGCCAGCAATTGTGTCAGCCTCGCAAGCAGACAGACGAGGATACCGGTAGATTATTATTATTATTATTATTATAATAAGTGAAAATGTATTGTCAGTCGTCAGGAAGAGCAGCTTAGCATGTTATAGAATTAGCTGCCGATGGTCCGTGTCTTTTGAATAAAAAAAGTAAAAAGCCAGGAGGTCCTGGTTATGCGAAATAAAAGCTGTCGGGAGATTTGAATGCCCCAAAAAAGTCCTGTCAACCATTAACCCATTCTGACCTGAGATCAGATTTATACGAGGTTTCCACTGGGACACACACTGGTCTGATTAACCCATTCTGACCTGAGATCAGATTCTGAAAATGTCAGTCGTTCTTTGATTTTTCAAAAAATAGCAGACCTACAAGCTCGTAGCGCGACACTCGGTGGCGCGCTATGAGCTTGTAGATCTGCTATTTTTCAATAGCTAAAGCATAACATGATGCCAAAATGGGTTCCCGTTCAGAATGGGTTAAACGTATGGACTCACCCCTGCAGGCTGGCTCCGTCTCATTCCACTGTGGGTTCTGCACATCGACACACTCGATCACAACAGATCCTTGCTCCAGTGTATAGCCTGGATCACAGGAGAACTCCACCACTGCTCCTACACTGTAGGTGGAGTCACTACTGCTGAAGTTCCCATACTTGACAAAGGGTTCATAGCACGTTCCTTTGGCAAAAGCTGAAGACACAAAACACAATGCAATGCATCAAACATGAATAACATACAATATAATGCCTGACGTGAATGTGAATATTATCTTTAGATCATATTTTACAACCTGAAACGGCATTAACTTACCTTCGTATCTAATGGCAGCACCGGTGGAGGTAAACGTCCCGTCTGTGGTGAATTCCACAAACAGGTAACGTCCTGTGCTGATCACACCCTCATTGGGCAAGTATTCCACTTCATAGGAGTCATACACCGGAGGAGAGTCTATGTTGTTCCCGTTTTTTATCAGAAGCCTGAAATGCAAACGGAGCGAATATGAAGAGCATTCTGGAGAACTGAGAGAATTATCACAAGCCATCTGATCTGAGAGCCACATCAGTGCTCCATTTTTGGTGGCTGTAATAACATTAACGTTGTTGTTGTTGCCACTTTTAATCTAGCATTGATGATGGCTTTGTTCAATAGGCCTAGCAATTTGTCAATTTGAAACACAAATTGGCAGTAATTGGTAAATGGTGCATTTATGTAGCGCCTTTTATCCAAAGCGCTTTAAAATGTGCATTGCATTCGCCCATTCACAGACACATTTGTGTATACGTACACTGATGGCAGAGGAAACTATGCAAGGCACCAACCTGCACATCAGGAGCAATTAGGGGTTCAGAGTCTTGCTCAAGGACACTTCAACACTAACTCTGGGGAGCCCAGAATCGAACTGAGAACCTTCTTGCTGAACCTTTTTTTTTGGATCATGATGCAACTCCCCATATACAGACCCATTTAGCCCTTTCTTCAACACACACGTTTCATGTTTTGCTACTACAAAACCCATGTAAATCGTTACACATTGAGTCATGTGATCTCTGATTTTCCATATTGAAGTACATTCTAATTGGCTAGGACTGACTTTACTTCCAAATGTGCATGCCCAACATGTGTAGCTAACCTTGTCATGCCTGGCATAGATCTCCACACGGAAATGCTCACTCTAGTTATATTACTGCATCACTTGAAGGTTGGTCACCAACTTTCTAACTTTTTGTATATTTTTTTTACCAACACTGATTAATCTACCTTAACAACTAATGGAAACGGTGCCTCACACCAGTTTTAGCTTACTTTTTTAGTTTTTGGTCCATTTTTGTTTTATTTTAGTCACCCCTCCCTTGAAGCATAATATGTACTGTATGTAAAACAATGTTTGAACAGTTTTAACAGTGGATGTTGAATGGTGGTAATGAAGAAATTGGTAATAACATGAAAAAAGAAAACCCTGCACAATCATATGCTGCAATTTAATTTATTCCATACAAAAAATCACCTGTGAGCAGATTAGTGTCCAGGTTTATGCCCCTGGCTAAAGGTCTAAGAAGGGAAATCACTTTTTTCGAATTTGACGTTGATGGCATTCATTTTTCATAATTCTTTCAACTTTTAGTCAAATTGCTCCCCCCCCCCACACACACACACACACACACACACACACACACACACACACACACACACACTGACACAATGTGCTTCTTGCGCTGTGCATACTCTACCTGTCGTCATCCTCTGCCAGAGCCACCTTCTCAAAGTGAATATGAAGCCGGTGACCCTCTGGTGCCTCCAGGACCCAATGGCATGTCAGATTGTTACTGTAATTTCCAGGGAACCCAGGGGAGACAATACGGCCGTGGGTGGCATTTTTAATCATTCCACCACAGAATGCTGGATGTAGAGAGGGAGAGAGGCGGAGAGAGAGAGAGAGAGAGAGAGAGAGAGAGGAAGAAGAGTAGACACAGAGAGGGTAGGGAGGGTTTGAAAGCGATGGTATATAGATTATGGAACGAGTCTTGGAGAGAAGTCTCTGTCCCCGCCCGAGGGTGGATTGAAACGGTAATCAATGGCTGGAAGCTGTGTGCTCGCTGGCTCACCAGGACCCAAATGTCTGGGTCTGTGGGAAGGACTTGTAAGGGGAAGCGCAAAGCACAGCAGGAACACTATCAGTGGGGAGCAGCTGTAGGCAGGCAGGCAGGCAGGCATGCAAAGAGAGCGACTGGGGCTGGCAGACCAACCTTCACTAACTCCAGATAGGATAGTCATGCAGCCCACCTCTAATTAACCCATTCTGACCTGAGATCAGATTCATACGAGGTTTCCACTGGACACACACTGGTCTGATGAACCCATTCTGACCTGAGATCAGATTCTAGAAAAATGTCAGTCGTTCTTCGATTTTTCAAAAATAGCTAAAGCATAACATGATGCCAACACCAAAATGGGTGCCCGGTCAGAATGGGTTAAGGCAGCTTGGTCCAATGGTCCTTATTTTGCCCCGTCTCCACGGAACAGCTGTCTGTGCTGCTAATCACATGCAAATACACTCATTTGGCCTTGGAAAAATAACTAAGCAGCTGGGTGAAAGGGGGTGGCGGAAAATGAACTAAACGGCTTGTAAGGGCCACCACCTGTAAGTTTGAAGGAAGTTAAGTATGAAGATGCAAGTGATTACAATTCAGCCATTGTTATGTGGGTATTTTCTGTGCATAATTATGTCGTTAAATACAGTTTAGAATCCAGACCATATGCAAAATTGCACAGCCCATCTAATTGAACAAATTGTAAAGTTATGCTTATTGCACAGATAAGCCATAAGCGAATGTTTGCTGGCAGAATATATTTCTGTTACTGCAGCAAAGGTAAAACAAGCCCCCAAATGTCAGTTCATGCAAGGCACACAGTAATTACCACTAGTTTTGGCCATTTACAGTGTATATAATAGTGTTCTCTGAAGCACTACAGACTACATGTGGCTAGGCAGCTGTTGGCATCAACAATGTTTCTTGCGGCAGGGAAACGGCTGCATCTGGGCCATCCCCGTCTCGTTCTTACCCATGCATTTGGGTTCCTTCCCACTCCAGTACGGTGTGGTGGCGTTGCGGCAGGTGAGCGTTCTGGGGCCCTGCAGCCTGTAGTCGGTGAAACAGCGGAAGTAGGCTTCACCGCCGGGATGAAGATGTGTTACAGTCACCTCTCCACCAGCGGGCTCCTTCGGGAAAACACAGCTCAGCACAAAGGCTAGAATGAGAGGGGATAAGAAGAAGGAGAGAACTTTTTTTTAATTAGCCGGGTGGGGAAAAAACAACCTCGTTGAGATTAAAACTCTCTTTTGCAGTAGTAACCTGGCCAAGAAGCACCAAGTTAGCAATTGCTATGTTAACTTGCTGCCATTTGATTAGAGCCATACAGTATGACTGAAAGCACGACAGTCTCTAACCTTATTATGGCACTTCTCCACCACATACTGTAGCACCAGTTCAACTCAGATCTACACAATTCAACTACCAAGTAGTTTGTTTTCCACTGCAGATAGTAGTACCCCTTCAATGTCATCATGCTAAAATATAAATGGTGATGTGTCTGGAAACAATCTGTAGTTCACCTGTCCTATATTGTATGTGTTAAGGGTACAGTATACGTTAACAGTTTCTGAATGAATGTGCCCGTACCATGCGGTAGAAAAACGCTATAAATGTAAATGAAGGTCTGGGCAAATTTATCCGTATGCATACAACACAGTATAATTGACTTTTCCTGAAGTTATGTCGAACATTGTTGTGTGTTGATGTAGCTATGTGGTATTGATTGGCTTATGGATCAGGGAATTGACTGTGATTTGTGAGTTTCCACTCTATATTCTGTCCATTCGTTAACATGAGTTTGGATTATTTGTAGCTATATACTGTAGGTCTTCTACATGGTTTCTGGAATGGGAAAAGAGAAGCTCAATTTGTCCAACAGAAGCTTTCTATAATAAGGTCTCCAATTCAATCTTCAATCTGGTTGTCTGAGAAAGTCATAAAGCTGTATGTGTCTCTTTATGACGAACAAATATTTAAAAAGTGCAGTGAATACTATGTGACGTCACAGATTAATCTTCTGTGTCCACTGATGTGTGACACATTTTGTGTGTATTGTTGATCTTGACATGCACTTTCCTTGAATACGAGCTCTCATTCCCCTACAATACTTCCTTCGAAAACATTATGGAATGCATAAATCAAAAGTATATTTGCTTCCAATTTCTCTGTCGCTCGCACGCACTCACGCTTGTGTCTACATAATTGGCAATGGTCTGACTGTAAATATCTTGCTCAGACAAAAGCTCTCAGGAGTATATTTTGGCTTACTGTAGTTGTGATTGTTCCGGTGGTATTAGTATTATTGATTGGGTTGTTCTTGGGTCTACATAGAAAAGTTAGAAAGCCGTTGCAAGCCACTGGACAAACTCATTTACTCTTTATTCACATCAATAGGGAGGGAGTCCAGCGTATTAGGATTGGTCTGTCTAGTTATCAATCGGCAACAGGAAGACAATATTTGAGTTCAACACATTTGTGCTATTGCTTCACTGAATATCATGTGTAGTGGCTTCATATTACAATAAATGCCCCCCGCCCTTATTTACACTATGAATTGTGATACACATTTCTTTTAAAGGACTTTCTAAATCGATCTGTCGTCATAATCTCGATGGCTATTCCTCTACTTCCGTCAGAAATCACAATTTGTGATTTACTTTTGGTTCAGAGTAAAGCCCTGCTTAACTTCAAGAGGGACATGTATTAAGACGTGTGCACTTTTTCCCCACTCATGGAAGTACGTATACCCGCAGGAGACGAACACATACAAACAAACAAGCAGCTTTACTGAGGTAAGCACAGGGCTCAAACCCACTGGAACAGGTGGAACAAACAGAACAGAACAGAATGCTGCCTGGCAAACAGACTGGGTTTAACAGAACTCCAAGCAGCGGCTGTAGCGGCTAGGACGTTAACAATGACATGAACAATGGGGCAGCTTGAGTGACAGCTGGCTGAGTGGACTGCAGGACGCATGTGAGGGAATCAGGGGAATATCTGCCGTCCAGGGGAGAAATATGATATGCACAAAATGTTGTCATCAACAGACTGTTGATGATAAATATGGTTTCATTACTCTCTTAGTTGTATTACTTTCAAATAATTATCAAAATAGGGCTGGGCAATGCAGTATATCGATATATAGCATGTAGGCCTATGTACATTTTTAGTTTTTGCATTCGTTTATAGAAGTTTGTCAGTTTGAAAATCTGTTATTTTCAAGCAGTGCAATGAGCAGCCTTGACAATGGATTATAGAATTAGGCCTCCTACATCGCTGTACATATTTACAGGGAAACCTATTATTGTTTCATTAGCTGTCCACAGCCCATTTATGTAGGTGCTCATAAAGCCGTGCATAACTTTACAATCTGTGGTGAGCCATAAACGGAACCGTCTACAGTATTGGCACGGTGATGACATGAAGCCGTTTTAAAGCTCTGTGTTTCATTGTGCACAGAGCTTTGATAAAATATAAGCTTTCTCTAGCTCATATTTATTGGAGGATGAATACACAGAATATGTGACTCATAAATTAAATCTGCATTAAAGCAAAACACTATGATTAAAAACATACTTGTCTCCGGTTGATGACCCAACAGTAAACTCTACCCATCTGGCATAAAACAAATTGACACTGTTGGGCGTATGTCAAAAATACCCGTGTTCTAATTAGAAGATTTATAAGCCTATGCGTCCACAACGCCACCACAAGTATAAATACCAAAAATACCAGTCTGTCATGGTTTGAACATACTGTAGAGCTGGCAGAACTATGGGTACGCAATTTGTAGGAAAGGCCAGTTCAATAATGTCAGACAAGCAGCAGTGAACCACTTACAGTAAATCAAAGTACATTTACTTACCTAATGTAATTTAACCCTGTACATTATTTAAGACCGAAATAAAGTATTCATTGAGGTATTTGTACTTTACTTGAGTATGTCAAATTGTCAGTAGTTTTACTTCTACTCCACTGCATTTCAGAGACAATGCGATGCAACGCATTGTGAGCTTGTAGGTCTGCTATTTAAAAAATATATATACATTTGAAAACTTTAAATGAGACATTCTGCATAAAGAGTACTTTCTCCTTTTGGTAAAATTCTCCTATAGTAAATAATAATAAAGAAATTGCCATAAAAAATAAATAAATACATATTTAGCCACTTATAATAGCTAAAATCGTTAAAACGAAAGAAAGCAGCAAATGAAAATAATTGAACACTCATCTTTAACTTTCTCTAATAACAACCTAAAACATGAACCTTGGTCCTTTAAGTGCATACAGTTCATAGAGCCGATTGGGTTTGAACGGTTTCAATTTGGCATTGATATAGACTAGGGTATGCGCATGCTTAAAGAGAATGGCACATCGAGTGGCAAAGCAACAGGCAAAGTGAGTTTAACATTGTTTAATGTTGTTTAATGCAATCAGATAGGACTTTTCTGTTTGGATGTATGGGCTGTCACGGCCAGAAAGTAGTTTTTTGCCACTCGGTAGGCATTCTTGCATAACTTCCGGGCTTGATGATGATGTCACACGTATACCCTCTATGGATACATGCAAATTTGGCATGGGCATTGAAGGCATGTTGTAGAAACCATCAATTGAACAATAACTTATAACTACTGTATATATGCAGTGCAGCACATAATGGACAACACCGTCCGGTACCCATAACGTCTTGTAAAACTGGCTCCATCTAATCTGCCTAACCTACTGACTTAGGTTATTCTTCTGCACAAGTCAGTGGTTTTCACCATAATGAAACGGCTACTTCGCAAGACAGAAAAGAAAAAAAAACAGGCGCCTCAGGGACATCCATTCAATTCATATAGTTTATCACTGGCTCCAATGAACCTAGTTATTGCCATTATCATAGCAGCATTTATATCTCTATTGAGCCCATACAGTAAAGGGAGCCGCAGGGAGAAAATGTCGGGCCAATTCCTGAAGAATTAAATTACGTTCTGCCTCCATTCAGCTGAATGTGTTATTGGGCCATAAAGTATGATTGTTTTGCTATTACAAATAATGGTTCCACGGTGCCGGCGGCCTGGGAGATTAGCCCATTCTGACCTGAGATCAGATTCATACGAGGTTTCCACTGGACACACACTGGTCTGATTATAACCCATTCTGACCTGAGATCAGATTCTAAAAAATGTCAGTCGTTCTTCGATTTTTCAAAAATAGCAGACCTACAAGCTCGTAGCGCGCCACTCGGTGGCGCGCTATGAGCTTGTAGATCTGCTATTTTTCAATAGCTAAAGCATAACATGATGCCAACACCAAAACGGGTTCCCGGTCAGAATGGGTTAGCTGATGGTGGGCCCATTGGCAATAGATGCAGAGGCTTATGTCCTTAGTTATTGTTCCTGTCTGGAGGAGACAACCCATGAGGCACACTGATAATGCTCGGGTTATACCTTTGTTTCCACTGGCCGGCTGCTGGCCTGGCATTTATCACTAAGGTTTTTTTTAGAATTGCATTCTAAAAAAAAAATCATACATAGTTTGTCTAAATTGCCTACTTGCTATGTATAACTAACAACCTTATACTGAAACTATATTTTTGAGTGGTGCAACCACTCCTACAACCAGCAATGTCCGTGTATGTACCTGTTTGTGTACCTGAATGAGCACGAGTATGTGACTTATTAGTAGCAGTAGGGGGCGCCAGAAACAGAGAGAGGGGTAGTGCTGTGTCTCTAATGAGAGAGAGAGAGAGAGAGAGGGGGGGGGGAGGGGGGGGGGGGGGGGAATTGCACCACTCAGTTCACACGTGTGTGATTTTACTTAAGATGGATGGAAATCAAATTTCCATACAGTAGAAAAAAAACTAAAACATGATCAATGTATTACATCACTAATATTTCCATTACTTTTTATTAGTCAATTAGCAGAGGAACACAGTCTTTAGTAGAGAGCACAATGCCCATTTTTGCGATTACTGTGCATCAACACGGATCTGTCCCATTTTCCATATTCTATCTTGATTGGTTAAGATTGGCTTCCATGTTCCAAAGTTTGCAGGATTTGTTTTTACAAAATACCTCAAATCATGAACGCAGCTTGTGATTTCTGTGAGATTTTGCACACACATTCCCAGGCCGACAGGCCGAGGAATAAACACCACCCTTTTCATATTGTCCTGTTCTAGTACTATAATAATAATAATAATATAATGTTCTAGTACTACCAGCAAGTTGATTTTTGGACACAGTTTGGAACAAAATGCTGAAATTAATGCAGCGTCCGTTTGCCGTGAAAGGCCTAAGAAGAAATGCCACCTTTTTCACATTGGCCTATTCTAGCGTGACAGGGACGATATACAGTACATGGGGAAATTGGCATAATGAATAAGATAAGATGAATAAAAATCTAATAATGAATTAGAAAAACCATTTACGTATTTCACATGAAGCTGTAAACTGGTCTTGTGTTGTGAAAGGTCAGTAGTGTCAGTAGGGTCAGTAGGGTCAGTAGCGTCAGTAGGGTCAGTGGCAGCTTGGGTCAAAGTTGAATTGATTTGAGCCCATGCAGCGACTGGGCAGTGCTCCGTGCCTATAGGGAGGGCAGAGCGCCAATGGCCCAAATATACATTTCGTCCATTGGCATCGCGATGCATTGTGAGCTTGTAGATCGGCTATTTTCAAAAGATTTTGTACACATTTTTTACGAAATGGGACATTCTGCAATATGAGTACTTTTAGTACTTTAACCCATTCTGACCTGGCACCCATTTGGTGTTAGCATCATGTTATGCTTTAGCTATTGAAAAATAGCAGATCTACAAGCTCATATCGCGCCACCGAGTGGCGCGATACGAGCTTGTAGGTCTGCTATTTTTGAAAAATCGAAGAACGACTGACATTTTTAGAATCTGATCTCAGGTCAGAATGGGTTAATCAGACCAGTGTGTCCAGTGGAAACCTGGTATGAATCTGATCTCAGGTCAGAATGGGTTAATCAGACCAGTGTGTCCAGTGGAAACCTGGTATGAATCTGATCTCAGGTCAGAATGGGTACATTTTGAGTACATTTTGATGCCAATACATTTGTACTTTTACTCAAGTAAATTTTGAATTTTACTTGTAACGGTAGTAGTTAGTTATTTAGTTACAGAATAAAGAGTAACATTTGTAACAATTGACCAAAAATGAAAGGGCTGTACTGAAGCCGAAGCTTATTATGGCCACCTTATTAATATTTCAATGAGTTATTACATAGAAAAAGGAGACAAAAGCAAAACACTACATTGCAGTATTGATACTTTTACTTTGCCACTGTGCAGCACTGCATTCTCCAGAAGAAAACCAGTGGTTCTGAGACAGTGCAAATAAAGTCACCTGTAAACATGTTAACCTCTACACTAGCCTCCAGGTCGTAATGGGTCTTTCTCATTAATGAAACCTTGCCTAGTGGCCCCAAGTTATTTAATCTTAATAGCCTTTATTGAACTGATGACCGTTAAAATAAAGTGTTTAACCCGGCCACATAAATATCAATAGCATCACGGCAGAACTACTGGCCCGTCTCTCTCTCATACTGAATCACTTTCCCAGGGACAACTCTATTGATCTAAAAATGCATTGCTTCCGTGCAGAGTGAGTGTATTAGTGTTTGCCTATCCTGTATAGACGAATCCACGGAGGGGTGCCCTGGGCGCAGCCATAGCTGAGGTGTAACATGAAGTGCAGCGTGACACCTCAGCACTGATTGCCTACACCTGGCCTACAGGGCAAGGCTCTGTGGATTCGTCTATACTATAGGAACAGTTATGCCTGGTTCAAGCTTCACTATAGCAGATCTGCAAGCGCATGCTTACAAGCATTTATGCTTGTAGATCAAGTATAAATCACCGGTCATTCTCATCATGTTATCCAGTGATCCCCTAGGAGCACTTGACTGACAGGTGAATGCATGAATCGTGATGGACAGAGTCCAGGATGGAAATTATGACTCCCAACAACACTGGTAGCCTTTGGTCCAAAGCTTTAGTGCTCAACTGATGGTGATTAGAGGTGCAGACTGTCTCATAAACAAACTCAGTCTCGTATTAGGTACATGCTTTTCAGCCCCTCAGGGCTTTGTCAGGCGGATGTGACCTACTATTTGCAGTTATGCAAATTTCAACAACACAATACAATATGTTCATCAGTGTATTCTATTCCTCAGTGACACTGTGGGTGTCGTTATCAGTGTTTTCTGTTGATGTAGTAACAACACTGTGATTGTGTGAATTTGCTTATGCATAGTGCGGGATAAGGTAAATGGTGCATTTATAAATGTGTATGTAAAGCGCATTTATCCAAAGACGCTTTATGGCATTACATTCACCCATTCACACACATATTCATACACCGGTGACAGAGGAAACCGTGCAAGGGACCAACCTGCACATCGGGAGGACTGGAGCAATTTGGGGTTCAGTGTCCTGATCAAGGACACTTCGACACTAACTCTGGGAACTAGGAACCTTGCGGTTCATATCCGGCCACTCTACCCCTGAGTCACCGCTATCATATATGCGTGTGCAGAAACAACCTTTGTGCTTAATGGATGCTCCACCTTTCATGTGCGCTTCACAGACTTTTAATACCCGTACTACCCGTACACCTCCCACCACCACCACCAACCCCCATCAGTTCACATGTGATCACATCCCAGTGCTACTGCTGTTATGCATCAGTCTGCCATCAGAGGCATAGCCTCAATGCTTTGGCAGACATTAATTACCCTGAGCCCAGATCCCATCGCTCCACAGATCTGTCTGCCACGCCACGCCTGTCCAATCACATTTCTCACAATTATCAAAGATAAGGTGATACTGTGCATTAATTGAAATGTCTCCAGCAATCTACAGTAAACACTTGTATCCCTTTGAAATGTGTGGAAATAGGTCCACGTTGCTGGCATGTTTGGGGGGGGGGGGGGGGGGGGGGGGATGCTTGGACATAACAAAACAACAGGGTGTAGATGTGTGTCACCGATGCCATTTAGGAAAAACTCACGAAAGTCCATTATCTTCTTTTGAAGATTTCCAAGAATCAAGAGGGGTTCATTTCCATAATTGCTTTATGGTTTTTGATGTCTTATGATATTCCTGTCATCTTTTGATTCTATTCTTTGATTTAATCTCCCTCGCTGATCTCCATGCACCGCCTCCTCCCACATGCTTCCTTTGCTTTAGCATGGCTTTTATCTTCCGTATCTTTTTTATCATTAAAAGTGCCCAACCCTTGACGTGTGCCACTTGACGTTGAGCGGCATTCGGAGCGGCAAGCTTTCCGTGGAGTTCAAACGGTGAAATCACACTGAGAGCTGGGCAGAAAGAACAAAGCACTCACATCAGCCGCTGCTCCTAAAAGGTATTGCGTGCCATACAGTATGTATGAGCTACACAACATGTGACACACTGCATGTGAGCTTAAGATCTGCTATTTCTGATGAACATTTGCACAATACGGACGCTATAGGGTTGAAGTGGCTTCCATCTGGGCCTTGGCCTTCATGAAGTGGCTGAACCTTTGCTCCCAGCATCAAGGCTCCCAGCTATTCACAGTGTGTATTGCATCTGCACTGCCAATAATACTGTGCATTTTTAGAGATGGTAACCATTGAAGCCCTTTATATATTGCCGTACGACAAAGGCTATAGGACATTTTAAAACACAATAGGTTTGGCTATTACTTTTGCTACAGGAAAAAGTGTGTGTGTGTGTGTGTGTGTGTGTGTGTGTGTGTCTCTCTCTCTCTCTCTCTCTCTCTCTCTCTCTCAAATCTTGCAAACTACTGGACCGATCAGCATCATATGTCTTGTCACACTGCCAGCAGGCCAAGGAACTCAAATCCTTATTCAACGACAACTTATGTCATCTTTATGAATTCACTCGGGTCTCTTCAGCTACTGACGTACAACACATTTTCCCAGAGGTTTATTTTTTTGCATCTAGTCAACTAGTAAAATCACTAGAAGTGAAAGCAATATACATTCATAAACTTGACACATATCCCACAAGCCACGAGTATTTATGTTTGTGCACATTCAACTCAGTCCGACTCCGAGCTGTCATATTGGGTGCATTTTGGTCGCTGGTTATCAGATTAATCATGACATTTTAAATGGTAACAGCTGGAGTCACAGATGTCACCAATGTTGTGATATGATATGTTTCACTGATATGTGAAATACAGAGCATGTTTTGCTAAACAGACTGTAGGGGTCTGGTCCCCCTTTAGACCAGGGATTATAACTTCCCATGCGGCATACTTTCAATTCTTTGATTTCTTTCTATTGCAATTCCCTCTACACCGGCATCAAATAGTCGTCAATTAGACGACTGCAATTGGTCCAGAATGCTGCTGCTCGCCTATTGACTGGTATTAAAAAAAACGAGAGCGGCAAGCTTCCGTGGAGTTCAAACGGTGAAATCACACTGAGAGAAATATAACCCCTGTACTGGCCTCACTTCATTGGCTCCATGTTAATTTTAGGATTGATTTTAAAGTTCTCCTATTTGCTTTTAAATCTTTAAATGAGCTGGCCCCCGAGTATCTCTCTGAAACAGCCTGCCCTTACATATTAGATATCTGCCGAGTCTATCAATGTCTCTAAGTCTCTGCTTATAAGACTCATTTATTTTCTTTGGCTTTTAATCCCATCTGAGTTCATCCAACGTTTGTCTTATTTTAGCTTTTTGTGCCGGTGGTGTCCATGTTTTGTCCCTGCTCTTGGTCAGGCTGAATTAAACACATGCATTTCCCTTTAGGAAATGTATATTGTCTGAAACAATATGTTTGATATTACCGGGTATACTAATGTGAAAATGGTCCAAATTTGGCTAACTTTGACTTTCTTTGGTGGTTTTCATGGTGTGTTGTGAGCTTGTAAATGTGCTATTTTTTGGTATTTGTCGTACAAAGAAGTATGTAAGAAAATACCCCCCCCCCCCCCCCCCCCTCTACACACTATCTTAAAGATGGAAGCAGGTATATGTATACAATCAGGTATAAATCTCAGCCTCCTGGCTGAGATTTACTCTCGATTGATTGCACCCTGATCAAGACCTTGAGGCCGCATTCGACATGCATCGGTCATCTATTGACTTTGCTCTGATATTAAAATAGTATTTTCACTGCAGTCTGTACCACTGGGAAAACAACACAGCACTTCCTGGACATTTTTGCTGCGCGCACCTTACTAGTAGTTTGATAAAACGTGTGAACACGTGGCTGTATTCTTCATACCTGTATTTGGAACAATGCATTTAAAATAATCCCTGTGGACAGTCTGCACGCCTCCCCTCGGAAACTGAGTGGAATCTCTTCAGTCTATAATAAATGACAATGCCTTGTGGAGAGCACCAGCCTAATATACAGTAGAGTTCTACTCCACTACACCTTTTTGTAAAGCTGGATGAAAGTATACTGTGTTGCTCTCCCTCTTACATGAGCAGCGGAGCCTGGGCTGAAAGAGTGTTATCAAAACTGACCTTGGTAGTGCAGCAGGAGGGATCCAGGCTGAGGCTGATAGTTGTTGTGGAAGCGGATGGCGATCTGGTTGCTCCAGCTGCGTAGCACCAGGCCTGGAATCAGTACTGACTCGTTGGCCAAGATGGAGGGCTCCCGGCCTCCTGTGTCCTCCACTGTCACCGTGTGCTCCCCCTCCGTCACGCTCACATTGAGCACCTGGAAATGTACAGAGCCCATGTGTTTTAATGACAATGACGTGCGTGCGTGTGTGTGCGTGCGTGCGTGCGTGTGTGTCTCTGCTGTTTATTTTATTGAAGTGGGTGTTGGAGATTTTGGGGAGAGATGGTGGGTGATCCACAAGAAAGCATTTAGTATTACTGTCCATTGTATATGGGGTGTATGTAATGTGAGTTCATAAAAAGCGGTACAGTACATAAAAAGCGGTACAGTAAGTCAACCTGAAAATATCAAGTTTATTAAAGAGCTGCATGTGGTGACCCCTGTTACTGAACAAGCACTCTATATAGCAATGATTAGTTCGGAATATAGAGCTATTTAACACAAATATATAAATTTCAATAACCTTTAGCACATGAACCCGTAGCATCCCTATTTCTGAGCAGATAAACATTTGGCAATGGCAGATCTACAAGCTTACAATGCATCCCAACATGGCAGATCTACAAGCTTACAATGCATCCCAACATGGCAGATCTACAAGCTTACAATGCATCCCAACATGGCAGATCTACAAGCTTACAATGCATCCCAACATGGCAGATCTACAAGCTTACAATGCATCCCAACATGGCAGATCTACAAGCTTACAATGCATCCCAACATGGCGCATTGTGCTCATGTAGATCTGCTACTTTCGCTATTTGATATACAATAAAGTACATAGGGTTTACTGTACGTAGTTACATTCAAGCCAGGGACAGTCCACTGATGGATAACGGCAAAAAAAAAAAGCAAAAAGCATTGTGTGTTATTTTGTTCAGATTCGTAACAACAAACTCAGGGTGAGATGTGTTTCATTTAGCCGATTGTTTTTGATGAATGGTAACGTCTGCCCGGGTCATTCCACACACGGTTGGCTTCTTCCCTCTTAGTATTCAGGATCTGTATCAGTGGTTAAAAACGCTATTTCTATTCTCCCCTTTTCCTGCCAGTTACGGCTATCCCCTTCCACCTGTTTGAACAGCAGCTGCTCCTAAACCTGGCGAGGGGACCTCCAGGGGATTGCATGTGGTTAAACCCTCTCAATAACGCAATACCCACATACAGTATTTAACCACTTCAACCCTCAATTCTTAGTGCCACGGACCCGAGTTGCAGCTGTACTTAAGTTCAGTTCACTCTTCACCAAATGTCTTCGCCAAAAATAGAGGCCAATATGTTCCCCACGCACGCACGCACGCACGCACGCACGCACGCACGCACAAACAATGAATAATCTGTAGTTAGTTTGTGTGTGTGTGTGTGTGTGTGTGTGTGTGTGCGTGTGTGTGTGTGTGTGTGTGTGTGTGTGTGTGTGTGTGTGTGTGTGTGTGTGTGTGTGTGTGTGTGTGTGTGTGTGTGTGTGTGTGCGCACGCACGCGCACTATATACACAATAGGAACATGGACACATAGCAGAATGGCAGCGGCTCTTGATAGCTGTCACTCAGTTGAAATGAAACTGGTGACATGTGCCGAGAGAAGAGACTTTTATTGTATTTCGTAAAGTGAGACAGCCACCGTTTGTGTGAGAGTGGAATACTATGTTTTTTCCCCCCCAAGTCAAATCAATAAGCCAACAATCTTTTTATAATTACAAAAGATATACGAGATATTGTAATTATTGTCATACAATTCCGTGGGTGTAGCGATCTTTAAAGAACATCATTCCCGTATGTGATCAAAGAATGCCATGAGTCTTGGTGCATCTCTTGTCATAGACTCTCAAGGGCACCAGCAATGACAGAGCCTTAGGCACGGTTCCTTTCTTACTTGTCTTTTTTCGTCATTACTGAAAGCTCAGTGTTTTGCAAAGTGGGTTACAGTATGTGGGCTGAAAACCTGCAGTGAGGAATACGTGTGTTTGTTCATCTATAACCTTCTAATTCACCTCACGGTGGCGTCTGTTTATATAGGGAATTCCTCTGCAAATATAAAGCTACACTGAAGAAAAATTGAGCTTAAATTTTGCTCTTATCCTGATACTAATAATATTATCTTCATTGTGCCTTCGTTACTGAAGTGTGCTTCATTAAATCATGTTATTTATTTATTGAATCGCAAACATTTCACATTTCTTGATAAGCTATCTTTCTGTTTGTGCTTGAAGGTTTTGGCCCGACAGACAAATGATTAGACCTATCTACCAAACAACTGACCAATAGACTGTGATATTCCTATCAAATGACTGACAGATAGGTTGGCCCTCTAGGCCTACCTATCATAGTTACTGACAGAATGCCCTATAGGCCTACCTATCATAGTGACTGACAGAATGCCCTATAGGCCTACCTATCATAGTGACTGACAGAATGCCCTATAGGCCTACCTATCATAGTGACTGACAGAATGCCCTATAGATAGACCTACGTACCTATCATAGTGACTGACAGAATATCCTATAGGCCTACCTATCATAGTGACTGACAGAATATCCTATAGGCCTACCTACAGTATCAAACGACTGACCTACGTCCTGGTGACTATTGGTGTGAGAGATGAGTTTCACTTTTACCAGGCATTTCATGCTTTCGTGATCGAATGCGGTTCTGTTTGGTGACATCTTGCACATTGTGCTGCCATTGCTGTATCTACTTTTAAGGGGACACACATACAAATTGTACACCATAAAAATTAAATTGATGTGACTTTTCTTTTACGTACAATTTAGCCATTTAGCCGACACTCTTAATACAGAGCAATTTACAGTAAGCATGAACAACACAAATTCATAAGAAATAGTCATCAAGAATCATAATAAGCTAAGAACCTACTTCTCAATGCCTTTCTTCTCCCTACTCAATCTCTCCCATGTCTACCCTCTAACTCCAAACACAATTATGTAAAGCTTTTGCTTCGATGAGAGATAACTTCTTGCCAGTGCCATGCAATGCTCATACATATTCCAGTCAGCATTCTCTCTACAAATATCAGTCTGTCATCATCAAGGTAGATGTCCTGCATGCTAAAATCTTCTCCAGGGAAGATAGTAAAAAGCAATAATACACTGTCTAAGTCAAGTGCGTAGTGACAGGTGCTGGGAGGCTTTTTGAGAGTGATTGTATCATTTGTTTCATAGAAATTCATAGGAATCTACTATAAACCTGTTGTGCCACAGCTACACCAATGGACAAGTAAAACAGCACAACAGTATACCTGCAAAATAGACTCTGTAACATGTTATCACACAAAGTCTAACCACTTACTTTCACAAATGACATTAAAAGTAAAAACAAATAAAAGAGATAGCCTACTAGGTTATTGCCCGGCAGCAACAATATTTATTATTGATAGACTATGTAAAGTGCATCACAAATATGCAAATATGCAAGTAGTCAATGTGATCATAATTAAAAACGATTAACAATTGTATTTATTATTGAAATTAAATTATTTTGCTCCCAGACTAAAACCGTTAAATAAATAAAGCTGCAATATCTTATGTCATAATATATCATATTTTTTGATTCAGCACACAAATGTTGCTGTCTCCGTCTTGGTCCTCACCAAACAACTCATTTATTTAAAAACTTTCTTCTGTGCAAAATAGAGAATGTATATCAGAGGAATTCAGAGAGTAAAAATAAACTACTGAAGTAGATTTGTATTTTCTATTTTGTAAAAGAAAGAATTCCCAATGTCACTGATTGTTCCTTGTTAAGAATAGTCGACAGCGACACATTTAGTAATGTTGATAATGATACAGCTAATCAATAGCATTCATCAATGATTTTACATCACAGCAAGCACAGTGAACATGTGATTGATCACTTATCTGAACATGAGCACCGACAGACTCAGAGGCCTCATGCTGCCGTCACACTGCCAGCCACAAAGCAACAGGCCACCCCTTAATTTTGACATTTTCAAAGGGAGCCAGTTGACGTGAAGATACAAAGCCTGATGTTTGTAGCTGATACAAAATCTACAAAGCTACAATCCAAGTTGAGCTGGCTTCAACTGCAGCAGCTACAAAACCCCCCAGTCTCTCTCTCTCTCTCTCTCTCTCTCTCGCCACAATTCCGTCAGCCATTTCCCTGTTCTTTTTCATCCCATGTTTGCATTATATTTTCTTTTGTGTTTTTCTCGCTTGTCGGATGCACGCTTGACGTCAACAAGCGCGTTGATCAACGCTTCAGCGATGACTCGGCGACAGATAAGCTGTGTCACTTTGTAGATTCTTATTTAGCTGCCAGTGTGAACGCAGCATTAGCGTAACTGTAGTAACTATTTTGAGAAAGTCACTAACAGCGTTCACATTAAGGCCGGGTGCAATTTGATTCGTTTGACGAACCGTTGCACCGCGCCGAACGGTTCATCAAATGAATTGATTATAATAAAGTCCAGTGTCTGCAACAGTTAACCAGTTTGAACCTGCTGTCTCCAGTTTGGGTAGTTCATTTAATATAAAGAGATTGTTATGCAAGGGATAATGTATGACGCGGCAGTAGTTGTTGATGAAGAATAAACACTGAGAAGGGCATTATTTTAACAACTACCTTTGTGTCATAGATTATCCTGCTTATTACACGGCTACTTTATTAATAAATTCACCCAAAAGTAACAACAAAACGAGGTATTTCCTTGCTTTTACGGTATTGATTTGAAAGTATATCCATAAGTGTCGCGGCTGGCCGTCTGCCCAGCTGCAGCACAGTTTCCTCAGAAAACAAGGAAGTGAGTGAAATCCAAGCAGCGCAGCAGGTGCTCTGAGGCTTTGATTAGGCATCGGTCTGTTATAGAGCAGAGCGGTCATTATCAAGAAATAACACACCGCTGAATTCAGCGATTGACCAATCAGAATCAAGCATTCAACCAAGCCATGTAATAAACATGTATTATCTTCTCTGATCTTAACCCATTCTGACCTGAGATCAGATTCATACGAGGTTTCCACTGGACACACACTGGGTCTGATTAACCCATTCTGACCTGAGATCAGATTAAAAAAAATGTCAGTCGTTCTTCGATTTTTCAAAAATAGCAGACCTACAAGCTCGTAGCGCGCCACTCGGTGGCGCGCTATGAGCTTGTAGATCTGCTATTTTTCAATAGCTAAAGCATAACATGATGCTAACACCAACATGGGTTCCCGTTCAGAATGGGTTAAATGGTTCTTCTAATGTGCAGAGCAGAGAATAATTATAGGAGAGCCTGAAAGGCAAGATATAATAATATTCAAAGTTGCATTTAACATTTTATAAAATAAAATGTTCTCAAGCTATTTATGTCCCTAATCTATTTGTGAGTTATCTGACTGAACATCAATTAGAATGTTTTTGGTGTTGATTCATACAATTAAACAAATATGACATTTAATGTTTTTGATTAATCATAAAATGTATCAATAGAAAAATATAGAGACAATTTCGTCAACAAATAAAATCTAGACGAAAATGTTTGCAAGCGACTAGTGGACAAAAGATCCAGTATAAGTAAGACAGAAGTCATTTTACACTTGGTTGCATGCTGAAGATAGCAGATCAACAAGCTCACAACGCGGTGCGCCGCGACGCGCTGTGAGCTTGTAGATCGGCTATTTTCAGCAAGTATAAAATCAGCCATTACGACGGCATTAAGGCCCGCCAAAATACATTTTAGTATAACTAAATCAACTAGTCGACTAAAATCTTATATTTAGTCAACTAAAACTAGACTAACACTAAACATTCCAGGTGACATTCCATTCCTAGGCTCACTAAACTGATCCCAGAACTAACACACTCAAGTGTCACCAATCACCAGGGACATTGTCCCATGCTCAACCAATCACCAGGGACATTGTCCCATGCTCAACCAATCACCAGGGACATTGTCCCATGCTCAACCAATCACCAGGGACATTGTCCCATGCTCAACCAATCACCAGGGACATTGTCCCATGCTCAACCAATCACCAGGGACATTGTCCCATGCTCTTTTCACATTGGCCTGTTATAGTGCCACCAGGGCCTGGCTTGGTGGAGACCTGTGCCCCGAGAGGCACTTTATCTGGTTCTGCTCTGTTATCGCCCGTCGCCATGTTTCATTGGAAAGGTAGCAAGACACATTTTCACAATGCTTAATTATAGAGCTTCAGCTGATAAAGTAACTGCGTGTAAGACATTGCCAAAATAATAATCATAATGCGGGAACCTGTAATGACATTTTATGTCAGATCTTGTTTTTCTTGTTTTTGTTTTCTGTTTTGTTCGTTTATCTGTAATATGCGTATGTGTGTAACCTATGTTTGTTACTCTACTAGTAAGTAGAGTGGCATGCATGGTTCGTCATGTGAGTAAAAGAAACCATTGACACCTTTGTACACCATTGACACTTGAAATATCTGATAATGTCAATGAAATATCATTATAAAAACAAAAAATAGTTGCAGCCCTACATTGAAAACAGTTCACATTCACATATAAGCAGGTTGTAGGGAGCGGGGTGGGATTTTGACCTTTGCCACCACTCTCTATTCATGTGGCAGGCAGGCTTATAGTATGAGGGACAGGTGAGCGAGCGGTGGGTGTAAATTTGCACCGCCAGATAGGCTGTCTCCACAGGGCACTGTCGTCTGTCATCCACTCTGGGACCTGTCACAGTGTCACAGCAGCCAGGAACAGCTGTCCCGCCTCAATTATGAATCATTGGCCGTGTCAGGAGACATCAGACCACCTTATCTTCACCAGCAGCGCAGCCACAGGTCCAGAGGGAGCGTGCACGCACACGTGCGCACCCACACACACACACACACACACACACACACACACACACACACACACCTCACAATACTCATTGTGGGCTCACATGCATGCAGTACACACTATAGCCATGTAAATACATTCCATACCCCGGTGGATTATAATGGGAGCTGGCTTAAAGGGCAATACTGTTACTATTGTGTCATTATCCATTGTGAATATTGTCCATTGTGAAGTTAACATATTGGACAAGGAGAAAGAGAGCCTATTTCAGATCAGAGAGGGAGAGGGGGGGGGGGGGCTGGGGGGAGATGATGTCAGACCAGAGTTCTATCAGGAAGAGAGTGGAGGTGGAAGGAGGGAGGAAGGAGGGAGAGGGAACCCATTTCACCTAGGCAATAACCCCACCAAAGCTGCGGTTACTGAAGTGAAAATATTGTTTGGATGTCAGTGAATGAAGTTTAAGTGTATTCTTGAGATTTACTAAATTATACACTGCATACATTTGTGTACACAACATTTGGTGAAGACGACCCTTCATGGGCAAAACTTGCTCGCCTAAAGGCTTGCTCGGCGGTGTCTCTTTCGGCTCAACTTTACTTCAGCCATCCCGTTTTTATTGGTTTTAGCTGAGCCGTCACCCTTTTACGTACATTTTTTGGCTTTCAGGCACAACCGATTCTATGAAGTTACTATAGTACTATTTGAGAGTGAGAATAGAATTTGTCAAGTACGTAAATGTCTGAACCATCCAACAATGGCAGAGAATGTTTCCTGCAGTGTCTTTCAAATCAACACCTAATTTTGGACGATGCCCAAACTTCATTATGTTCCAAAATTATTGGTTAGGTCACAGGGTCACAGGGTCTACAGAATTGGTTGTTTTGGAAATTTGGCATGTAGTCATGGTTGCAAGGTACATTATGAGGAAGAAACAGATGCTGATTCAGATACAGGGGAAAGGAGAGAGAGTGCATGTATTACATCTTATCTTAAATCTTAAATCGTATCTATCTACGTACGTGTAAATGCACAGAATCTCTGTCTGTGTGTGCCTGTGTCCACATTTAGCCCATGTGTCTCCCCGAACTCTCCAAAGTTGGTGGTTATAATGACTGATGTCATGTCATAGACAGGTCTCCAGCTACTTTGATAACAGGTATACTGCATTATTATAATTACAATGATACTAGAAAAAATCCTCACGAGAGTCCAGACCTCCCCAACACTGCATTTATCAAGATAGGCCACTTGATTATATTATTATTTATTATTTATGTTTAGTTAATAGTGTCTTTGGGACAGTCAGCTGATCATTCCTAACCACAATAGTTTCTGCAAATCCCCCAATACGTTCTTAATTTGATAACAGACAAAAACTTCACTGCCATCAGTCAATATATTATATAATTGTATATTTTTCAACTGGAAATGTTGATAGCCTACAAAGCAGTAAGAATCAAGTATCCTCTCTGTCCTCCGCTTCTTATTCTTCAAATAAAATATCTCCTGAACTGTGTCGGAATGAGAGAAGAGGGCAATGCGAGTCATCTCAAGGCGAGTCATCTCTTTCCTCCGGCCGTTGTCTCTTCAATCAAACCATTTCAATGAACTGACCATCCTGCAGGGCTAAAACGCCATTCATTGACAGACCGTGGTCTGCTGCCAGGATGTAGAAAAATCTGAAGAGAAGAAACAGACGATAACCCTGAGATCACAGTAACAAAAGACTTGGCTATGTTTGCCATTCTGCACAATGTCTTTATACTTTGTGCTGGAACTGTTTGTGAAAGTCCTTGTACAGAAAGCATCCCAGGAATGCACTGCTGTGCAGCGTGCAGCAACGTGTGAGCGTGTAAAAAGGAAGATGCATGTTATCACATTCCAGGCAGATAGTGGCCTCCTGCGGCTGACAGGTGTGACTAGGGTTACAGGCTATCTGACGACATGAAACATGGCCTCAAGATAATCCATACCATGTGATGCACACTAAAGTCTGTTCCAATGAGAAAAACGTACATTTGATGTCGGTGTATTTTGCCTTCCATTGTGTATGCTTCTGTTGACATTGACAATGCATTATAGTGACAGCCAGGAATTTATTTTTCATGCCCTCTCAAATAAATAGGTAAACACATATACTCTCGGCTTCTTACTATACTGTTGAAAACACCCGGTGATCCACTGCCGCGGAAATACACAATCTCACATAGTCACATAGAAATGGGAAATTAAGCCAATAAGAAATAAGTACACTTCCTTACTGTCAGGGAACTCGACCAACATTTAGGTTCAGTGGGTGCACTGGGGGAAGTAAGGCCAGTATGATAACAATTGTTATTTCACACTTTGGTTTGTCTGTTACTGGAGCAACATTCCAAGAAAGGCTTTTTCCAGGTAATTGAGCAGAGCTTTGATAACAGTCATTATACTTCACTTTAATCCATATTGCTCATATTTACGCAGAGAGCATTGAAACCTTTGTACACAGTACAAAGGTTCTCACTTCATACTCGGCGGCAGTGTTGCCATGGCTGTACGATAACCATCGTATTTTTACAATAATTGTATTCTCTGTATGATCTTCCACCCAATAATACCATACTGCATGGTGCGTGTGCCTCCATTGGAGCGTGCGTGTGCCCCCATTGGAGCGTGCACGGCTGCCGTGACTCCTATAACATCGTTGAAGTGGGACTCATAAAATGTCCCTGGGACTCATCTAAAAGACCATCCCTGCATCCTGGGACTCATATTTACATCACTGTGGGTGGATGTGTCAAGTTTACACATACAGTACAGGTTGCTCTTTGACCACAGCAAACTTGTATCAGAAAATGACTGCCCCGCAGCCCCGTCAACCTCCAATACACCTGTGATGGACAGAGACTCAGATTAGAGAGGACTCAGACCCGTTTAAAGAGAGAGTTATGACCGTCTTTGATCTCGCCATGACGCAATCACGTGATCCATGTATCGCTGTTCATCATCAGCTTGAGGATTTTATGTTTGGAACTATACAGTAGTGCAGTGCCGATGGCAAGCATTACAGTAAAGGTGGTTGCACACTGGGGCGTTTTTTTTCGCTGCGTTTTGTGGATCTGAAAGTAGTAGGCTATCACTAATTCACTATCACTAGCTATCAGCCTGTCACCAACACCCCACCTAGACCCCAGACAGCTGCGGAAATTAAACCTGTGGTTTCTCTTTTTTTTTATTGTGTATGCTAATTTTAAGCCTCTAGTTACTAGAGGCTTACTATTGTACTAGAGTCTAGTACAATAGTAAAAAAAATCATCTGGCAACACTGTACTCCTCATCCCAAGTAAGAACAAAATGACTGCTGTGTGAATACGGTCAATCTACGAATTTGGTTTATGAATACTTATTAGAAGTTATTACAATGTTAGCCACTGTGATGCAGCACTGCCAATTGTTGTTTTCATGCATATCCTGACAAAGGCATTAGCAGAGAGAGAGCACACTATTATGATGCTATTTGTATGACTATGGCTATCTCAGTGGAACATTCACCTCTACATAAACAGCCCGAACCCTTTCCTGTTTATACGGTTGTCTAAAACAATGGCGGCTTGCTAATCAGCGAGAGTTGAATGCTAATCCCAAAGCACAGCAGCTCATGTTGTGTTTAAACACAATAGCAGCTGGCACATTGTAGCTGACACTTTTGTAAGTTTCTCAACTCCCGGGTTGCCACAGCCTGCCACAGTGACTATACCCAAAGATACGCTTCCTTCAGGAAGTTCTTATCAGCCTGGGAGG
Source organism: Protomyctophum bolini (assembly GCF_963924005.1). Lineage (NCBI taxonomy): Eukaryota > Metazoa > Chordata > Actinopteri > Myctophiformes > Myctophidae > Protomyctophum > Protomyctophum bolini. The sequence continues at coordinate 35,976,164 of NC_137874.1, read as the reverse complement.
TTAAAGGAACTTCAGCATATATGAAATATGTTAATGAGACTTATTATATGTTTTCTTTCTGATGAATTGACTTTGCTTCCTGACATCCCTCATGGGCCTGGACATCTCAGTTTGTTATTTGTGGAAGGGTGCGGTTTTGCATAGATTTGAATACATGCATTGCTGATTTCTGTTCTTATTTTCGGGACTTGCATCTCTACTCAGCCCTACTCTCCATGACACTGACAGAGCTAGAGAGAGAGAGAGAGAGAGAGCATTTTTTTCCCTCTGCCAGACAGAGTCGTCTTCCCTTTATGACAGCTAGCTAGGTGGCGCAGCAATTAGTGTCACCTGAAAGCTTTTCTCTTGGGAGGGCCCGGTCTGACAAACTCATCTCAGCTATAAACCCTGACACCCTAAAAAGCTCATCAAGATCAAACTGGCCTCCTTTATGTCCTGGCATCCTCCCCTAAGGCGTGGCACAAAGGCTCCTGCTGTCTCATCTCAAGTTGATTAAAGCCAGCAGACCTGTCGTGGCCTCCATTACACTGCCAGGCCTGCATGGCTCCCCTGTGACATTCCCTTGTGTGTCGTGTGTTTGATGCTGCTGGAGGCTAGGGTCACAGATGGACTGAAACTGTTATACCATTCCTGGCTAGACTTTTTCTTTTTTCCCCCTTTTTTGACATAATATTGCGTCAAGTAAATAGTCTGTGGTACATATGCACAATTGCACATATGCTTTGGAAATGTAGGTAGCGCAAAGTAGTAATAGAATTCAACTCTTTTTCGTTTTGGGGGAAAATGGAAGGTGGGGGCTTTCAGAGTAAAATCTGCCCATCTGCTTGACACTCTAGTCTAGCGCCTTTATTCTGAAAAATTCCATGGCAGTAAAACGGTTAAACAAACACACATGTCACACACGTATCTGTCAAATCACAGCATTTGTATTTTTGAGGGGCTCTATGTCCAGTTTTGAGGGTGTGTGCAAACACAAACATTGTCCTAACAAACATCATGAAGGTTCAAGGTTATTTATTAGTGTCCCCGAAGGGCAATTGGTTTTACAGCAGGTCATAAGGCTTGAAACACATATAACGTACATCAATCAAACCAAACTTATTGCTGCTGGTCGCAAGCGTGCGCTGCGCCGCGCCCGGCAATGAAATGCCATATGACAATGAATGGCCAGCTTTGAGTGTTTGTGTAAACGCAAACATTGAAGATGAGGACGCAAATTCTAATTGGCCGGAATGAGAGTATGTATGATGATAAGAGCGCCCCTCACCTCATTTATTTTTTATTTGTTTAGGGGCACCAGCCCCCAGGTTTGTGTGTGTGTGTGTCTGTGATGATTTGATTGGCTGATGTATGATGATGTATGGTGATAATTAAGAGCGCCCCTCAGTTCACACAAGTGTGTGGGTTTCTTTTTATCACAGCCTAAGTTGCTTTGCAACATTTGCGCCGAAAATAGTTTCATGTAAATTAGTCCAATGATTTATCTCTGGTTGCATCTGAATGTTAAAACCAGACCTGTAGGAAATAAATTGAAAAACAAACAAACAAAAAGAAACACTATGAGTGACTTCACAGAAACAAACAGGTGGCGCTGGTAAACTAGGTCTCATCACAGTGTGATGAGGACATTATAGCCACGCCATCCAAATCTCTCTCCAGCTCTAACACTCACTCAGATCATGTTGGACAATGGAGACCGAACCCTCCACCATACGTTGTGCCTTGGGCTAAAATTAGACCACGTCCAGTCTAGACTGACCCCTGAACGCCCCCCCCCTCTCTCCCTCACACTCTCAAGTCCCTTGCATGTTGATAACCACTACAGAGACGCACACAGGTAACGTTAGATCAGTGCAGAGCAAGGAAAAGGGACAGATGGCCTGGAAAGAGGCTGGCTAACCCAAAGGATTCGCTTGATCAAATAATAAAACACACGTCACATCAGATTTTTAAGTATCTCGGGATCAAAGCCCCGAATAGAGTGATGTGGGGGGATTTTAGACATGCCGTCAGAGGACAGCTTGATGTTGGCTGTGACTCATCTTTAATTCACTAACCTTTTTCTCTTTTTAAATTTATTTTGTGTTGAAAGTATTCGCTCTGAGTCTCTGACCAAAGGCACGGCGAGAAAATGGTAAATATAAGTCTCAAATTGTGCACAACATTTGAATGTCTCAAAATCATAGCATCAAAATCAGTTTAAGCACATAACACGTATATTTTTTGGCTAATTGAAAATAGACAATCTACAAGCTTTTTAACAACACATCTTTCATGGGGGTCCATGGTAAAATATATTTATTTGCTCCTCAAGAAGTAATTGCCATAAAACATTAATATCATACCAGTTTGCTTTCATGAAAATGCAACTATTTGATATTTCGCTACTGTAAAATAAAGCAAATGTGGTTTACCATTAAGAAACATGAGAGCCTTCAACATACAGTACATGCGTATATAGAGACACACACACACACACACACACACACACACACACACACACACACACACACACACACACACACACACACACACACACACACACACACACACACACACACACACACACACACAATACAATACAGACAGATAACCATTGACTGTAGAGCTGAACAGACTGGCCAAAATTAACGTTCTAAAACGTTTAAATATATATTTTTCATCCTCTTTTAATTACAAACTGGCCAGAGTGTTGAAAGGAGTATTAAGCAAATACTCCTTTATGATATATTGGATTGTCAGGGATTGCATGGAATGATATTCCAATAAGAAATGAGGAGCTGTCTCCTTTTATCATTTCCAGTGTAATTCAAGCTGAACAGCGTGAAGAATATTAATCTCCTCTATAGCTTGCCTTTTGTATCCCCTCACCTTCCTTCCTTTACTTTCTTCACCTTCACCACCTACAACAGTGGCCTGTCTGCCAGTGACAATGCTACCCATTGAGTGGTGTGCTGTGCTGTGCTGTAGGTTTATTCAGAGGGCATACCAAAGGAGGTCTGTCCTTCGATATGTGTATAGTCTCTTTACTTCATCTCTGAGGGAGAGAATGTTACCTGTAACAGAGTTTTGAGTTCTCAAAACAGTCAAGCCCAATGGACCACCAAGAGAACGAATCTGCTAATGGATTATCTCAGACAAAACCTTGCAATTCTACCAGTTAATGGAAGGGAGCAGTCTGTGATCCCACTGGAGGTAGATATGCGAGCATGACAAATAAGCTCATAAGAAAAGTGGAAGCAATCAATTTGCTCGGCTCCAACAACAATCCATTTTGTCTCAGTTTCTTTATCTCGGACTACGATGAAAAGGAGATTACTGTCAACAAAGATTACATAAAGGACGCTGATGAATAGTGCTCTCAAAATGAAAGTCCCAAGCATTGATCTGAGCAATATTTCACTGTGTTATTAATTGATGTAATCGGAAAACGTTCAGCCCTACCAGGTGGAAATGTTATTATCACAATTTAAAAACATACAAAAGGATGATAAAGGCGGAAGAGTTTTACTCCACGTATCCTTGTACATATATCTTCGGTGTGACATACCAGTAGTCGTGACATTATTATTATAATTATAACTAGAAAATAATCGCTGCAAGTAGCGATAAGGCAGGACAAAGCAGGACAGCAATATGAATAAGCCACAATAGGCCATAGAAACATGGAAGAAAAAGACGAACATGGAATTGTGACAGGGTCGGTTTTTTATAGTGGGGGGCAGGGTTCTTGAACACTCATGATTTGAGGGCCACTTTAAGTTGTTGACTTGAAAAGTCCCAGTTCAGTTCTAAAGGGAAATCAGTCTCTTTCTCCAATTTGGAGAACCAGATTACCACATTTGTGGGGGGAAGGGGGGTTCAGAGTTCCGGGTCGGCTCGCCAGGTCTGGGTACCATCCGGTACCAGAACCATCCATAGACACAACAAACCTGACCTGAAAAGGGTTGTGCACAGTGACATTCAGCGATGTCTGCAAGTATAAGTATGTCCTGCTGAAATCAGATAAGGGATTCTGCTCAAGTCCCATGTTTTGCTATTGTTTGATCAGATCAGTATCATATTCCTTTCCGAATAGCTACAATTGTCTTAAAAACAATCACTGTTCTGTCTCTGTTTGAGTGCGGACTCGATGCCTGTAGAAAAAGGACTATACTATACAGAGACATTGGAGATGGTGCCGCATGGAGGGGGGATGAGGGAGGGAATAGGGGTGGGGAAAAAAGGAAAAGAAGAAAATCTTGGGAAATGCTCTTGTGTCGTTTTGTTGAAATGATGTATGTACTACAATGCACTTTCCAAATAAAACAAATATTATAAAAAAAAATAAAAAAAACAAACAATCACTGTTAATCCAGTTGAAGTCCCAATCTGTAACTTGCAACAAGTAGAACAGCATGCTGAATAGTGCACTAAGGTCTTTATCCAACATATCTTCGCTATCGGGTAGAAACCTCATATCTCCATATTTAAGCTTTTTATATATTAATGTTATTAATGCCCTATAGTTCATCAATAAAGTGTCGCACAAAAGTAGTGAAAACAGCAGACAATTGTGATGTGACATGTTGTTAGCTTGTAGACCGGCTATTTTCACTATTATCTATTATTGTTTTAACTGCTGTATAGTAATGAAAAAGGAATGGTTTGGGACATACAAGGTTTCCACCCAACAACGACGATATGCACTGACAAACTCTTTGGCTGAAGCTCTGATTAACTACACCCACAGGTGTATCGTCTCATCTCGATCCAAGATACTAAAATAAACACTTCTGCATATGCTTTGGATGCTTGCTTCATACAGTATTTGTGTCTCAGAAATATAATCAAAAAGTCTCTAAGGAGTCACACTGTGTTTAACCCATTCTGAACGGGAACCCGTTTTGGTGTTAGCATCATGTTATGCTTTAGCTATTGAAAAATAGCAGATCTACAAGCTCATAGCGCGCCACCGAGTGGCGCGCTACGAGCTTGTAGGTCTGCTATTTTTGAAAAATCGAAGAACGACTGACATTTTTAGAATCTGATCTCAGGTCAGAATGGGTTCATCAGACCAGTGTGTGTGTCCAGTGGAAAACCTCGTATGAATCTGATCTCAGGTCAGAATGGGTTAATGAACTAAAGTAGGCAATGCAAGTTAATTTAATAATTTGTATAGCACATTTAAACAGCAAGGCAATTTAATGTGGTTTACACATAAGCATAAGCATTGATGCACGCACGCACGCACACACACACACACACACACACACACACACACACACACACTGTGAGTTTATATACTTTGTTAGGGTTTTGTATATTATTATTATAGGTTTTTACCTACGTATAATGACATGCCAAAAAAAGGGAACCCAGGTTGAACGTATAGTTGAAGAATTGACATAGTCCCATGTTCAGACCCCACTATCTTACATAATCACTTCCAGCGACAGAGGGTCAGGTCTGAATCCCAAGTTAGCACGTCTGGGTTTAGCCAGACTCTATTGGCTGGGAGGTTGTATCGGAAGTGATTGGTCTGTGGTTGGAGTGCGGCCGTGTGTGTGTGCATGCTGGTTGTGTGTGTGTGTGTGTGTGTGTGTGTGTGTGTGTGTGTGTGTGTGTGTGTGTGTGTGTGTGTGTGTATTGATCCCTACAATAAGCAGCAAGCTGGGGAGTATTTGAGTTGTGTGTGTGTGTGTGTGTGTGTGTGTGTGTGTGTGTGTGTGTGTGTGTGTGTGTGTGTGTGTGTGTGTGTGTGTGTGTGTGTCTGTCTCTCTGTACATTCTAGCTTTGTTCTCATTATCTGTCTGTCTGTCATAAATCGGGTAGAATGATGAGATGAGATGAGATATACTTTATTGTCCCACGGGGGGAAATTTGTCTTGGGCAAAAGTGCATTAGTACATCAAGACGGAGAAGCTATAACGGTAGAAGACGGTCGTGATGAGACACAGGTCTTTGTAAAGACATGAGCCTCTGTTCTATTCCGTCAACTGTTGAAGTACATCTTCATTCAAGATGAGGCTGCACTGAATGTCCCCACATGACTGCACAAGGTCCAGTTTGAAGATAGAGGTGCATACAGTATATAATTATATATACTGTATGTGGGTCCCCATCTCTGCCTGCATGTAATTCTTTGCAGACCAGATTTCACGCTGAATGAATGCGTTGAAGTGTGTGTGTGTGTGTGTGTGTGTGTGTGTGTGTGTGTGTGTGTGTGTGTGTGTGTGTGTGTGTGTGTGTGTGTGTGTGTGTGTGTGTGTGTGTGTGTGTGTGTGTGTGTGTGTGTGTGTGTGTGTGTGTGTGTGTGTGTGTGTGTGTGTGTGTGTGTGTGTGTGTGCGCCTGCCTGCCTGCAGTTTGTGTATTTTAAGCCTTAGCAAAGTTACCCCAAGGAGGCATTCAGAGAAATGGTGCTCAAACAAACACTTTTCGTTTAGACTTATCTTAGCCCTCCAGAGGCAGCAAGACAAAGCTCACCCATTTTCAAGTCTCTGCTGGTAAATTAAGTGTTTGAAGAATTGAAAATGCCAGATAATGCACATCCTGATATGGTTCACTTTTGTAGACTAAGAACAGACCCCAAAACATGCTTCCACAAACATGCACAAGTTTGAAATACTACTACTTGGAAATGATGCAAATGACATTAAGGTCAGTGAAAACAAATCCATTTACATTGTTTTTCCCCGGTTAACCTCAAGAACATTTGCCCCTTAACACTAACAGGCAGAGCTAGAGCAAACTTTATGCTCTAAACTTGAGTCCTTCCGACCTGAAGTGGCGTATCTCCTACTTCTAATTGAATGACCTCCTGTAAAAGCAGCTTGCAATATAAACCTGTTTTATGCAGATGGCTCAGCATAAGGATGTGGTTAAACTGCAGGCCATTGTCTGTAACATCTAGTTATGGTATACAGAAAACACATTGTCCCTTCACATGGACAAAAAAATAAAATATTTTTTTTGGTTCCCAACCTAGGCTGTGCAAACTGGCTTTGTCCCAAATTGACCTCAGGGGCCAGGCCTTAGCTATAACCTGGGTGGTGAAATTATGGCATAAAAAAAATTCATGAGCACAGTAAACAGCAGAACACATTTTCAGGCCAGAAAAGCCCAATTTCTGGACGTGGCAAATCTCCATCTACTAGCCAACTTGTTTTATGTGGTTTTGATTATGCCATCTGCTCATGGTAGGAAAAGGCCTGACTAAAATCCTGTAAGAGAAGTTGCCCGTTTGGCAGAACAAATCTGTGAGGATTAATTGTTTTGGGACTAGCCGTGAGGGACCATGTTGGCAAAGAGCACTTCCAGCAGGTGGGCTGGCTCCCTTTGGAAGCTAGTTCAGTACAATTACTGCTCAGCATGGGCCATAGCATCCTTAACCCATTCTGACCTGAGATCAGATTCATACGAGGTTTCCACCGGACACGCACTGGTCTGATTAACCCATTCTGACCTGAGATCAGATTCTAAAAAATGTCAGTTGTTCTTCGATTTTTCAAAAATAGCAGACCTACAAGCTCGTAGCGCGCCACTCGGTGGCGCGCTATGAGCTTGTAGATCTGCTATTTTTCAATAGGTAAAGCATAACATGATGCTAACACCAAAATGGGTGCCCGGTCAGAATGGGTTAACAACAGGGCCCCCAGTACCTCAGCATTAATTGTCAGAGGAGTGGTGACACTCATGCTCACAGCATTGCACACCTGTGCTTTCCCAGGTTTAAAATCAATATAAAATATATATAAAAAAAACAAAAAACAACAATATAGGTAAACAAACTTGCGTGCTACCGGTAATTGTATTTTACCAACGGCACGAGGGGGCGGCCGACTGGCCGTGGATCCCAAATGACTCTTGGGCCCCACCACGGTAGTGAAGAAGTGGTGGAAAGGATACCAAGGACATAAAGCAGGAGGAGGAGAGGAGTGGCAAATATCCACCTGTTTCAGCGTGAATGTACTTGGGCTCCTTGTGTGTGTGCTTCACTTCCTTCAGTCAGTGTTGCCATGTCTGCTTATTATAAGCGACCTATGGCTTCTTTTTCTGTAAAGTCGCTTGTAAAAAAAATATTGGTAGTTGCTTGTTGTGGTTTTTTTGGCCTTGTTTCTAAAGTGTACAGTAGTTGCTTATTTGGGCTTGCTTCCTAATGTTGTTTAAACCAGTGGTTCCCACATTTCTTCACGTCAAGGAACCCCAGATTAATACCGGTATGTAATCGTCCACGGACATCCATTAATAGTTTGTGCCATTTTTGCTAAAATGTTTACGAAATATTCAAAATAATAACAGCTGTACAACCTCACAACGTGTCACTGTGAGCTTGTAGATCTGCTATTTTCATTTGTGCTTGTTTTCATAGACCTGGCCACTTATTTCTCTTGCGACATCTGGCAACACAGCAAGAGGGAAAGGAAGTTATGCACACACAAAATACTTAACGACTTATGGGACATTGGAAACGGATCAATAACCTGTCGCATTTCACCAGCCAAATATTTTGCATTTTCGGGTCGTTTATTTGCGTCGCATCGCTAATTTGCCAATGTGTAAGGACCTTTAGTATTGTAAAATGAAGGACAAAAACACACTTACAGTATGTTACAGTATTGCATCTACAGTACCTAAACATTACAGATTTTTCCACAAACCCAAGCTATTCGGGTCATTGCGTCATTTTGATTGGATTTGAATGATGACAAGTCGGCAGCACTCACCTGAATTTCAATGCCATAGCCCAGATAGACTGTCACCAGGTAGGTGCATTCCATGCCAGAATCCAGTGTGATGGCAGGTTGCTGCACAATTTCGATGTCACCCTCGGGGTCAGTGAAGTTCAGAGTGCAGGGCCCTGGAGGAGACATAAAAAAGACATGTGATCCCTTTTGCCCAGACCATTGATCCCTCCGACAGTCCACCTGTGTCGGAATAGTCCCGTGGCCGGTCGGTCACACTCTCCAGGCTCCGTCTCATTCTGGGATTAGTGGATGAGACAAAGTGCAGGCCAAATTGGTTTGCCACATGAACAACTCTGTTATCGCCACTGAGCTCACTTGGCAGAGCTAATTCTAAATTTATCTGTCCTTGGGTCAGTGGCAGGTAGTACACCGAAATTTAAGCCAACATTTACTATATTGGCATTTACTATATGTAAGGGCGGTGGTGGCTCAGGGGGTAGAGTGGCCGGATAGGTTGCCAGTTTGAACCCGGGCTCCCCCAGAGTTAGTGTTCTTGAGCAAGACTCTGAACCCCAAATTGCTCCTGATGAGCTGGTTGGTGCCTTGCATGGTTTCCACCGCCATCTGTGTATGCATGTGTGGGTGAATGTAATGCACAATCTATGTAAAGTGCCTTGGTCTTGGATAAAGCCACTAACTTATTTAGATAAATTAAAATGGTAGGCCAACAACTAATGGCATGAGCACAAATGATGAGTAGGCTATATAGTACTACAACTACAATTATCTACATAAGCATTTTGGTATGAAAACCAGCATTGCTAATCCAAATCCAGTATCATACAAAACAAACCACCTGTAAATCGGGTGAGAACTCTGCAACTGCGCAACTATGGGAGATTATACATTTTACTCTGGTCATTAACTATGATATTTACCTTGTTGGTTTGATCATCTAAAATATATACAGAATATATATAAAATATATACAGAATATATTTTAAAGTGATATTTATTCAAGGAAGATCTTGGTTTGGGAGAGGTGCACTAGCACCCTCAGACTGCTATTAGATTTGTTTTTGTTGAAAAAAATAAAATAATAATCAAGCTCAAAATAAGGACGCCAGGTTCAAGGTGGTTAAAGGAGCGAGGGATTTATTTCTCAACAATGACATGATGTCATGTTGGATACAGCACAAAAACAAGCAGCGCAGCAGGTGCTCTGAGTTTTTGATTAGACAGCGGTCTGTTAGTGTAGCCTCACGTAGCGATACTAATATCACTGCGTGGATATTAGTCTCGTCCCTCTCAGTGTTGGATTTGTTTTCGCAATGTCCCGCCCCATATTTTAATACTGGGCCCTGGTTGGTTATAGCCTTGTTCCAGACGAATCTGGCTGGCGTCTCCATTTCGGCCGTGAAGCCCTTCCACAATTGAGAGGGGCCAGACATTATCTGCTAGGGGCAATATGCATCGCAAAGGCAGATGAAGGCTGGCCACGCGAGGCTACTGTTATTGACTCAGCGGTCATTATCCAGAAATAACACATAGTGAATTCAGTGATTGACCAATCAGAAGCAAGCATTCAGCCATCCTTGTAATGTTGACGGTACCTGACGTTTGCATGGTGGTGATGGTGGTGGTGGTTGTAATGGTGCTTGTGGCAGTAGATGCGTTTCCTTCGCGCTCTCCTACTTCCGATGCTGTGGTCAGCTTGGTGAGCGGACGGCCAGGACTGTCTTTGTTTTTTCCTGCTGTACTCTTTGCTCCCCTGCCCTCCGCTGTCCTATCTGAGGTGGGTGCAGAGGGAGTCTCCACAGGAACCACACCCTGGCCGTAAGGCAGGCCTCTCAGGGTGGAAGGAGTTGTTGTGGTGGGGTGGTTTCCATTGCTCTTAGTATGTGTCACATAGGTAGTCAGGGACTCTGTGGTCGCTGTCCCCACGTCTACCCCTGTCCCTTTGTCTTCAGAGACCTTCTTCTGCAATGCAGACGCAGGCAACAGAGGTGTCGTGGGAGCGAATGTGGTCAGCGGGGTAGTCGTGGCGGCCGAGGTGGCGGTCGTGGCGATGTCTGAGAACGCCGGGGAATCCTCGTGGGGCACGAGCTGGGTGGTGGCTTCCCCTTCCTCCAGGACAGAGACGGGGGCAGAGCCTGGCATGGTGGGACCAGCGGCCAGAGATCCATCGTCTCTGAAGAAGCGCTGGTCTCCCTGGAAGTCCTTGGTGAGCAGCCGCTCATGGAGCAGCTGGCCCTTGAGAACGGACCAGCGGTTCTGGCCGTTCAGTGGTGAAACTGTGCTGAGTGTTTGGTGGACCTCGCCCTCTGTGTCCTGCAGGGTGCTGGAGGGGGTTAAGATTCTTCTGTCCAGCTCTGCACTTTTCTGTCTCACACCATTTGTTTCTTCTGGTGTAGATACTAGAAAGGATAAAGACAATATTGAAACCATTATAATACATAAAACACATTTTCACCATATTTATATACTGGGTTAACACTTTTTGGCGAGTGGGATTATCATACAGCCTATGATGTGGGAATAATCTTTGTCAAACTATGCAAATCACATCAAAATATAGGCTATGTTATGATTCAAATATCAATTTCCCCCAGTACCGATGTTATGACTTTCCTGTGCGCTCTGGAGATGTCCATCCTCTAGCAAGTGCTTATGCTGTAGGTCTTAAAAAGCCAAAAGTCCAGATATCTGAATAACTGTTAAACCTTTATGTTCCCGTTTAATTGGGTGACTGATTAAGCATCCAACCTAATACAGTAGATAGTTTTTAATACCTTTCTTTTAAATGCTTGTAATTGTGTCACCTGTTAATCCCATAATTACAACTACCTTTACCTTTATTATTTATGTTAGAGATACTTAAGAGCCACTTAAGCGATGTTCAGTTAAGTCATCAACTGAATAGTGGCTGCTGCATAATATTATGTTTAAATGCCGGTCAGATTGCCAGACAATGCTGCACCGCATGTCTACGATGGAACAAACTGATGTCGCCTCCTACACGACCTGAGAGCAGACATGAGATTTGAGCAGGCCGTACACTCAAGTCAGAGTGGTGATAGATTGCTAAATCCTGTGATGGTGATCTTGGCGTACGCACGTTTCTCTGTCTGCGACTGCGTAAGATTGATAAATGAGGGCCAGTATGTCTATCTGCTCTATCACCATCACCATGGTGGGATAAGGTTTTAATGATCCTGACAGATTAGTGGTTAGTGACAGATTATGAGCAGTAGCAACATAAAAGAAAACAAATGACTGACTTTATTATGAATGTGCTCAAGTGGAGCTTTCTGGCAGGCAAATTATGTCCACTGTATACCTAAAAGACACCATATGAATCACTATAAGTTCTACAATTTTTGTCTGAAAGGGGGAGGGGGGGGGAGACGCAGGTTATTATTAGGGCATTCCTCCAGGCAGAGTTTTGTTGCAGTAAGTGGTAATTCCATTCAGCTTCTGCCATGGCAATTTCAGGCTCTCTATAGCAGCCCACAGCCACTGCTTCGAATAAATCCAATCCCTTCATTTGTCCTTTCAGACTTTGGAGATGGAGCAGCTCCTCTGTGACATGCATGTTGCCATCAACGCCTCAAAAATAAGCAGCTGGCATGCAGTGGCAGGGACAGATTAAGACTCATGGAGGACCCTGGCCTGGGCCAATTATCTTTTAAGGCCCCCCACTCTGACCCACGCTACCCAGAAGAGGCAAACACACTACTATGCATTCTTAACGCACACATGCCTTAAAATTATGAGTTGTAAGACATGTGTGCGTTAAGAATGCTCCCGTAGAGCTCCTCCTTCATCGTAGAGGATTTACATTTTATAACCTAGTACTTACATGATATTTATTAAACAGAACATCTTAAAAAATACATGTTACCTGAGTTAGTCAAATGGCTATATGGGAGGGGACTTGCACTGAGTGTAGAACACATTTGAACTATATTTAATATATTATTTAATGTAAATATATATTGCCGTCAAGGGCCACTGGGCACATGGGCACTGGCCCCATTGACCCGGTGCATAATCCATCCAATTCTGGACCTTGTCTTTTATATCAATGTTCTCATACCACACATTATAAAATAAACCCAAATTATCCTGCACTTTGTCACAGATTTGCTTTTCTATGTCAGTCAGATATTATGTTCTCAATCCTCTATGCAACTGTGTTCCAAATTCCAAATCACATTTTTGAACGAGTCACAGGCCATTTTAAATCTCTTTGCTATCACGGCACGACACCCTGTCATGAACAGGTGTACTCCTGGTGTAGTTTATTGAATTGTAGTTTATTTAGGTTCTAAGACTTTATTAGACTCAACTGATTATTTAACACTAATATTTAAACACTGTTCCTGTCATTAGTTCTCGGGCACCCAATTTATCTGTATAAGTCTCTTTACTAGACTCGGGAACGATTAACCTTTAGAAGAACACATCTTGACCAGACGACCCTGGACGATTACCGCCAGCACTAATTAAAGAAAAAATAGTTATTTCCAACAGTTGTTCATTGTTCATTCTTTAACTAACTGGACTGTACTGTTTTCTGTACTGACACAGTACTCTCTAATTGTACGCCAGAAAATACTAGCTGCCTCTAGTAGTGGGACTGCCCTAAATATTGGACAATACTGATTGAAGCAACACTCTGTACAGTCTTGGTCCCATGTACGTACAAATGGGAATAATCCGCAATGTGTTTTGACACCTCCGTTATCTTGTACTCCGTGGGTGACAGTTTGCCTTAATGAGGCGGGAAAGCTGCGAGCACACTTCACATGGTTCTGAGATGAAAGGACGCTATTGACACTGGCGGAAAAATGAATGGCTTACATCACCCTTAGTATCCCAGGGTGAGTGTTCCCATATGGAACCACTGCACCCCAACAGGTTGCATAAACCACAGAGCAGCCAATTAACACATTCTGAACGGGAACCCATTTTGGTGTTTAGCATCACGTTATGCTTTAGCTATTGAAAAATAGCAGATCTACAAGCTCATAGCGCGCCACCGAGTGGCGCGCTACGAGCTTGTAGGTCTGCTATTTTTGAAAAATCGAAGAACCACTGACATTTTTAGAATCTGATCTCAGGTCAGAATGGGTTAATCAGACCAGTGTGTGTCCAGGGGAAACCTCGTATGAATCTGATCTCAGGTCAGAATGGGTTAAGTGTGATAAAATATTTTTTTTAAAACACTACACCTACACATTATACAAAGGTTTTTGCCACACAAAGACGCGATCGAGCTATATTGTTAATTGTTGTGAAGCTGTGTTTCTTGTGTTTCTTTTTTTTTTTTTTTTTTTGGTTGGTTGCTACGCCAACCTTAGTGGTAACCAGGGACCTTATTAGTGACCCTTCATCTTTTCATCTTTTTTCCTTCTTTGTAATCATTATTCTTTCTTTCTTTTTTCCTTATGTTTGTGACTACTTTGATGATGCAATGAGCTGCAGACAGGGAATGTGTGCACCAGGTGTATATATTTTTATTTATCAAGGCTATATGTCCAGGGGCTGTGCTTGTACATCAAGCTACCTCACGCTAGGTAAACAAACTATATATGTTATAGATACTGTAGCTCCTGAACATGGCTCGGGAATTATTGCGTACCTAGCTGGACTAAGCATGAAGGTCCATGAAAAGAGAAAATATTGTAGTCTCATGTGGTACTTCGCTCTCATGCAAAGTTTGTGTAATCGCACCTATACAAGACAGGACGTTTTGCACTGAATACTTTTCATCAGGAATTCCAATCAAGAGCATTTACTGTAGCTTGAAATGTCACATGCCATGTATATTGGCATGGGAGCTACACAGTGTGCAGTCAGTGACACGCTTTGTTCTCCATCTTTTCATGTCTGGCCCTGCTCGGGTACCTGTGGTGTATTTATGGATGTCTTTCCTTTTTGGCACTTTTCATAAAAATGTCATCTCAGCAGTAAAAAGTGATTCTTTACAAATATGCCCCGTTCACTTCTTGACACATTAAAAAGTGTATAGCCTATGCAACAAATGACGGGGTAATTTAGTTAGGGTTGATAATAATAAGCCTGCTAATTTAGCTGCTTGTCAGAAGATAACGAGTTCACCCTAAAATGTGTTAAAGGTTCTAAAAATGACTCCCACAACAGCAAATGTACATTCTGTCTGCCTTCTGGCGGTACATTCTGTCTTCCCCCTCATCTCTCTCACCTTTCCTGCACATTACTGTACCCTATCAAATAAAGGCAAAAAAGCCATCAAAAATATCTTAAAAAAAAAAAAAGCATTCTGCTTTTAAGGCCTTTCTGCATTTCTGCATTACATAATTCTGCACACTGTTAGTGTAAGAGTGTGATCGTGCCATTCAAGAGGACGAGTGAACCATTCTCTTGTGGGCTGACAGAGACTTGACACGTGGCATTAGATTTCCACTGGCAGGCTCGACAACGCCACATTTATTTTGTGGGCTACAGAAGAAATTCAAAGGCCTTTTGATGTTCCAAGATGGAGTGGAAACATTTCCTTGTAGCCTTATTCTGTCAGAGTTAGAGCAGCCAAAGTGTTTTTTAAAGGTAAACTAAGTATATTTGACAAGCCTCAGTACCAAGGAGATGTAATAGGACTCCATGCAGGATTGTGGTATATATATTAACCACCACCGGCCTTTTCAAAGCCAAACCTGAACTGCAACGGACTGTAGCCTGTAAAAGGCAAGTGAAAGGCACGTGAAAGATTGAATCTTTCACGTGCCAAATTGGCTTATGGGTGGACATTGGCCGGATGGGCATCACAAACATCCCCACTTGATTGGCCAACAAATGTCACAAACATGACATCTGCCCGGGTTTGATTGGCCAAGCTTTGCGTGCCATAGTATTATGATCAGCACTATTATAGATTTCCAGGCTGCAAAGTGGCCTGAAAATCTAGATGTTATCAATCTCCTAGTTTGAGTTTGAACATATAATCTTGTTGTTCAAAAAAGAGCAACCTTAAAAAAAGAAATAACACTTGTGTGACTGTGAAGTGAGGGGCACCTTGTAATGTTGAAATGAAGCATCATTTTGACTTTTATAAGCCTGCACATATGTGGCAGAGTCACTTCCAATAAACACTAAATACTCCATATTTCCTCAAATGCGATTCTTTTTTACACAGATAGTTTTCTGTTGAAAGTTGTAAGTTGATCCTCTCTCTTCTCTATCAGTCCTCTATGACTTGGCCCTTGACCATTCAATTGCTGCCAGGTTGCTGGCCTTCAGTCAGAATATTGAGTGAGAGCAGAGCCTTGGGTTAAACCAGAGTTTCTCATACGCGGATCGATAGAGGATCAATGTGTTCCGGCTGAAGACCTCAGCACCACGCTGATTACAGAGCAGAAAGAACTGTTACTGCACCGCTCTCATCCACAAAATCCTAATTGGATGTTCTCAGTTGCTGTTTCATAGACTGTACAATGGCGCTGTAAATTCATTCCAAAATGTATCTGCATCGGGTCCACTTGTAATTCAGTGTTTACAGAACAGGACCTGAAGCAGATGCCAAAATTATCCAGAGTGAATTGCAAATCGCACGACAGGAGTATTCGGCATGAAGCGAACTAACAACCGAATAAACTCAGCTCAGTCTGCTGTCAAGTACATAGAGAGAGAGCCAAGAAAACAATTTAGTGTTACAGTGCATCTACGATAGCAGATAGACATCTAACCTATAAATATTATTCCTAATACAGTACACAGATATTTCTATTATAGACTATGCATTGTCATGATTTTGACTAAATCGGTAGCCACATTACATCCGTACTCCAATAGCCAGTATTGTTTGTTGATGATAAAATCAACTTCATCTAGTTCCCTATCCGAGCTTGAGCTTACCTTTTTATTGGCACAACTGACAGTTTAATAGACTTGAACAAATAAAGAACATGCCAGATCTTTGCCATCGCAACTCTTTACTGGACTGTCTCACATACAAAAATGCTTCAATAGTAGTTCAATGGTAGCCGTTCACGGCTTATGAACGAACCAGTCAGGAAAAAGAAAAATCAGCTTGGGAAATGTTAATACCATGACTGCCTGTCAGAGGCAGCACAATGTTCTGGCACAGACAGATGTTTATCAGTGGTTTCTCTCAAACCTTTTTCATGTCAAGGACCACCAAGTTTATGTAGTTTTTGACCATGGAATCCCATTAAAAATACATTTGCACTTTATAATGTATTAAAATACAACAATAGTATATCTTTGACAACAAAATAGCTACGCAATGATTGTGTTGATTATTTATTCAAGCAAGTTTCTGCAAGTTGACTGTACTGATATGAACGGAAATCAAACCACGATATGTGTTTGTCTCCTTTTCATGTCAGACCAGCTGATATGGTCCACATGGGGTTAATCTTCTTAACCCATTCTGACCTGAGATCAGATTCATACGAGGTTTCCACTGGACACACACTGGTCTGATTAACCCATTCTGACCTGAGATCAGATTCTAAAAAATGTCAGTCGTTCTTTGATTTTTCAAAAATAGCAGACCTACAAGCTCGTAGCGCGCCACTCGGTGGCGCGCTATGAGCTTGTAGATCTGCTATTTTTCAATAGCTAAAGCACGACATGATGCTAACACCAAAATGGGTTCCCGTTCAGAATGGGTTAAGGTGACGGCTGGTAAATAAAGTGCTGGTGTATAAAGTCACATCACTTTTATGTTTAAAACAATATGTTCTATTCCACGTTCCCCTCTTTCACAAGCTGTCAATCCAAGCAAATAATAATAAAATAAAGTCCCTGAAACGGCTAGTATGATAAGAAATACTTATTTCACAAGATTGTATACTGTACATCTCCTGGTATACACTACTATATCTATCTGAGCTTCTGAATCTATTCTTCTTCTTGGTGTTAGCCAAACTTGCTTCCTCTGAGAAAACATGTACTATCACTAAATTGAGATATTTTTGTACAACCTTGCGAATCTTGTATTATTGTCAGACTTGCTGACAAAAATGAAATGAGCCTTACCCTGCCTCATTTCTCAGACATGCTCAGTGATCTCCACTTCCAAGTAATTATCTTTCGAGGACTCCAATCAGGTGTAAAAGTAATATGCTGACTCTTGTCTGAGTCCCTGACAGATGCCGCACTGGGAGTGAAACTATAAGCGCTGTGCTGTCAGAGCAATGTGATACTGACATATCCTTGTACGGCCCTCGCGATAGAACTTCTATCTTTAACCAAGCACACCAGCCAGTCAGTATACGATCACAAAACATTGTTAAACGGACAGTGGAATTAAGATGAACAAAAGTGTACAAGAGCAGCATACCCCTGTGAATTATTTGAACATATTGAGTTTTGTGTTAGCTCATTTTTATGGCCTGACCTCAAAAACACGAAATGTTAACCTTCTAAAGCACAAGTTACAAGGCACCGCGAGGCGAGGCAAATCCCCTGATGCCGCAGGCTCAAGATGAGTTGTGCAGAATATAGAACATTGTAGTTAGATTATGTGATATCTCTGCACTCAGCTATACAGTACCTAACATGATGTTTTTTTATTAGAATATTGCAAATATATAATCATTTAAGACACTAGAGGTTCAAGCCCTCACACATTGCACAGCCGATGCGATTCATGGCGTTTTTCTTTTCCTTTTGTCTGATGCCATGACGACACGGTTTGTCTGGGTCTAGTGTTGGGTCTGAGTCATAGTGAACTCTATATGGTTGTTTCTGAGTCATAGTGACAGGGCAGTGGTGCATTTTAATATATAGGATGGATACCCAACTGGCTTGCAAGCTTTTGTGTTCAAAAGAGATGCAGCCGAGAAACGTTGACAATTCAAAATCTACCATATTGAAAGTGAATAATGTGTTCCAATGTTTTGGAATAATAATAATTAAAAGCTAAATGTTCGCACCCATCAGTGCGAACCACTGATGGGTCCTACAGTACTGTATGTGCTCAGCCTACACCGCCCAACGATAGTTATGTGTGACATTACTGTAGAAGTTTGAAGTTTGGGCTTTTCTATTGATCTATAGCTGTTATGACCCAATGAGAGAGAATCCTGCAGCTCCGCTCTCCGGCTGAATATCAATGGAGTAATCAGAGGTTGTTAATAAGACGGTACAGGCCCCCCGTGGCAGGGCACTGATTGACATCAACCTCCTGATATCACACAGAGACTTTTCCCCGTTATTATTCCAGGGAGCCAGTAGACAAGAGAATCAATAGGCACTTTCCGACCATGATCAGATACAAGGCTGTCGGGTGACTTTACATGACTCCTTTTCATGGCCTTCACTAAAGGTTTTGGACACACCTGCAAATAGTGAATTCATCCTCCGACGGGTGAAAGTGAGAGCGGTCTGAGAGGAGCTGGGAATGAGCATTGTGCTGATTGCTCCAAGTGGTATTGGAGGTAGTGGAAGGTGTCTGCACTGGACTATGTTAACCCATTCTGACCTGGCACCCATTTTGGTGTTAGCATCATGTTATGCTTTAGCTATTGAAAAATAGCAGATCTACAAGCTCATATCGCGCCACCGAGTGGCGCGATACGAGCTTGTAGGTCTGCTATTTTTGAAAAATTCGAAGAACGACTGACATTTTTAGAATCTGATCTCAGGTCAGAATGGGTTAATCAGACCAGTGTGTGTCCCGTGGAAACCTTGTATGAATCTGATCTCAGGTCAGAATGGGTTAAGCTATTATAGGGAAGAATGAAATGACAAAGCTGATAAATGATTCCATTAGTCCTCTTGATGAATGGCTAATTTCATCTAGTCCACATGGGCAACATTGGGATGTGGCAGTGAAAATAAAGAGAAGAATGAGCATCCTGCTGTTGGAATGGACAAACCCCACCATTGTGTGCTAGCTCTAGTCTGGAATCCAGATCGATTCGCTATGTTAGTCTTTTTCTAACGTTCCTGTCTGGCCAGAGTCCTATTTGATTCCTATTTCAATTATGTATGCAAGTCAGGAAGTGACTCAAGTTTATATTAGGAGGGACTTGGCATTTAATCTACGGCATGATTTGTCCAAGATAAACCTTGAAGCTCTACCCGTCGAAATTCCTCTGCCAAAGACACAACCTATACTGACAGGAGTCTGTCCGCTATAATAGCAGAGTGAGTTTTATGAGCAGTCATGTAATGACAGTCAGGGGTTTGCAGAATATGAATGTATTCTTGTTGGCTTCAACACGAATGGAATGGCAAAAGACCATATTAACACGTCATGGTCTTAAGCAACTGATTAGTGAACCAACTACAGTAACAGATATAAGGGAATTGAATCCATACTGGATTTAGACCATCGACTGCTCTCTACATGTTTAATACACCGGATTACATGAAAGATCGAACAATTATTATTTTTATTTTATGTTGCAGGACCACAAGTGTTTTATTACGCTTTTATGTGTATACCGGTATCTGGGTTTAAGTTGTATTGTGTATACTCGTATTTCTTTTCCAAAATCAAATCAAATCTACTTAGCTACACGTTGCACATTTTATAGGGTTCTTTGCCCCACATTTTGGCCAGTAGGCAGCTTGTTGCACTGCATTTGGTTACCTATCGAATTCTGTTAGCTGCCCCACATCTTGGCCAGGAGGTGGCCTGTCCCGTCAATGTGGGCAGGTAACAGAGTCGTCTGAGTAACCGGATCCGGTGTAACAGTGTACCATGTCCCGGTTGTGGAAACAATGTATATTGCGGTGACTTTTCTTTCTTTACCAGGACCAAAAGGAAAGACATGAAGAAGATGTACGTAGCTGCCAATGGCTTTAGACCCATGCAGTATTAGTATTATGTAAAACCCTTTTTAATCACCTGCCAATACTTGCCACTTTGTGTGTGTGTGTGTGTGTGTGTGTGTGTGTGTGTGTGTGTGTGTGTGTGTGTGTGTGTGTGTGTGTGTGTGTGTGTGTGTGTGTGTGTGTGTGTGTGTGTGTGTGTGTGTGTGTGTGTGTGTGTCTGTGTCTGTGTGTCTGTGTCTGTGTCTGTGTGCGTGCATGCCTCAGTGTACATGTGTGTTGATGTACAGTAGGATAGAGAGAGAGACATGCATATATGTTACAGTAGTAATGCACATTTGGGCAGAGCCCATTCACTTGACCTACGTATAAATATCTGGAACAAACAAATGAGGGGCTGTTAAACTGAGCTAAATGTAGGCCTGATACTGATGTACCGTGCATGTTAAAATCTTGTTTTTACATTTCTTGTTGAGGTGCCCACAACGTTTAGCTTCCCACTGGGGCCTGCATCTGTTTGGCTCAAACCCCTGAAGGGGGCTTTTTATCTAGTCAATATAAAAGGTGGAAATTGTAATTAATGGGCATAGGCAGGAAGAACAACGGGAAAGCTTTAAACAGGAAAAGGTCACCTTTTTATTTCTTAGACAGTAATTGTCCTTCTCAAAGGCACAGGGGCACAGGACTCATGATTCATTTTCAGAAGCTCAAAAAGACCTCTTCCTGTTTGCTTGCAGCAAAATGGATATGACATTGATATCTGCACCCTGCCTTCTTTAAGTGGAACCATGGCCTGTTCCTTTAATTTATTTCAGCCTGTCTGTTGTGTTTCACTTCATTGAGCATGTGTCCTTCAGAGAAGCTTTAAACAAACTGTATCTTAATGGTGCCAGTGAGCTCACAAGCCCTGCCCTTTAGCTGGTGCAGAGCCAAAGCAGAGCTATCCCATGACACCATTAGTATGACAGCTATTAGGGCATCCATAGTATTCTAACAACAAAGTACTGTGGACGCACGCACGCACGCACGCACGCACACATGCCGCACACACACATGCCACACACGCCACACACACGCCACACACACGCCACACACACACACACACACACACACACACACACACACACAGAAAGAAATCTTAGCCTTGCACACGAACAAAGTATGGTGAGCAATTTGCTCCCTCTAGACCAGAGTATGTGTTCAGAAAGGCTTCTGTCGCTGATTACTATACGAGATGACCGACAATGCTCTGAAAATGAAGATGAAGTACCTACACCTTCTCTGACAAGAGAGACCTTCTCTAGCTGCGTGGCTAATATCACTTTCTCCCCTGCCTCAAGTGATCTCCCAGCCCTATAACAATTCAATCAGTGAGGATGAAAAGGTAGTGTCTAGATTCAAGCACCATAAAGAAGCTGGCAACAGCCTTACCCAGTGAACAGTGGCAAGAGAACAGATGTGATCTCACTGGTTAGATGATGAATTTGGGAGAAATGTATTCCTGCAGAGGGGAGTGACATGGAGCGGTCTCACTATCACACTAGAGAGGCTGTCGAGCATCAGTCAATATCAGGGTGGAAAAAGCACCCCCATCTGGAAATATGTTGTTCCAGGGACCCCCCTTTAACCCAAAGATTTGAGTTCAAAATCTTCTCTCTGAAAGAATATATATTCAAAGATTTGCGCCATATTTTGAAGATTTTTCCAAAATGGCAAGCTCTTATCGCGGCACTCGGTGCAGCGCGATGAGCTTGTAGATTTTTCAACAGCTAAACTGCTAAATAATAAGATAATGCTTAAAACACCAAAAGGGGTTCCCGTCTTGAATGGGTTAAGTAAAAGTATCAATGCTGCAATGTAGAACTACTCCATCACAAGTAAAAGTCAGTATTGATATCAATACTTCTACAAAATTAGAAAGTACTCATTATGCAGAATGTCTTACATCTTTTGAAAATAGCAGATGTACAACCTCACAATGCGTGTGTATTGTATATATTTTTAATAATAATCAAAATCAAAAGTTTTCAAATAATTGTAGTGTAGTAAAAGCACATTATTTTGATCCGAAATGTAGTGTACTGAGTTACACTGGTATATAGACTAGAGTATAGACTTCCTGTCCCACAAAATAAGGGCCGACGAGCACAGGCATTTCCTGTGGTCTCTTGAGGAGGGAAGTGTGATCGGCCGACGATCCAGAAAAGGAGAAAATTGTTCTAAGAGGCACGGAGGAGGGAGCGTTTGGTTTATGGGAGTGAATCTCTCTTCAGACTGTAGAGACCATGCAGTACTGTCAGATATTATGAAGAATAGGCATCGTCATGGCGTACGTAAGGCCATTTCATTTTCTTCCCTCTAAACACGCAGGGAAATTGACGGAAAGACCATGGCTCTCTCGGTGATCATTTGATGTTGTATTCCAGATCTCATTGGCTCTCGGTGATCATGTGATGTTGTACTCCAGATGTCATTGGCTCACGGTGATCATGCGATGTTGTATTCAAGATGTCATTGGCTCACAGTGATCATGTGATCCAGATCTCATTGGCTCACGGTGATCATGCGATGTTGTACTCCAGATGTCATTGGCTCTCGGTGATCATGCAATGTTGTACTCCAGATCTCATTGGCTCACGGTGATCATGTGGTGTTGTACTCCAGATCTCATTGGCTCACGGTGATCATGTGGTGTTGTGTTTCAGACGAGTGGGAGGCGGTCCAGAAGAAGACCTTCACCAAGTGGGTGAACTCTCACCTGGGCAGAGTGACCTGTCGCATCGGAGACCTCTACACTGACCTGAGGGACGGACGCATGCTGATGCGCCTACTGGAGGTCCTGTCTGGAGAACAGCTGGTCAGTACCCCACCTAACCTAACCTTTAATAACCTGGTCAGTACCTCACCTAACCTTTAATAACCTGGTCAGTACCTCACCTCACCTAACCTTTAATAACCTGGTCAGTACCTCACCTAACCTTTAATAACCTGGTCAGTACCTCACCTCACCTAACCTTTAATAACCTGGTCAGTACCTCACCTAACCTTTAATAACCTGGTCAGTACCTCACCTAACCTTTAATAACCTGGTCAGTACCTAACCTAACCTTTAATAACCTGGCCAGTACCTCACCTAACCTAACCTTTAATAACCTGGTCAGTAGCTAACCTAACCAGTAGCTCACCTAACCTGTGTTGTTCCAGCCTCGTCCCACTAAGGGCAGGATGCGTATCCACTGTCTGGAGAACCTAATGAATGTTCTCTCTCTCTGTCTCTCTGTCTCTCTGCAGCCTAAACCCACTAAGGGCAGGATGCGTATCCACTGTCTGGAGAACCTAATGAATGTTCTCTCTCTCTGTCTCTCTCTGTCTCTCTGCAGCCTAAACCCACTAAGGGCAGGATGCGTATCCACTGTCTGGAGAACCTAATGAATGTTCTCTCTCTCTGTCTCTCTCTGTCTCTCTGCAGCCTAAACCCACTAAGGGCAGGATGCGTATCCACTGTCTGGAGAACCTAATGAATGTTCTCTCTCTCTGTCTCTCTCTGTCTCTCTGCAGCCTAAACCCACTAAGGGCAGGATGCGTATCCACTGTCTGGAGAACCTAATGAATGTTCTCTCTCTCTGTCTCTCTCTGTCTCTCTGCAGCCTAAACCCACTAAGGGCAGGATGCGTATCCACTGTCTGGAGAACCTAATGAATGTTCTCTCTCTCTCTGTCTCTCTCTGTCTCTCTGCAGCCTAAACCCACTAAGGGCAGGATGCGTATCCACTGTCTGGAGAACCTAATGAATGTTCTCTCTCTCTGTCTCTCTCTGTCTCTCTGCAGCCTAAACCCACTAAGGGCAGGATGCGTATCCACTGTCTGGAGAACGTGGACAAGGCTCTGCAGTTCCTCAAGGAGCAGAAGGTCCATCTGGAGAACATGGGCTCACACGACATAGTGGACGGAAACCACCGCCTCACCCTGGGTCTGATCTGGACCATCATCCTGAGGTTCCAGGTAACGCACACACGCACGCACGCACACACGCACGCACGCACGCACGCACGCACGCACGCACGCACGCCCGCACGCACGCACGGAATGACGAACGAAACAAAACAAAATCAATCTCACCCTCCCTGAACTTTGCGGAAGAATCCTGGTAGAATTACCTTCTGTACTGTTGTTATTATTTTCAAGCTTTATATCTAACCTTGACTTATAGTACTTTGTAAAAACCCTTCCATCGCATCACGTGACACGTGTTGGATAGCTTGTAGCAGCCTAGATGACTCCACTAGGCCTGATAGCCATTGTTTTGGTACAGCCTGTCTTGTTCTGGTTGAGGTTGTCCTTGTAGCAGCTACAGTAGTGAGCCTTGCAGAGAGCCAGGAGTCTATCTCCTGTTTCTGTAGCAGCTACAGTAGTAAGCCAGGAGTCTATCTCCTGTTTCTGTAGCAGCTACAGTAGAGAGCCTTGCAGAGAGCCAGGAGTCTATCTCCTGTTTCTGTAGCGTGAGGCAGCACGATGTACAATACTGTAGAGTGAGCTGTGATCTGAACAGTTGTATGTTGCAATTTGCAGTATGTAATCTGTCATCCACACACACGTCATTTTGAGTTTGCAGAAGAAAGGTTTAGTTACCCCCAAAATATAGTTACCGCACTCATTTTGAGTTAGGTTTAGTATATTGCCTTTTCTCTCAAACAAAAGAAATTTAAACGAAACTTTGTCACAAGATTTAAAAAATATATGTTACTTCACTCTGGCAGAATAGTCCATATCTAGCACATCATTTGGATATCTTTTTTATAATTATACAAAATAAGAAAATAAGAAAAAAACGAAACAAAAAAACAACAAAAAACACAGCTCATCTGCTAGTAGCCTTGGGTGAGGTGCTGCATGGAGTGATTGGAGTCACAATGAAGCCAGATGAAAACGAAAGGGGTGTTCCAAGGGCTGTGCACATTTTGTTATTTTTATCAATACAGAAAGCTTTCGGTCATAGACCTTCTTCCGTATAATTGTACAGAAATGGCTCAAAATGAGAAAGGTTCACCATAACTACCGAGAAGGCAGAGGGTATAACTGAATGGAATAGAATAAGCAATTTAATTGCACACTGCTACGTTTTTCGGATTTTTTGCAGCCTTTTCCGCTGGTTTTCCAAAAAACGCGTCCAGTCTACAAGGACTCAGTTTACTGTACCACACTATGTCATTGTAAAGAAAGTACCACAACTCCATCACATTCAATATACAATAGTCTACATTTTTCCTTATACGGTTAGCTAGCTATTGGCAAATGTGTGATTCTCATCGCTCCATTCGGATAATTAACTGAGGTTGCTGAATAACCCAGAGTTACATGTGCAGGGAGTCTTTGGGACAAGGGCAGACAGAAGCTGCTAGAATGATCAATATACACATCAGTCTACATTTTTCCTTACGGTTAGTCGGTTAGCTATAGTTATAGGCAAATGTGTGTGTGAAATACAAATAGCAAAAATTGCCCTAGATTACACCCTATTGTTACAGGTTAGGAACTGCACCATGCCGTACAATGAGAGGGAGAGAGGGAGAGGGGGAGGGAGGGAGAGAGAGATGTCAAGCACAGGTATTTTAATATGCTGGCTGCATGTAATGCTGAAATGAATTTTATGCGGTTTGGCAGGGGAATGCCACAGAGCAAAGCCAGGTGAGGCCTGTGAGTACACAAATCAGGAAACATAAATGCTGTAAACCAAAACACAAGCTGCCTATTGGGAGGTGAAGGGAAATAATATTAACGTGGACAGTGATGGATGATTCTCCTGCCTGTGGTCTGGTAGATACAGAGTCCTTTGCAGCAGTGGTGCACTATTTTCTAGCACGTAGCGGAGAGGCAATGCCTATTTCTATGGCTTTCAGAATTTACTAGGTTTTGCAGAGTTATATTTTCTGAGCACTAACAATGGGTACTTATATTTCCCTTTAACATTTGACACCCAGTTTGACAAAAGCAAAACTGCAGACTGGGAGCTAAATAACTATGTCCATTTAATGCAATTTCACTCTCGATGTGCATGTACTGTATGGTTTGGAGCTACAAACGCACGTCATCTTTCTGTGAGACTGAAAATCGTGACTGCAGCTTGTCATGCATTAATTGCCACCACATTGCACAGGGTGGCTGGACTGCCCATGACATTAGAACAAGCAGACCCATGGGGAACTGAGATGGGTATCTGGGGGGAACCAAGGAGGTCACCCCCATGCACACCCTCTGTGTCCTTCCTCTAATTTAGACCTTGACCTTCAGGTTAGGATGGATTGAATGTTGCAGAGAGAGGGCTGTTTGGAATTGAAATCATAATTGTACCAATTTTGAACAAGGCTGTTTAGCAAATGACAGGCGCACCAATTTTGATGATTGTGCTGTGTAATATCTGAACCCAACAATCCTATGACGCAAGACAATATTCTGTAGTGTGTGTGTGTGTGTGTGTGTGTGTGTGTGTGTGTGTGTGTGTGTGTGTGTGTGTGTGTGTGTGTGTGTGTGTGTGTGTGTGTGTGTGTGTGTGTGTGTGTGTGTGTGTGTGTGTGTGTGTGTGTGCGTGCACGCGAGCACTGCTTTTGTGTGTCCGTCTGTGTTTATGTCCATGGACACAAGGAGGGTAATAATATTATATCAAAGGTGATTGTCTTGCTGTGGTGTACATGCATTTTTTGAAACTTTTTCTCAGGGCAGACTTATAAACATATTAACATATGGCATGCTACAGTGCATAATCCCATGCTGTGTAGTGCATAGGCTTTAATATACTGTACGGAGTGTACAATATATTAACAGGAAATGAGAGGGATGATAACTGATGGATTTTCTTGGCCAATTGTGCTGATCAGCGTCATAAGACAAAAACCCTACAGATCTACAAGCTCACACTGAGTCGCCATGTGACACTGTATGAGCTTGTATAGATGTGCTATTTTACTAAATAAATTGAAAGTACAGTAGGTTCTGAGTTGTGGGTTCCAGTAGGACCCAAATGAGGTTCTGAGAACAGAGAACCTTATCTGGATCTGAAAGGAAAGGAAAGGTACTATGTTTACCAAGGGTAACTGGACTAAGCTCAAGAACTTGTTTACAGCCAGGCCATGCTCATAGAACATTTCATGGTAGGGGTTCAATGCCTTGCCTTGTCCAAGGGCACTTCAGCGGTGGTAATTTTAACGTGCCAGTCCGGTGTTACGAACTAGCGACCTTCCGATATCAAGACCGCTCCGCAAACCGTTTGGCCACCGCTTCCCCCTGAGCGTGAAACACATCCAGAACCATGAAATACGTTAATATATACGTTATTTTAGTGGAAAAGAGCCATAAGTATGCTTGTTGTTGTTGTGGGTTTTGTTGTTATTATTATTATTATTATTAGTAGTAGTATTATTATTATCGTTATTATTATTATTATTGATTTAACTACGGTAATGTTACAGTGACAATCTGGAGATTGGGTCTTGGACACAAATGAGGTCCTCCTGGCAGAATCCCAGCCAGGCAGACTGCACTCACTGCAGGTCACAATAATGAAGAAATATGACTGTAGCCTCTGAGAGGTGGGAGTGCCAGGCAGCTTTATGGGAGATCAACAGCCCTCCTACGTCCACATGTAAGATTGCCTCCTGCAGCTTATCACTGGGGTTCAAATGTGTCTGCCCATAACTTGTCCAACCAATATACTGAAAATGCCAAATGGATTGTTATGAGTGCAGGAATTCCTTCGCATTGTTAATATTACAGGTAGTCAGGTACAGCTTATGGAAGTAATTAGATAACACCCTGGCCAGACATGTCTAGTGATTTTTATTTTAAAAACACAGATCTATGTTTGATAACAGTATACATTCGGGAAGGGTTTGATTGATTTATATATCTATATCTATATAATGCTTACTATATATCTATCGCGTAAGACCTCTGCTCTGTGTTGTCGTTGCAAGGCAAGTGAGAAATTGTAAGCTTGTTTAATACAATTATAGTAAATAGCCATGTAATAATCAGGATGATACAGCTTTGCATTGAACCTGCTTCAGTTTAACATGAATAATTACGCATAAGTAGTAGGCTAATCTTAAGCTACATTGCTACGTACAGTATGCATGCGGTTCCAACCGTAGAATCTAACGGACTGATCATTTTTAAATCTATTTTAAACAGAACTTTTGCTTGCTCTTGTATTTTGTGCCAACCGTCTCTTTAGAAAGCATTTCCTGAAGATGATCCTAGTGATGCCTGGAAACGTTGGATCTTAATAAACCAGTGGCTGTAGGCAGCTATGTGTGTGGCTGTGTCTGTCCCTGGCTGTAGGCAGCTATGCGTGTGGCTGTGTCTGTCCCTGGCTGTAGGCAGCTATGTGTGTGGCTGTGTCTGTCCCTGGCTGCAGACAGCTATGTGTGTGGCTGTGTCTGTCCCTGGCTGCAGACAGCTATGTGTGTGGCTGTGTCTGTCCCTGGCTGCAGACAGCTATGTGTGTGGCTTTGTCTGTCCCTGGCTGTAGGCAGCTATGCGTGTGGCTGTGTCTGTCCCTGGCTGTAGGCAGCTATGCGTGTGGCTGTGTCTGTCCCTGGCTGCAGACAGCTATGTGTGTGGCTGTGTCTGTCCATGGCTGCAGACAGCTATGTGTGTGGCTGTGTCTGTCCCTGGCTGCAGACAGCTATGTGTGTGGCTGTGTCTGTCCCTGGCTGCAGACAGCTATGTGTGTGGCTGTGTCTGTCCCTGGCTGCAGACAGCTATGTGTGTGGCTGTGTCTGTCCATGGCTGCAGACAGCTATGTGTGTGGCTGTGTCTGTCCCTGGCTGCAGACAGCTATGTGTGTGGCTGTGTCTGTCCCTGGCTGCAGACAGCTATGTGTGTGGCTGTGTCTGTCCCTGGCTGCAGACAGCTATGTGTGTGGCTGTGTCTGGCTGTGTCCAAACACGGAAATAGTGTTGTAGCGTTTGTTCACTACCAAGTGTCACTGTTGCACAGCCAACACACAGACACACACAGGCCAGCGAGGAGGGCTTGTACAGTACAGTACAGTACAGTACATTACAGTACAGTACAGTACAGTACAGTCACTTTAGACGGGTGTCAAGCAGATGCGTCATATTTTACTCTGAAAAGCCCCGCCTTCCATTCCCCCCCAAAACTGGGAGGTGAAATGTTCCTCGTGCTAATAAGTCTTATCTCTCTTTAGAAGCGTTAATATTTAATTACATTTACAATTTAGATATTTAGCAGACGCTCTTAATCCATGAGCGAAATATAGATGCTTGGTTAAGTCAGAAATTAGGACAGAACATTGCCGTTCTGGTCAGAACCATGGACAGCGCCGTAGATTCAGAGAGAATAAGGAACATTGTTGGCCCGTAAACAAGGAAGTGAATGGCTGCGTGCGCACGCAAAATGTCCGGGAGCGCTGAGCAAGGCGTTGCCTGGCAATGGTCGCTGTAAAAAATGGATTTCAGTGATCACATTTTATACCATTAAACAGGATAATGCACAGCGAGTCGGTTGTTGCATAATATATCTCAACAAGGTGATGCAGGACCCTGATGTCAAACAGATGGGTCTTGAGTCATCCTGAAGGGGCTTACTTCGGCAATAATATCTGGCTCGCTGTTCATTCATTCTCCATATACTGAGAAGCACCATAAAATATTGGCCCTTGCTAGTCAGCATCGTAAACATTGTCTAATAAAACGCAATGTTGTGAGCCAAAGTAAGAAAGCACTGTGTAAATCGCTACTGTTAGAAACAAAGCACTTAATTGGGATCTGAAGAAATTTTATGATGGAGAAACCTATACTGTATATACTCTAGATAAGCTTTCAATATTCTTCATGCATCCTCACGGACAACAGTTTTGTTAGACACACGCATCTAACTGTTACCACATATTATATCATGGGTTAGAATGCATAAAACCTTTACTAAAATATTTGTAACTTCAGTTTCAGGAATTCACACACACACACGCACGCATGCACGCGCGCACACACACACACACACACACACACACACACACACACACACGCACACACACACACACACACACACACACACACACATTTAAAATATCTAAAGGATCAAAAGCAGGTGAATAGGGATTTACAGTGTAAACAAGCTTTTAATACACTGGTCATCTAGTCAAAACACTTTATAAGTCCCACTGTAACGTAAAACACATTCACGTAGTCTGTTTATAATAAAGTTACTAATCTTATCTTATTAGCTTTTTTGACATGCAATTGTGATACACTTTATAGACATAGCAAGTGTGGTTCAAGTTGAACTGTGTGTGAGAGAACTGAGTGAAAAGAAGTTTTATTTGTCCAGTCATTCATCTTCCTCATCAGCGTTCATGACAAGTTTTTAATAGGTTGTCTGATTGTCTCTGTGAAAACCATGAGGCATACATCAGAGATGTTATGCACTCACTCTTTTATAAAACTAAGCTTGTGTGGGTGGCATTAAACTAATGCATTAAGCTAATTCTGTTAATTACGCATGCCTGCGGGTGAAAATACAAGGCTAATGACTCCCATAGCTGTCATATATTGGGAAACACATTTTAAGCAAAAATGTAGTGTTGTTAAATAATTTATATAGTACGAAAATCCTTGTTTTGGTTAGCGGCTTAAATACTATAAGCCATGATTCTCAACCTTTTTAATTTCACGGATCCCCAGTTTGATAATGCAATAGGCCCACAGAATCCCATTTGATACGGAATTTCAGACCCATAAGGGCGCATTTGGCTCCTAACTATCAGTAATTTAGCCCCCTGGCGGGTCCCCAGACCCCATGTTGAGAACCAGTGCTACAAGCCGCATGCAATTACTGCTACTGTAGGTCTAGAACTGTTGTGTTGTGGCAGTGTGTGCTGAGAAGATCCTTCCTACACACGTATGGATTTCCTATTTACAAATGTGTTCCCATGCAAGACAGTGCACACATTAATTTTAGTTAGGAGTGTCACATGTTGTCACATCAGCTTGTGTACCTGCAGCAGCAGCTGTCTTTAAGAGCAGCTCTGGAGAAGTGCTGAAGTGACAGGCAGCTCAGTCACAAGCACTGCAGTAAGCAAAACGGCTTTGCCAAGACGAAAAACAAATTACCGGAATTCCATTTAAAAAAACAAAACATACATCTTAAGAACAAACTGGCTACAAAGAAATCTACAGACTACAGTACTTACAGATCAATACCAGGTCATAGATTAAAAAAAAACTTGAAAGCAAATCGCTTCTGTACAGTTCTTTTGTACTGTAAATATGATGTTATTTCAATGGTACCTTGACATGACAATGCACGTACAGTAAAGACTTCAGTGTTATTTTAGAAGTGCAGTAAGCTATTTTCTTTTGTTAAAATAAGTGTTAGTAGCTCTCCACCAAACAGACTACAGATGATTACACACTGGCAGTTGAATGAAGTTGGCAGATTTGTCAGTAAGGTAAATGGTCAAATAGTAAATGGTGCATTTATATAGTGTTTTTTATCCAAAGCACATTACGTATAGAATGTGCAAGGGGTGTAAGGTGTGGAAAAGGGTTGCTGAATGCACCTGAGAGCCGACACCGACAGACGGCTATATGGTGCTAAACAGTGGCGTGCACAGACATTTAGAGGGGCAGGTGCTCAAGTGAAAAAAGGGCACCTTGTGCAGTGGGTGGAACCCGCCGGTTGCCTTAATAGTGTGAGATTTATAGATTTTGGTGCATAAATAATATATTAGAAGCTTTTTTTTTAATCAAGAATTGATCAATGCCACCATGGTCCACATACTGTACACTGTACAAAAAAAAAAAAAAGTTTGCACATTGCTGTCCAGAGGGCAAGGGCAGGTGGTGCTCTAGCACCCCCTAGTGTCTATCTGTGCACGCCACTGGTGCTAAAAATAGCCTATGGCTTGATGTCTTTTTCAACAACAAGCACGCTGCTATCCTTTTCGACGCTACAACTTTGCAACTACAACTTGCGACGCAACAGTGTACCCACCGCCCATTCAACAGGCGCTTTCCAACCGCCACCGATGTCGGTGCTATACCTTTAAACAGTTCTATATCTTTAGAGCAATCACTGCTATTGTGCATTTGTTCAGTAATTAGGGACTCCAGATGCGTTTTCAGGTCATGATACCAATGTTATCCAATCAGGAGAGAGAACTCATACAGGAATAAACAATGACATTGGAAGTGAAGACACCAAGAAATTACCAGGCAAAGTTGAAAGTGAAATACTATACTATACTGTACCATTTAAGTTAATGGGTACTCTCCTGATTGGATTAAATTGGCAACCCACCTGAAAATGTCAGGGGAAAAGACCTAGACTACGTGTGTTGTAAATGCAGGTGATATTCCATTAGCAGTTTCAATAAAGCTAATGAAAACAACTATATTAACTCACCGTCCAGGCATTGTGAATTGACATGAAAGCAATTATTTGCACCCAGGCTTACAGCGGCTGATGTGGGGTTGAATCTTGAGCTAGTAAAAACACAACTAATACTCAAAAAGAGGTCCAAGGCACTCTGTCACAGTCAAATAAAAAGTCTTTATTTAAACGGCATAAGCTCGGCAAAGAGCATTTAAAAAGACCTCCGTGTTTCGGCTGTGAAAGCCTTCGTCAGGGTCCCATTTTCTATTCAACAACTAATACTCCATTGAGTTTTATTGGCATGGCACATTTTCTGCCACTTTGTGAAAGACAAATACATTTTTTGTTGCTGACATATTTGCAGGATAGGGTTTTCTTCTAACACTACAAAACCAGGCAACAGAGTATCTGTCATTGTCATTTATCATAGCTTGACGGAGCTCATGTGGTGAGAGTTGAGGGATGAAACTTTACCGCATGCGGTAGTCTGCCTACTTGACGCGTGATAGCTGTCACTTTCATGTCACTCAGCTAGAATACATTCAACATGCACACGCACACGCGCACGCACACACACACACACACACACACACACACACACACACACACACACACACACACACACACACGTACACACGTACACACACAGAGAGAGAGAGAGCTGGCAAGCAAACACGCAAAGGATAATATTCAACCCATGATCATATATACAGTTATATAGCTCGGATGAATATTTTATAATCAAGGTCCTTGCATCAGTGACCACATAGAGCTGTCTACCAATGATTATGAGTAGGACACACGAACGCACACAAACACACATGACATTTAAAGAACTGCTAAATGTTGCAGTGTTCACTCAAGTATGACAAACCTAATAATGTGAACCCGGAGTGGAGCTGCTTGGATCACTATGAAAGTAGCCCAGGCTCGGCTCCAGGATGAAATGACTGAGGGGGCATTTGAAAATGGCGAGGCTGCACATCTAATTTTTATATAGTAAAACTATGCTGTATGTACATAAAAGTGAGGGTGCAGAATTTGGAACGGAGGGTGCTGGGCACCCAGGTCAGGTCTTCTTACGCCTTGGTTGGCAAGTGGATGATTTTGCAAAAATCCACCTGTTGGTGGCGATTTAACAGGCCAATGTGAAAAGGGTGGGATTTATTCCTCAGCCTAGTATAGGAAAGTCTGTGAAAGATTTCACGTAAATTGCACACTGCGTTCATGATTTGAGGCCTTTTGTTCAAAACGGGCCAATCCTGCAAACTTTGAAAGCCAATGTTAGCCAATCAGGATGGATGAAATATCGTACAGATCCGTCTTGAGCACATGCGTATAGAGATGGTGTGTAACGATTTGCGGGATTTTTGGACAGAATCTGGAGGAGTAATATCCAAAATTCGGCCTCCTGGTGGCGCTATAACAGGCCGTTCTGGATGATTTGGAGCAGAGGTTCATCGTTGGCATCCATGGAGTGTGTGTGCAAAATGTGGCATCGACCGGGTTAGCGGTGCCGGAGATTAGCTGGTAACAGGACGGACGGACGGACACACTCACATACACACGGACGTGCAAAACATACTCTCTTCCCATGCCTTTGGCCTGGTGGAGACAATAATGCGGGGTTCAGAGATACAGCCACTCTATACAGGCTGGAACACACAGGTAGTCTAGTGTGGTGACGGCGTATAAGCCTACTTCTCATTTGGCAAATATTGAAAAAATAAATGCAATATTGGTTTTCTTTCTGACTGGCAATGCAGAATTTTGATTAGTTGGTTTTCCATTTATTTATTATGTATTCTTTTCCCCCAGCTCGTGATTTGGAAAAGTTTATGCAAAACTATTGATTTTGTGATTTCTTTTCCACCTGAAAAGTCAGTCAATTGCAGCAAAACTTGTGCTACAACCTTATTTAATGTTACGTTCTGGGTAACTATTAACGGGAAATCAACTTACTGTACTGTACTGAATAATAATAATAATAATAATAATAATAATAATCATAATAATGGCAAATTTAAATCACCGGTTATTGCGAATAGCTGAGAGAAGAGAACACAAATGTCCCCCAAAAGTTCCCTAGGTTGTGCGGTTTGGTATATTAGAGTGACATGTCACTAGTTTAGTGTCACACGTCGTTTTGTTCACGACATGACAGTAGAATAGTGTACTGTACATACAGTATGGCCTACGAGCCGGTTCACCACCGCTGACAGATGTGTGTGCCGATAACGGTTTACAGAAGACAGTGTTCACATTGAATTATTCTCTACGAGGCTGATGATCCCCCGCTGAGAGTGGCCTTATCAGCACTCTTATCAGCACCCGTTGGCAGGGTCCACAAACAAATAGGTGCAAAACTCCCAAAGTTAGCCCTAATCTGTTTTCAAAGTGATGTATACGCACTGACAGAAACGCTATCATGCATGAAGCAGAGTGAATAATTTAATGTACCGCTACTTTAGTTTGTTTTTTCCCCTAAAATAAAAAAACTTTGACAAAATGCTAGGGGGGGGGGGGGGTGACAGCTTGTCAAATACAGATAAACTGTGCAAATGAAATGAGAGCATGAGAGAATGAAATGGAAGCTGGCATTCCAACGAAAGTAGGTAAATGCACAAATACTGTATGCTTTTCTGACGTTTTGATTAAATACACATGCTGCACGCACACACACACACACACACACGCAAGCACGTCGCAACACGCACACGCTCAAGTTCCCTGTCATCATGCTTAATTAACACAAATTATTTTACTGTGTGCCACGCTGGCACTGTGAATGACATAATCTAAGATTTGATCGGGAGCGATTTGTGTGCGCGTGTGTGTGTGTGTGTGTGTCTACAGTACGTGTGTTTTAACCACTTAAGGGTAAAACAAAAACTGTGTTCAATCACTTACTTCACCTGGGGGGAGGGGGGGGGGGATGGCATTACTGTGCAGCTAGTACTGTAGCCGGCTGGGATTTGTAGTTCTAGAGGAGTCATCTGGAGGTTGTCGTGGAGCTGTTTAACAATGACCGACACTGACTGTTTGTGCCCGTGGCCAAACTATGACTCACTTTTATTTGCCGTCAATGCCAGCTCTCACCGAGTGTGGCTGACACTCCAGCCACGCGCTGGAGGAGCCGAGGTGAAGTTAGGCAGTGTGACCAAGTGGCTGGGAGGCACCGCCGTCTCCCACTATGTGTGACAGTTTATGGTCAGTGCATTTATCACAAATGTCCTCCCGCATTAGTGTTGAGTTATTGCCAGAT